>NC_056743.1:47640496-47778742 GCF_019279795.1 Protopterus annectens | reverse complement strand
AAGGTTTATGGACCATGTTCTTAAAATAAATGCAAAAAGGTGCAGTATTGTGTCCTTTAGACAACACAAGCACTGTAGTATCTACCACATGGATGGCACCCTCCTCAAAATCAATACATGTATTTGGGACTGGGGCACCTTCATTTACAGTAAGTCCTAATTCAACTATGAGAGCTCTACCATCATTAGAAAATCTTTCTACCTAGTCCAGCTGATCACCATATCTTCTAGATCCAGTAAAGTTATCAGCCCTCTGTACTCTTCTACTATTAGATCCATATTTCAATATAAGGTACCCTTTGGCATGTACCTGAGCACATATGATCTAACTCAAAAATCCCCAATGCATAATTCCTTAGAAAATCAAAGGCCTATGCTCTATACCAAATAACTCAATGCCATACAGACTCATGACAGGTAACCTCCACCTCATATGCACGGCCTCAAATGACCCTGTCCTGGGTGGACGTCTCTGCATTTACAAAACATGACCTATACTAGAGAGCTAAACTTCCACTGCAACATAAGCAAAAACCTGCTGGCAGGATGCATACTTCTCCCAAAGAGTTCCCCTCCACTGTAACATACTGTCCGTTCATATTAAACTAAGCAGCTTTTTAGACCGCTTTAAATGCTACTTGGATGAACGAATGGGAAACTACAACTACACTCCTGGTTTAACCCATCAAACCCTTATGGAAAGGGGTGCCATTGTAGTAGGTATTACTTGGCTAGGTTTCAAATAATACTCCCAGGTCAGTAATCTAGTAAGAAACTATGAACCCATGAACCTTTAAACTCTGATTCACTGCTTTCTTAATACCAGCTTTGAAAGTACGACATTATATATAGGAAAAGGTCTGTTTGAATTCCATGGTAAACATATGTACTTAACTATTATCACTGTACAGTTCATTAATACAGACAATTCATTATCTTAATTATGTTTTTTTATTTATTGCTTTTGTTTATTGAGAAAATCCAACTGGGCACAGGATGCATTTTCAGAGGTCCATGGAGATAGTCTGCAATGTACAAAGAACAGTGATAGACAGAGTGACACTAACATTTATATTATATTAGAAGGTTTAAGCCCTGCAAAAAAGGTTGTGTATCTTTTGTTTGAAAACTTGATTCTTGTGGATCAGAGTTGTATAACTGGACGTTATTGAGATTAATCAGAATTATGCTGATTCCTATATTTAGAACTTCAGTGTTATTAACTGGGGGCAGAATTCTTCACCTTGGTGATGCTTGTTTTTAAAATATGTAAAAAAAAAAAAAAAAAGAAAGAAAGCTAAACGCTCCACACAGTACAGACCTAGTACATGACATTCTCATTATACGAACTAAGTCTGCAGTTCTGCCTTCCACTGCTCACTAAAAACAAAACAATGGCATAAGAATGAATATTGAAAATTTAAATTGACAAGCTTTAGAGCATAAACAAAATATTACATTACCATATAACCTTACTTCATGAAGGTAATGTTTTGTCAGGATCAGCGGACAAGTCTGTGGCACACAGCATTTAACAACATATACTAGGTAGTGGTATTGTGCAATATAACATGGTGGATATTTCTAGACAACAAAGCATTTAATAACAGATTTAAACATTAAGGACACACTTGATAAACCACAAATTAATAAAACTTTAGTTTTGTGATGAAATAAAAAATGGGGTCTTGAGAGAGCTATCACCTCAGTTATGTAGACATCCAGACCTTCACTTTATGTCAAAGAGCTTAAACAACACTGAAATTCTTGATGAGTGAGCAAGGAAATTATAAAATGTGTCTATAAAAACAAGGAAAATCCATGCGGTAAACAGCAGATCAATTAATCTTTTAACTACTAGAGGGAAGATAATGGAGAAGGTGATGTTAAATATTAACTGAAAACTGCTTATGAAAACGGAAATTCTCCAGTATTTATTAACTTGGACTCAGTCTGGGAAAGTCAACTACTGTTTGTAACATTTATTTTTATAACACTTGTATTGAAGTCATTGAAATGGGATTTCAGTTTGATGTTATTTGTACTGACTTTCCACAAGAATTTGATGAACTGTATCATAATCAATTGATCGCTAAGTTACCATCACTCATTGTTGATGTAACAGTATTGAAATGGACAATCATTGCTCGTACTGGCATCACCTGAAAAGAAGGTTTCCTATAGGATTAATCTTGGGGCCACATTTATTTAATGTATACTGCCTGATGTTGCTTTTAAAGACGGCATGTTCTTCTGCTGTCATGCAGGTAATACAACAGTAGGTAAAACAATAGCAAATAATTCTGATGAATATTGCCTATAGTCTACTTTATATTATATATATCGTAATATAGCTAAAAACAAGATTTCTACCCATTTACAGAACTATAAAAAACTCATAAACTTGGTCAAAAAACAGATCCACAAAGACAAAAAGATTTCTATACCACCCCCCCCCCCCACCCAAAGGTCTGACCCCAAAAATTTCTGGAACTAAGTCAATCACATATTGCATCCTGTAAACCCTTCGCCCCCAAACCCTTGCCCTAATAACACACCTGAAGAAACAGCAGGCTTATTCAATACCCACTTTATTGAATCTATTGCCAAGATGTTCGACTCCTACCCCCCTCTATAAACATCCTCTCTGCTTCTTCACCAAATCCCCCAAACTCCTTCACCCTCAAAACTGTACCTACCAACTACATAAAATCTTTATTCTCAAAACTTAAATCTTGCTCTCCCTCTGCTGACAATTTCCTCCTTATTTCCTGTAGACCTTGCTATCCCTGTATCATTCTTAATTAATTGATCCTTCTCCGAATCTTATGTCCCCTCCCTATAGAAAAAATTCTACACCCTACCCATATATAAAGCAGGTAACTTCACTGACATCTGTAATTTCAGACCAATCACAATGTTGTCTCCTCTCTCAAGAATATTAGAAAATGTATCCACAAATAAGTCATGCAACACCTACTTCAGGAAAATCTACTCACACCCATGCAACATGGCTTTCGCCCCAAACACTCGACCACAACTGCTCTAATATGCTTCACTAACACTATATCCCTTGCTCATGATAAAAACAAACTGGTCTCCTGCCTATTTCTTGACCTTTCCAAGGCCTTTGACACAGTCTCCCACCCTCTTCTTCTGGCCAAACTAGCTAAGCTTAAATTCTCTCAATATACTATTGCCTGGTTTTCCAGCTCTCTCTCTCTCTCTCTGATCGGATGCAATCTGTCAAATGGCTCTCTGCTCTATCCTCTCCACTCCTAGTGAAAATGGGAGTCCCCAAGGATCTATCCTTGACCCACTACTCTTTAATATCTTCACTAATTTACTACATACCTCTTGTCCCTAGTCATCCCTTATTCAATATGCCAACAACTCAACTGTCATAACCATCGCAGATACTCCCTCTGACCTCAACTCTGACACCCAAGCATCCTTTAACTTCATTGAATCTTAGCTCTGTGACAACAAACTAATTCCCAACCCTAAGTACACTAAGCTCTTTCTTTTTCTCCCCTAAAACCTCTCTAACCTCAAAACTACTTTTTCTACACTGTCCCACAATAACACATCTATCACAGTTGAATCTAGTACTAAACTCCTAGGAGTTGCAATTAATGACCAACTTAAGTTCGACTTACATGTGTCTAATTATGTAAAAAAGTCTCACCAAAACAAGGACTTCTCTGTCGTAACAAAAACCGCTTAACTAGCAAGTCAAAAATTACTCTCTTACTTGTATACCTTCTTCCTAGCCTTTTGTATAGATGTCATATTCTCAGTAATCTGAACTCCTCACTCCTAACCAAACTAGAATCAACATACAGCAAGGTGGCCAAATTTGCTGCAAACCATACTAACAAGTCTCACCCCTGTCTTTCCCTAAGGCAATTAGACTGGCTAGAATTACCCCATCAGCTCATCCTCTCCCGACTACAAATAATTCACTCTATCCTATACCAGCACTTCTTCTGTTCCAGCCTTACTCCTATTATCTCAAAATACTCCCCAACCAGGACTCTGCATAGCACAGATCAAGACCTCCTTCAAATATATAAACACAGGACCAAATCTGGTTGCAATCTCTATAGCTACAACCCTTCCATATCTTGGAACAAACTTCCCCTAGAAATTAGATCCCTTAAACAACCTAATCAATTCAAAAATGCCACTAGAGAACACCTGAAAACTAACTGGTCCTGCCACTGCGCTCATCCTCCGTAAACGATTTCCCTAACATACAAAGACTCCCAGTACCCCCTGCCCTCCCGCTTACCCTCTCTCCCAGTATAATCTCTCTATGCTCCTTTTTCAGTTTTTTCTCACTATCCCCCTTTCTTACAGAAACTAACTATCTCATCAATTAGCCTCCCCAACTTTGTGTTGACCCTCTCTTCCTCTAAACTTTGCTCCTATTCTCTTGTTCCTATATGTGAACTACACAAGCCAAAATGTCTACAAATGATAGCTTCTAATAGTGATATATATCAGTTTATGTACTCCAGCTCTATTGTTAAAACGTTTTACCACTTTCACAACCTCTATACCTAATATTAATGTACAATTATACTTGCACTGTATTTATGTACTGAATAATAATGAACTTATTTTCCACTGTTAACAAATTGTATCTTACTGTGGAGGTTTTCTCCCCGGGTCTCTGCTGAAAATGGGCCACAAAGCCCAGTCAGACTAATCCGGTCAAGAAATGTAAAATAAACAATAATACATAAATAAATCTTTGAAATTCTAGAAATAAAATGTAAATTAATGTCAATAAAAACAAAGTGCATGGACTTCAGTCTTAATCATGAATCCAGTTATACTCATACAGGAAATAATATTTAGAGAACTTCCTTTTTGGAAGATTCGGGAGGGAAGGTAACAGACGATCTATCCTTTGAACACCACATCAATGACATCTTTCATGATAGGATAAAATTGCTTGGTTGTATGAATAGGTATGTCAAATCAAAGTGTTTAGAAGCTCTGGTAATTCCCTAGTTAGATCAAAAAGGAAATATGTTGTGCAAGTTTGGGATCCTACAAGACAAAACATTAAATTATTAGAAAAGGTAGAGAACAAATTTACTGCAAAGATCAATGGCCATCAGTTGTTACCCTACCCTGATAGGTTAAATAAATAAAGCAGGCAAACACTGTTATGTGAACTTTTAGTGCAGAAAAATCATTCAGTCATAGTAGTAGATTTCTTATTCCACCTGGTCAACTTTCATTTAAAACAAATTTCTTTAACAGGAAAGAATTATTCATCATCATCATCATCATCATCATCATCATCAACATCACCATCATCATCACCATCATCATCATCACCACCACCATCATCATCATCATTATCTTCATCATCATCATCATCGTCGTCATCATCACCATCACCATCATCATCGTCATCATCATCATCGTCATCATCATCACCATCACTATCATCATCATCACCATCACCACCATCATCACCATCATCACCACCACCATCATCATCACCACCACCATCACCACCACCATCATCATCATCATCATCATCATCATCACCATCACCATCATCATCATCACCACCACCATCATCATCATCACCACCACCATCATCATCATCATCGTCATCATCATCACCATCACCATTATCACCATCATCACCATCATCATCACCATCATCACCATCACCATCATCATCATCACCATCATCATCACCATCATCATCATCACCACCATCATCATCGTCACCACCACCATCATCATCATCACCATCATCTTCATCATCATCATCATCATCATCATCCTCCTCCTTCTCCCCCCTTTTCCCATGTTTTCTACATGGGGTTGGGGTATCATGTTAACTGTTGCCAACTCTCTTGATTCAGTGCCATGCTCCTGCCTTCTTCAACACTCATGCCTGATTGTCACAGATTGTCTTTCACTCAATCCATGCACCTCTTTGCTGGATGTCCTCGCTTCCTCTTACCTTCTTCCTGTCTGTCCCAAATTTTCCTCACCAGATTGTCTTCTGCTTTCCTGCATATGTGCCTAAACCACCATAATCTGTTATTTTTGTTCTTTTCTGCAATTGGAGCTACTTTGGCTTTTGCTCTTATGTCCTCATTTCTTTATCTGTCCCACAATGTGCATCCTACCACCCTTCTCAAACACTTCATTACCATCACTCTAGTTTCTTCAGCTGCTCTGCCTTTACTGCCCAGGTTTCTGTATCATACAGTAG
This sequence comes from Protopterus annectens, assembly GCF_019279795.1. Classification (NCBI taxonomy): domain Eukaryota; kingdom Metazoa; phylum Chordata; order Ceratodontiformes; family Protopteridae; genus Protopterus; species Protopterus annectens. Next base: position 47,772,489 of record NC_056743.1, on the reverse strand, counting down.
GACTGGTCACACCACTGTCTTGTGCACCTTACTTTTCAGCCTCTTTGCCATTCTTCTGTCATAGACTACACCTAATATTCTATGCCAGTTGGCTGCAGCCCCTCTGATTCTAGCTTTGACTTCTTCATTCAGACTACCCTTCTCCTCAACTACTCCTCCCAGATACTTGAAGCTGTTTACTTGTTTCACTATCTTCCCTTCTATCTCTATTGTCAGCTTATTCTGATTTCCCCAATGTGTTGCCATTACCACCATCTTATCTGTACTAGGTTTCATCCCATGAGCCTTCAGTTTTGAATTCCATTCCCCTATCCTTTGCTGAAGTTCTAGCTCAGAGTCAACTTGTAATGCCACATCATCTGCATACAGCAACTTTGTTGATCTGAAATAATAATAATAATAATTATTATTATTATTATTAAACTTCCAGTATGAGAACAATTCTTGTTATGTTGGACTGATAAAATTTTATCTGGAGATGTACTTTGGAGGTGGAAAGTTGTTTTATTTATGACCCTTTGGTCACAACCTCCATTCCCACAGTGGTGGGAGGAGGATTTGGTCCCAGTAGCAAACTTAGAGATTTTATTGTAGCAGGATGACAGTTTTGACTTTAGGAAGAATTGAAGGTTGGTGAGGAGAGGGGCTCCATACAAGATAGAGGGGATGAGGTAGGAAATAGTATATGCTTGGAAGGAGTGAGATAACAGCTGTGATGGTACAGCATTCCGAGCTTTTGGTGTGTTTCCTTAATACTAGTTTGTATATGAATGTCAAACTTTAAATGTTCATCAATGATAATACCTAGACGTTTTGTATGGGAGACTATTTCAATGGGAATCTTATTCTGACTGACTATGGAGAAGGAATTTTTAGCAACAGAGGTGTTTTTAGATGGGGTAAAGGTAATGATTTTGGTTTTGGATGCATTGAGAGCAATATGATTATTCAGCATCCAAGACTCAGTACAAAAGAAAACATCTTGTGTTAGTTGTATGAGTTTGGGGAGAGATTGAGCATAGCAAATTATGGTGGAATCATCTGTGTATTGGACAAGTTTGACATTAGGGATGCACTGATGAAAATTATTAATGAAGATGTTAAAAAGTAAGGGACCCAGTATTGAGCCTTGTGGAACTCCTATTGGAGTGGGAAGGAAGGAAGGGGTACTATTGTTCCACTTGATGGCTTGCTGTCTATTAGGAAAGGTAACTGGAAAACCAGTTAATAGAGGAGGGAGAGAAATTGAGAAGAAAGAGTTTGGACAAGAGACAGTTGTGGGAAACGGTATCAAAGGCCTTTGATAAATGGTTGATGGTGTCAAGGAAGGAGAGAAGGGCAGTGGTAGTACTATGTTCAGGTCTAAATCCATGTTGAGTTGGAGAAAGAAGTTGATTGTCTAGGAGGTAGGGAAGGAGTTGCAAGTGTATGCATTTTTCAAGGACTTTTGAGATAGGGGATAGGATGGCTATAGGATAGAAGTTGGAAATTTCAGTATTGTTGCCTCCCTTGTGGAGGGTAATGATGAATGCTTTCTTCCAGAGGAGGGGTACATAGGATTCTTGGATTGAATGGTTGATAAGTATGGTGATGGGAAGGGCTATGCCATTGACAGCTAGCTTGAGAAAGTTAGATGGGAGGTTGTCTGGAGCATGAGAGCATAGTAGAAGTTTTTTTATGGTGTGCAGAGAGATGGGTTGTATGGTAAAGGGGGGGAGATGAGTGGTGTTGATGTCAGTGGTACTAGAGTTGAGGGTGTGGGATGAGGGTGGAGAGGTGTTACTGGAGAATGATTTGGTAAGTTTGGTTATTGAATCATTAAAGAAAGAGTTGAATTGGGTAGCTAAGATATGATCTGGAGAGTTAGGGTCAGGGCAGGGATTGTCTTTTTTCCCAGGAAAGAGGAGAGCAGATATACTGTTCCAAAATTTTTGGGGGTTGGATATATGATTGTTTTGAAGCTTGGAGTAGTAGGACTTTCGGTCTAAAGCAATTCCTTTTTTCGCGTTATTACGGAGTTGCTTATACTCAGTAAGGGTGTTAGGTGTTTTAGATTTATGGTAATACTTCCAAGATTTATTTTGGAGATGCATGAGTGTAATAGATGCTTTAGCTAGCTAAGGGGTGTATTTGGTTTTGATTCTTTTAGTTCTGGGGGAGAGTGAAGCTATCTAGTAGGTTATTGAATGTAGTATTGAAGTATGTACAGGGTTCCAGTTCGTATGTTTTAGTGAATCAGAGAAAGCTAGAGGGTTGAAGTTTTCTAGGGTATGAGTTGTGATGTAGTTGTGGTGAAGATGGAGGGAGGATGGTGAGCAACAAGCAAGGGCAGGGAGATGATCACTGAGGGAGTCGGGTAGGGTGCCATTGTCAGAAATGGAGCTGGGGTGAGAAACTAATATCCAGTCCAGAATGCTACCGGAGTTATCTTTATTAAATCTGGTAGAACAGGTAGTTATTTGGGTGTAGTTGTATAGGTTTATATTCTGAGGTGATGTAGGTGATTGAATAGAAGTCCAGTTTACATTTACATCACCTAGGAGTATAGTTTCATTGTTTATGTTGGATGAGAACCAAGACAGGATATCTTCAAGAAAGGGGATGTTATTTCCTGGTGGAATATAAAGAGCAGCTATACATATGTTTTATGGTTATTAATTTTTAGGAGGGCCAGGGTTAGTTCAGCTGTTGTGAATTGGTGTATAGGCTTGGTAAAGGGTGTCACTGTTAGGGAGGAGGAGAAAAGTAGGGCTACTCCACCACCTTTCTTTAGAGGTCTGTCATTTCTTATGATCTTGTAGTTGGGAGGGGTAATTTCGGAATCTTTTATGTGGGGTTTTAGCCATTTTTTTTTTTACAGAGAGAATGTCAGGGTGGTACTGGGATAGACAGGCATGAAGGGTAGGAAGTTTATTGCATAGACTTTGGGTGTTAATGGTAGCAAAAAGGAGAGATTTATGGTGAGAGGGTGAGGAAGACAAGTTAGGGTTAGAAGCATGTTTGTCTGAGGGTCCAGGATTAGGACGTATGTTACCAGAGAGGAGGATAGAGATTAGTTGGAGTAGGAAGGAGGCAAGGTCTTTAGATTCTTTGGAGTTGAGAGCAGGGTAGCTGGAGAGGCATGGATTGGGAGGGAGTGGGACTGTGTTACAGATATCAAGAAGAATCTTTTGAGTAAAGAGGAGAGAGTCATTGTAGTAATAGAGGTGAGGAGAGATATAAGTTGAGAGGTGAGATTCTTGTAAGGCATGTATTGAATTTGTATGATAGAGACGGGAGTAAGAAAAGGCAGGTAGTCTGGAAAGATAGAGTAGGCAGTAGAGGAGGAAAGGTAGACATATTAATGGTAGAGTATGAATAGGTTTGATTTGCATGGTAGTGTAAGGTTGTAGTATGATGTGAGGATGTGCAAAGGGGAGAAGGAATTAGCAGAAGGAAAAGTGGTGTGCGGTTCTTGGTAGTAAGAATGGAGGAAGGCAAGAACAGGTAAGGGGAGGGTACTGGGCAGTGGAAACAGGAGGGGCTGGTGGATGAGGAGGTGGGTGAGGATGGTTCAGATAGACTGAATGCTAGAGGGGGTGTGGTTTTGGGGCTATAAGTGTAGAGGAGCGGGCAGAGCTGAGGAGGAGGAAGGAACAGAAGAGACCAACAAAAACAATCAGTGATACAAGTACTGTTCAGCACTCAAAGGTACTGACAAGCTCAGAGGTATGTTACTTATGAGTTAAGGTTTGGTCTAATTCAAGGAGAATTGAACAGGTGTGACAACTGTACAAAAAACAATGGGAAAGGACAACAGGCCTTTTAGCTGCAGGGAGCTGGGAAAAAGTATTGAAAGTTACGCAGTACAATGAGTGGGAATATATCGCCACCTAGTGGCTTTCCTGAGAAAAGTAAAATGTAGAATCTACTTATTACAGGAAGTGAAATGGCTGGAGGGGAGAGAGTTGGGAAAAGGGACTGCTGCAAAACTGCTAGTGTGCACACCATGGGTTAGCAAAGCAAACAACTTAAAAATAAGCTTTAACAAAGAGTATTGCACATACACGCAGATGGAGGGGGGTAATTTTCAGAATGTCCCTGGGTTTCTTCTTTGGGGAGGTATGTTCCTCAGTCTAAATGGAGCTGTAGAAGGGGGAAACCCGAGAGGAAAATACCCGAGAGAGATGCAGATGGAGGGGGGGTTAATTTTCAGAATTTCCCTGGATTGAAGTTTATGAAAAGGTATGTATTTTGACTGTAATACTGCATTTTCTTTTGCCCTAAAGAACACAAATCATGACCAAAAGCATCTTCTTCTTCTTTTTAAAAAGAGCTTTTCTTACAATTTGGTGCAGCTGTTTTTTTGTTCATATTCTAGAATATGCATTTTCTCTCTGCCCTTGTAAATTTTTGCTACATTTCTTTTTCTATTTTATTTTATTTTTCTTACTCTTAATTGTATGATGTTTGCTTGTCATCTTAGATGTAGTTTTCTAGTATATCTGTTTATTTTGAAACTGATTATATTCATAGGGGTACACTAGGCTAATGCCCTCGGACCTTTACAAGCCTAGCCATAGGATTACCCTGGCATCGTGCCACCTGACCTTAGTTCCCAGTGCCTCTGTTGAGTAGAGCCACTGGAGTTATCCCCGGGGTGAATTTTCTATTTCCCATCCACTCATCAAGATTTCTCTTGAAGAGGGTCAGCAAGGTGCTCTGTTTGACATGTATGGGAAGTCTATTCCATAGCATGGGCAGTCCCTGGGTTATGAACCTGCCCCTCCAGTATGTTCTGTTGATTGTGGTAATGAGGTTGAGGTCTCTGGAATGTGTGGTGTGGAGGGATTGGGATTTCTTTAGATGTCACTTGGCTTTGTAAGTCAAGCAGAGATCACATCTAAGTAGGTGATATGAGAAAGAGAATAGTTGAGCTTTTTGAGTCTGTCCATATAGGACAAGTGTTTAAGGCTTAGGATCCTCTTTGTGAGGTGCTTTTATGGCCTCTCCAGTTGTTGCAGGTGTCTAGTGAGGCACATGCCAAATGGGGCATTGTACTTGATGATTGGCCTAATGAGGGAAGAGTAGAGGGAGACAATGACCTCCTTCTTCCTGGATGCAAAACTCTTAGTAATGAGATGTACCACATAGAAGGACTTTCTGACCCCAGTGGCAATGTGGTGGTCAAAAGAGAGGTTGCTGTCAACCTGTGTTCCCAGATCTCTTATAATGCCTTATGTGTTCAGTGGACTACCATCGATGTGGTAATTCATGGGAAGTGGGTTTTTCCCAAAGGGGATGACAACACATTTTTTGACATTGAGCTTAAGGCCATGGTTCTGACACCAGTCGTTGGTCTCAGTGAGGCCATTCTGTAGGATGTCAACATCACTTTGGGGAGTTAATAATAGCTCCCAACTTGCAATCATCTGCAAACTTTGTCAACTAAAGTCCCTTTGTGTTGGCCTGGACTTCAGAGAAGTAGATACCTAACAGGAGAGGACACAGGACCAAACCCTGTGGGACTCCACTCATGACTAGTCAGCAGTCTGACTTGGAGTCAGCTACTTTCACACTGTGGGTTCTATCTGCGAGCCAGTTTGCAACCCACCTAGTGATATAGGGGATGATGCCAAGCTTAGTGAGTTTTTCTATGATTCCTGAGTGGGGAATGGTATCAAAGGCCTTGGCCAGATCGAGGTAGGCTGTATGAACCACCTTGCCTTCATCCACAGCTCTGGTGACTGACTCAAAGAAGTTGACCAAGTTGAGCAGGCATGATCTATCCTTCACAAAACCAAACTGTGTGGGATCCAGAGTTTGGAGAGTCCATATATCCTTGTTTATTAGGTCCATGATGATGTGTTCCATAGCATTGCATATCAGACTCATCAGGCTAATGAGGTAATAGTTCCCAGGGTCTGTAGTCCTTTGTGGAGAGGGATGACTGTAGTGCACCATTCAGTAGGGACAAAGTCTGAGGTGAGGCTGTGATTGAACAGGGCACACAGGTGAGGTGCCAGTTCACTCTGTGGTTCATGTAGAACACAGCCAGGGATATTGCCAGGTCCCATAGAAGCTGTATTCTTGGCCTTGGACAATGCTGTTTTAACCTGTGCAGCAGTAATACTGGGTGCCTGGCAATCTATTGGTATTGTGATTGGTCCTTTGGGGGGGCAAGAGGGGTAAAGTTGGCACTGCATCTGTTGGCCAGTATATTTCCAATATCTGTTGGCTCGGTATAGGAGGTGCCATTGTGCAATAGCTCAGCAAATCTGGGTATTGCCATGGAGATTCTTGACATAACTATAGAAGGCCTTGTGGTTGTCTTTACTATCTACTGCAATTCTGTTTTCATAGCTAACTTTAGAGGATTTGATGAGGGATCTCAACTTTTTGTTGAGGCTGATAAAGGAGTTTATCCATCTTGGGACTTCACCTTATTCCTCATCAGTCTCCTCTTTCTGTTGTAGAGTTTGTTTATGGCAAGTGACCTCCAGATTGGCTTCCTTTTTTGGAAGAGAGCGTCTTGGTTCTATTGGGTATGGCAAGATCCATGCATTAGTGTATGTATTCATACAGTGCATTGGTGTATGATTTGGCAGTCATGCAACTATTCTCCATTTGCATGGGTGCCGTGAAGTTAGCCACCTCTGTTTTTAGGAGCCCAAAGTTAGCTTTGGAGAAAATTTTCATGGTGGTTACCTTTACAGGGATGAGGGTGGGGGTGGGAGCGATGTGGAGTTTCAAGGTGATTAGTTTGTGGTCAGATCTAACCAGGGAGGAGCTGACTATTGATGTAGAGCAACGGTCGCTCATGTTAGTAATGACCAGGTCAAGGATGTTGCTACCTCTAGTGGGAGTAAGAATGAGCTGGTCCAAGGCATTGGAATTAATGAACTCCAGGAAATGTTGGCCAAGTGTATTGGTAATTGAGTAGTTTTCCCAGTTAATGGAGGGATAGTTGAAGTCTTCCAGTATGAGAGTTGTTAGGTTGGACCCTAATATTCTCCGGGGTGCTTAGGAACATGGAGTGTGAGTCTTGGGACATGGTTGGGGACCTATAATAGGCTATGACCTGAATCGCTGTCTTACCCAGTGTTAGCTGCACCTGAAGTATCTCTAATGCATTATGTTGAGCTACCAGTTTGGAGGTGTGAGCATCCTTTATGAATACGGAAACACCACCGCCTTTGGAGCTTCGGTCCAAGTTCTGGGGCCGAAAGGTATTAAATGAGTTATAGCCTGGTAGTGCAGGGGTGCTTTCTGCTGCCTTAAATCAGGTCTCTGTTACAGCACAAATGTCAATGTTCTCCATTTTGAGGAGTGGTTTGAGCGAGTACATTTTGAGATTTAGACTTCTAGCATTGAGCAACATGACCCTCAGATTGCATTTGTTTGTAGCTGTTACGGTGGTAATTTGGTCTTTGGAACACTGCCTAAAAAAGACACTATAGGAGTGGCAAGAGCCTTGGCCAGTATCCAGAAGCTCAGGGGTGATAGATGCAGGCCATGTAAAAATTAAACAAACATTCACTACTGATATATAAAAATGACAAAGGCAGTGGTAATCTCTTAAACAAGTTTAAGTAAGCGCTTTCGTTGATGATAATACATCAACTTCTTCAGGTCTGAAGAAGTTGATGTATTGTTATCAACTAAAGCGGTTACATAAACCTGTTTAAGAGATTACTACTGCCTTTGTCGTTTTTATTAGTTATTTTTTGTTGTTTCACTACTGATATATGTTGGATTGTATTATTTTATAGATACTCTAGGCTAAATGAGATTTAGTATAACACCACCATTATTTAATAAAATCTGGTGCCATCTTTAAAAACAGACTTACAAGTTAATAGTGGTTAGACACATCATTTACCTTGGTCATAATAATACTAATACAGTAAGTTTTATACTGAAATATTTAAATAGTTCCAAAAAATGGTGTCAGTACATAGAAGACTACAAAGATTATGAAATTATCCATTGCATTGTGCCAACATTCATTCATTTGATTAAGTCTATATTATTGTCTGGGTCTGCGTGTTAAAGATGTAAGTGGTTTGTTACCAGCTGACACTGGCTGGTTTGTTAGTGAGGTGAGAGTTGTCATAGCTACTTCCTTTAATATGAAGATAAGTGGTCAGGACACCCACTGATTATATAATGCATTTAGAAAGGTAGTGGGCTGTATTTGTTGCAGGATGACGTGGGCAATGGGGACCTAGCTCAGCATCAGCCTGAATCATAGTTGTTTGCCAGGAGTAATGTTTGTTCTAACTCTCTGTAAAACATTACCTAGTACACAGTGGTTGACTTGGGTGAACTGTTTGTTATTGGCGACATGCTCAGGACACCATGCTTACCATGAATTTGAAAGAAAATAGTTTGATAGTTGGGCTTCAGAGCAGAAAAAATAGTAGTGGAGAGTGGTGGTGGTATTCTTGGAGGCTGATGTGAAAATGTATTTATTTTAACATATGTTAACCAGGAAAGTCCAACTGGGACAGAGCCTATTTTCAGTGGAGGCCCAGGGAGAAACACTCCAGATGCTTGCCTTTGGAATGTGGGAGGAAACCAGAGCACCCAGTGGAAACCCATGCAAATGCAGGGAGGACATGGAAACTCTGCACAGAAGGCACTCCAGCCGAGAATCAAAATGGAGAACCTCTAGCTGTGAGGAAATCATGCTAACCACTGCACCACCAAACCTCCAAAATTAGATTAGTAATCTATATTGTAGATCAGAGAGATGAAAACTCCTTTGCTGATGGCTGCTCTGGATGGCTGAGATAAAAAAAATATGGGAAATCTTTTATTTATTTGTATTTATTGACATTTGTTAACCGGGTTGGTCCAGCTGGGCTTCTGGCCTGTTTTCAGTGGAGACCCGAGGAGAACCCCCCCCCCCCAAAAAAAAAAAAAAAACACAAACAGTTAACAGAGAATCAAACATCTCAGTCAAAAATATGGTCAAAATCAGTTATACAAGAACATTAGAGAGACAAAACAGAAATGCAAACACAATATTTTTGGTTTGGAAGAGGAGAGAGTTTGACTTCTAAAATGGCTGGACACTTATCAATAGCTTAATTTCAGCTGTATTTGTGTGGAGAAAGAAACTAAAAGATAAGGGGCTATTGCTCTGCCAGATTTAATAAATTCAGCTACTGACTAGTAAGTACACCATCTGGATGCCAACAAAGAAGAGGCTTAGACAGCCTGAAGTAAAATAAACTAGAAAAAACGAAGAGAAAACACTAACTGGGAAGAATCCTGCAGTTGTTAGCAAAAAGCAGCTCAAGCTCCAGCTTTGGTGCAAGAAATGTTTTCTAGTAATCTAGATGAAAAAATAAGTCAGATGTGCTGAGAAACAAGCTTTGCTTGTGTTGAAATGTATCAACAGTATACCCTGGTGAAATGAAGAGAAATGTACATATATTTTTGTTGCTGAATTACATGTATATGTTTTAATAGAGGACACTAGCACAGCAAAGGTTAACCAGCTGGCTTATTTTAAGAAAAATGAGGGAAATGTAAATGAGCTGTTAAATGATTAAAATGGCATCCCACAGTGCTGAATGGGACCGAAGATGGTAGGTCTGGGTCCAGCCGTTATCTGATAGCTTTTGTAAAGAAGGGGGGAAGTCTTGTAAATGTTTCTGGCTTTTAGGCATTGCCATAAAAGCTCTAAATGTGTATTGTAGCAGTCTGCTAAATTCCTGTCTCAAACTTCAAAAGGAGATATTGTGGGAACCTAGAGTCAGGTAGCCAGATGAGATCATTCAGCAAGTCATATTGGATATTATATTTTACAGGAATAATCTTAGAGTATAGAGTATTCTGTCATGGAAGCCTGACTGGAAAGACCCTCACCCATAGCATCTTGCCTTGCAGTAGTATGTAACTTAACTAGGAAACAATAAATTCTCTTAGATTCAGTCAGGAATGTAGTAAGGCATGGGTTCCCAAAGTGTGAGCCGCTTGCTCACAGGGACACCACAAACTAATAAGCTTAGCCGCAAAATAAACCGCAAACTAATAAGATTAGTTACTAAGCTTATTAGTTCGCATTTTATTTTGTGGCTATTTATACTATACCGGAGAGAGAGAGAGAGAGAAAACAACAAATAAAAGGCAAAGAACACAGAATCCAACCAACTATCACCTTTGAATTTTCACCAACCAAACGCTTTATCATGTTCATGTTTCCGTGACACGTTACTTACCAGAAGGTCCTTACAGAATTGCTAAGCATTTATAAAAATTAATGGACATTATTAAACGTGGTTAACTGTCACTGAAAAATAAAACTGTATATATACTTTATATTTTACATTTTAGTGTACTATTTATGTACTTTTATGCCTACTTCACACTTATCCCTTGTGTATTAGTTTAATTTTGCCAACAAGACCTTAATAGATTTCACTTCTGGGACATGTTGGGATTTTTCTTCATTGCAGAGTGATGTCACTGTCTAAAGCTGTTTGGGTTTGCTGAAGTTAAACATGCAGACTTTTTACAAAATCCCATTTGAAGTGTTGGAGTTCCCCAACATAAATTTAAAGAAGCCGTCCTGGTTACACATGCCTTCAGCAATGACAGTTTGTGCTCTGGTTGTTGTTTCTTACTTTTAATTTCTGGAGGTAATCAGTGCTATTGCAATTATTCTTTGGGGATGGGGAAGGTTGTCCTGTTTTTGGAGAATTGTAGAGAACCAGAAAAAAATATCTCTGAGTGTTTGGTTTTAGTTTGAATTTATTATGTAATGTTACTTTATCTGTGTTGTAAATTTTATATGAAATACTTAAATGAGTTTTGGATAGGCTTGTCACCACCATGAGCCTAAACTTTATTTATTTATTTTTTAATCAACATTACTGTTAACTTGGGTACTATTTTTGTTTTTAATTAGTCTATACTGCAGTCGATAACTTTCTTATTTACGTAAAACCATTTTTTCTCCCTGTTCAATGCAGTGTCCAGCCTTAAGATTCAACGAAAATCTTTAATACCTGATGGTACTCATCTTTCTAAGTTACTTAGAAACTTGACAACGGGAATACTACATTGAGATATATGTATTGCATTTCAGTGAGGGATATGCAATGTACGTTGTGTAATAGTATTCTTTGATTATTTATTCACATACATTTGCATACAAATTAACTAGTTTCAATTTATAAAACTGGATATACATACATACATATAACTTTTTCATAAAAAGATGACACAAAACATAAACAAAAAAGGAATATATAGAGTCTTGTAAAAAAGAGATCAATTTATACAGAAAATAGTTAACATGTTATTGTTGACATAGGGACACTTATTCAATAGAAAATAAGTGATATTACACGTGTTTTATTACAAAAAGAATAGTGAATGAGATTCATTCATTTTTTAATTAAATGACATCATTTCCTGTGGAAATTGTATTTAAACAACAGTTTTTTTACACTTATTGTTTCTGAGGAAGTTCACGTAAATAAAAGTGGATAAAAGCGCTAAAAAAATCATTTCGGAGAGTGAGAGTCTTTTTTCGGAGCTGTTCTGGATTATTTGCCTGGTTTTTGGAGTTTTGAATTTATTGGAACGTTACTTTATTTGTTTGCTCAGTTTGTGTACCCAGACTTATAATTGCATATGGCTGCCGAGGATTCCACTCAAGAGACACTCTTGAATTTATCAATACATTCTGTATTGGACTTGGAAGCTGTAGATTCGGAATCTACAGGATCACAACAACTGTTAATAGAGATAGTTACTAAAATAGTAAAAGAAATGTTGCAGAGTCGGACACCTCCAAATCATAAAGCGAATGTGAAGGTCCCTTTAAATCCGAGAGGGGAAGCAGCCTCACGTTATGAGACCGACGTCGGAGCTAGTGAGGAGAGTCAGAACCGTAATGGTGGACTAAAACAACAACGGTTACCTTCGGAAGGTAACATTTGGAATTATCTAAACAAAGACACGGCCAATCCATTCGCAGATATCGGAGAGGTGTCCGTCGGCGAAACAGTAAGTGCAACTAATGATGACAAAGTGATTTGCAAAAAAAGCATTTTTGACTTGGAGAAATTAATCTTTAAACACGTAACACTTACCCTGGAAATACAATATTTAAAAGAGTGTGTCAACAGGAAAATAGTGCCTAGGGGCTTGAGGACAGCAAAGTTCCCAAATTGTGTGCCACCTGGAGACATGCTAACCAGAGAACTCATAAACTTATACAACGACACAGGTATTAAAATGATGAATTTATTAATTGAACATTATAGTAAGGAATTAAACGCTCTAAATGACAAAATAAGATCTTTGGATGAGCGTTTACACAAGTATGTAAGTTTTGTGACTTTTGCTGAATTGTATAACGGTATAGAAATTAAAGCTGAAAGACAAAGAGCTACCATCATTGCCAGGAAGCAATCGAAATTAAGGAGAGATATACTTTCTTATAATAATAACGAGGCGTATATAATTCAGGCTGATTCTGCAACATCAGCAAGCTTACCACAGAGAACTGAATTTCAAAATGGTACACAAACCAATTTTGAGACAGTTATTGATAAAAACAATGGAGTAGTGTCCAGGGGTGAGAATAATGTAGAAGAGAGATCACACCAGCTTTGCCAACTACCAGTAATGTCATTTCAAGTAATAATAACACTAACATGAACTATGCTGAAAAGGTGGTTATCCTTTCAGAAGTTAACAACACCCCTTTTCAGAGGGTACAGGATCAGAACAAAAGGACTACGAGATGGCACAACTCCACCCAATTTCGGGGGAAGGGCAGAGGAAGGAACAAACGGAGATGGTGATGGCATCTCCAGAAGTTATCAGTGACTCTTTTGAAGTTGGAATAATTAGTTTGTCTGATTTATATATCAGTCCTGTAGTTGAATGTGTTTTAATGAAGGGATTTAACTTTATTCCCACAAACAAAATGAACCTAGGTAGACTTCTTATTGACTTCAGACTTTTTTTAAGAAAATTAAATTTAAATTACATTATGGAAGATTTAGGTGCTTCTAAGCAGTGTAATAGAATTACTATTAGTAACCCTAGCACTTACAACCCTCCTCTTACTAATAGTTTACTTGTATTCCAGAAATTATGTGAAAAAGATTTCAGGAATATTAATATTTCTTACGATACAAACAATTTAACAGATGAAGAACTATCGGCCTTAAGATTACTGGTTACAAACAACAACATCAGAATTATGAAGGCAGATAAAGGAGGGAAAGTAGTGATAATGAATGATAGGGACTATGTAACATCCATAGAGGAGTTGTTACAAGACAAGAAAACCTACAGGAAAGTTAATTATGAGTCAGTAACTAAGAAGTTTAAGACCTTGGACACAATTTTGTTTGACATGTATTGTCAAGGAGAAATAAGTAGATTGGATTATGAATTTCTATATAAAGAACATCCTAGATTGGCTGTATTTTTTGGTATCCCAAAAATACAGAACAACGATGTTAGACCACCATTCACACCCATTATTTCCGCTAAATAATCTAAAACGGAAAATATTTCCATTTGGTTGGACAATATATTGAACCCCATAGTTCAGAGGTCTGAATTTTTTATTAAAGATTCATGGAACCTTTTAGAAATATTAAGGGATACTGAAATAGGTGATGAAGATTTATTCTTTGGTAGTTTAGATGTGAAAAATCTTTATACAAGCATAGATCAGGAAGTGGGTATTGAGTTTATGAGAGAATATCTAAACACACACACCAACTTTTCAGGAACAAAAGTAAATTCACTTTGTACCTTAATGGAGTTAGTTTTGGATAATAACTTCTTTAAATTCAACAACAATATATATAAACAAGAGTTGGGAGTAGCCATGGGGTCAAGAGTAGCTCCTTCTTTTGCTAACATTGTAATGGCAAACTGGGAGACTAAATTTCTGAAGACACACACACTTTTCAACAAAGTTTTCATGTATCGGAGATACATAGATGATTTACTATTTTTATGGAAGGGAGAACAGAATGAATTTATGCAATTGGTACAATATTTGAACCAGACAACCAACTTTTTGTTCTTTAAAGTAGGTGACTTTGGTAAAAACATCACTTTTTTGGATCTGACCCTCAGTATAGATAACGATGTAAAAACTTTTAGTAGCAAAATTTACAGAAAACCATATTTTGCTAACAGTTATCTACATAAAGACAGTTTACATCCGGTACACATGAAAAGAGGTGTCATCAAAGGTCAGATAATCAGACTTAGTAGATTGACATCTGATGAGAACACATTTCAGAGAGAATTGGCCATTTTAAGATGTCTCTTCATGAAAAGGGGATACACAAAGAATTTTTTAGAAAAAATAGAAAGTGAAGTGGTACCTCTTAGGAAGGGAGTGGCTAAACCTATTTTGTACTCAGAAGAAATATTAGTAGGTGAACCAGTGACTTGTACAAATGTCATCACTAAAGATAAACAGGCCAACGACTTTTTGACAGCTTTTCCATTACCAATAGTAAATGAAATGTGGAACATCAAATCGATCATTGAAAACAATTGGAAAGTTATTATGGGTAATAGGGATTTGGTTTCAGTTATAGGACACAAACCGAAATTTACATATAAAAAAGTAACAGATTTAAAACAGTTGTTAGAATTAGGCAAAAGTGACAACAGAAATTTAGAAAGGAGCTGCACTAACAAGAAGGGTACCTTTCGTTGTACCAACTGTAAACAATGTAGATATATGAGTAATACCTCCTTTGTAACAGTGGAACATTTAAACCACACATTTTGGGCAAAGGAATACTACAATTGTAACAGTGAGTTAGTGGTTTATTTGGCCACTTGTGTCACTTGTAAAAATTATTATATTGGGAAAACCAAGAGAGTTTTTAAGCGTAGAGTATACGAACACATTTTAGCCATGAAAAAGAAAGACAAAAACAATGCATTGGCCAGGCATGCAGTCACATGTAAAGATTTTAAGAAGTTTGAATTTTTTATTTTAGACAGGGTTAAGAAAGAAATATTCTCGGGGGATCTGAATAACATCTTAGAATGTAGGGAATCCCTGTGGCAGTTGGTGTTTGGAGCTGACCAAACACCAGGGCTAAACGAGGTCATCAATTTAAAATGTTTTTTAATATATAGATAGTTGGTAACCAAAACATAACACACACACATAATAGACATTTTCAAGTGGCATTCATTATAAGATCAAATGAATACTTAGTTAAGTTATTCATTTATTTATTCACATATATTTGCATACAAATTAACTAGTTTCAATTTATAAAACTGGATATACATACATACATATAACTTTTTCATAAAAAGATGACACAAAACATAAACAAAAAAGGAATATATAGTCTTGCAAAAAAGAGATCAATTTATACAGAAAATAGTTAACATGTTATTGTTGACATAGGGACACTTATTCAATAGAAAATAAGTGATATTACACGTGTTTTATTACAAAAAGAATAGTGAATGAGATTCATTCATTTTTTAATTAAATGACATCATTTCCTGTGGAAATTGTATTTAAACAACAGTTTTTTTACACTTATTGTTTCTGAGGAAGTTCACGTAAATAAAAGTGGATGAAAGCGCTAAAAAAATCATTTCGGAGAGTGAGAGTCTTTTTCGGAGCTGTTCTGGATTATTTGCCTGGTTTTTGGAGTTTTGAATTTATTGGAACGTTACTTTATTTGTTTGCTCAGTATTCTTTGATTAAATACAGTCTTGATTTGCTGACTTTGATAAGATGCAAGTACATCTAGCCATGGCCAATACTCCGGCATTGGCTTGATGCTTATATTAATTTAAGCATGCCATGGCTTTACTATTCCAAGCTATTCTTATGCTAAGTGGCAATGCAATCGTAGAGTGAGCTTGTTAGTGGCAATACAATCGTAGAGTGAGCTTGTTAGTTTATCAACTGTAGCTTGTAGTTTTTGTTTTCAGATGGTACATGTTGGAAGCTGCCTGCATCTCAATGATAATTGCCACTTGAAAAGTGCATTGTCTGGGCTATCAGTGAGAAATAATGTGCTTACATAGAGGGAACATATCTACAAAGCTGTTGTAGGCAGATGATTTGTTATTACAGGCAAACTGAACAAGAACTTTAGCAAATGATAGCGCAGTGGAATGCAAAACTGGAGGCACACTGGATGAAACTGAGTACAGATAAGACAATCATTAACAGCGAATGAAGTAACTTAGAAGACACTAAAATGAAGATAAAGGAAAATATTGGAACAGGTTAACAACTTCAATTATCTGTGAGGGGAGGTGGAGGAGATGGGAAGTTTGAATGAGCAGGTCCAAAGCTAGACTTAAAGGGGCTAAGGCTAGCTGGCACAGAGTGTCGTTAGTACTGTTAAATATAAGAATGCCAAAGACGCTGAAAAGTAAATTGTAAAAGATATTGTTTACAAATGAATTCAATGTATTTAATGTACTTAATCTTTAGGAGATCCTCAACCTACCTGAGATGCCCATGAGATATGAAATATTTTACATCTACTTATATTTAGTGTTGGGTATATAAATGTATCAGTAACAAGAACATGTTGCCAGATTCATGTAGTAGAGTTTTGAAGAGGATGTGTGTGTGTGTGTGTGTGTGTGTGTGTGTGTGTGTGTGTGTGTGTGTGTGTGTGTGTGTGTGTGTGTGTGTGCGTGTGTGTATCCTGCCTAGACTTGTCCATGGAATCTGGTATGGACATGGTACCATGCAAAAAATAATGAATGAATTAGATATTCTGAGACTTCTTCCAAGGCTGGTTGTGTAACTAAAACGTATGCAGGTCTATAGTTTACTGAAAGTAATAATGGCTAGTATCCACTAAAAAAATGTTACTAGTAAAATAATAGATTGACAGGCCCAGGCCTAAATCATTCAAATATCTTTATAAGTGACATTTCATGATATATATGGGAAGTGTGCCTTTGTTGCAAATAGCCAAAAGATACACACCATATCCTCTGAATAATTGTGGAGTCCCACAAGGTTTGATCTTGGGCCCTTTACTTTTCACACTATTAGTATTTCCACTCGAAATCTAATTAGCAGAAACATAGCTTGCCATTGCTACACTAATGACACCCATCTTTACTTCTCTTTTCTACAGAAAAATATTCTGAATGTGTATACACTTGATGATTTGGGTCTGTTCATCGGTGGCTAAATCTTAAATGGTCGATATTTAACACCTCCAAAACAGAGGCCATAGCGGCTCATACTATTAACCTTCTTGGAAATTTTGCTATACCTCCAGGGGGGTGCCTTGGGAAAACCTGGATTCAACAAGGGAGCCGAGAATCGAAAATGTTTGGGAACCACTGTAGTAAGGCTTATTTTAGATATTGTTTTTCTTTATTTGTCTGCGTCTGTCCATCAATGATATTTTCAATATTTCCTGTGAACTGAACTATGTGGTGTACTGTAAATATATATTCAGTACTTTCATGCTCTTTTATTATTTATTATTAAATATATTTAAAACTTTTATTGTGGATGTTCCTTGTAGAAAGTACTTAACCTTTGAAAGTACTTATATTTATTTGGTGACACTGTGTGGCCCACTCCAGAAGGCCTAGTCATCTTGGTGAACTAGTATCATTTGTACTATTATTAATATTGGAGACTGTATAATTGGAAACCCTTTGTAAGAGCCTTATAGTAACTGACAGGTGGCAGTAAATCTACCTTATAATCTGGACAAAGCTGGTAGAGTGGGTAATCTGTGCCAGCCTTTCCCAGGTGTGTGTGTGTGTGTGTGTGTGTGTGTGTGTGTGTGTGTGTGTGTGTGTGTGCATGTGTGCGTGTGTGTGTGTGTGTGTGTGTGTGTGTGTGTGTGTGTGTGTGTGTGTGTGTGTGTGTGTGTGTGTGTGTGTGTGTGTGTGTGTGTGTGTGTGTGTGTGTGTGTGTGTGTGTGTGTGTGTGTGAAAATTAAATCTTAAAGAGTGTGTGTGTCAGCTACTTGGGGCAGGGACACAAACCACCGAGTTCACAGAGAGGGTGCTGGAGAACTTAGCTTGGACATTCGGCTGAGGACCTAGCCCTACAGCTGTACCAGTGGGAAGTCTAATTGGGGACCTGGAGGGAGACGGATATAGAAACTTCCAGACCCCGGGCTGAGTATGTTCCCTGTGTGCTCTTAAGGGAAATAGTATTTACAGATGCAGACCTCTCTGCATCCAGTACAGAGTGTATCCAAATACATTCCAAGTGCACGTCCCACTCCAGTGCCAGTGGTGAGGATTCAGGCTCCTTGATTACTGGTCTAGTGTGGGGATGCCACATATGAGTAGCCGTGGTGGGCATCACATGATCATCAGCAGTAAGTCTAGATTTATAACTAATAATGATAAGCAAATCATCCAGATTTTGACACGAGGAACAGAGATTATCAGCGTTATCAGGTGTTACCTTTAAATATACATAGACTCTATTACACTGTACGTTATGATATTTATGCTTTAGTACATCATTAATGGAATCCATATTCAGCTTCAAATAAATAAAAAAATATAAAAGAAAAGAATAATATAATCAGTAACCACAGAATTCAAAAAGTTTAAATCAACTTCTGTGAGAAAAATCATGCAAACAATATACAGCTAAATACTAAAGTAAGTACAGTAAAGTTGTTGCTGTGACCATACAAGTTCTGAAAGTCAGACAAAAGCTGGAATTTCTTTACATCATGCATGGTAGCTGCTGCTCACTATCTTTCACAGTCGCTGCTGCTCACTATCTCTCACAGTTGCTGCTGCTCACTATCTCTCGCAGTCGCTGCTGCTCACTATCTCTCGCAGTCGCTGCTGCTCACTATCACTCGCAGTCGCTGCTGCTCACTATCTCTCGCAGTCGCTGCTGCTCACTATCTCTCGCAGTCGCTGCTGCTCACTATCTCTCTCAGTCGCTGCTGCTCACTATCTCTCGCAGTCGCTGCTGCTCACTATATCTCGCAGTCGCTGCTGCTCACTATCTCTCGCAGTCGCTGCTGCTCACTATCTCTCGCAGTTGCTGCTGATCAGTATCTCTCGCAGTCACACCTCTTTTTAACAGTAAAGATCAATAAATCACAAAGCAAGATTGGACTGCTTAGCTAAGCTATGGATTGTCCTCTTTGCAGTCTGTGTGACTTTATAGCTGACTAGTTCTGCCTGTCTAAAACCTATCCCTTTCTAACATCGAACAGTGAAAATTAAAGGTAGTACAACAAAATTTAAATCAAAGTAAATCTTCTTCTCTACAAGCTATCCCTTCCTTCCTTCCTATAAACAGTGACAAACAATGGCAAGAAATAAAATATAAATTCAAATAAAACTTCTCTTACCAGTCAGCTCCACAGTAAATCATAAACCAAGACAGGATTGTTTAAGCTGTGAATAATATAGGTGAATGTCTGAATTAAGCTTTTTTGTGTGTAAGCAAGTAAGGAAGAGAACACTGAATGAAATGAAAAGTTTTTCTTTAGCAAATAAATGTTCAGTTTAAGAAGTGTGTAGTTGATCGCAGATGTACATTTAATTCTTAGGTTTCCATGGAGACAAGCTGACTGGTATACATTAAAAGCCAGAACATTTTTAAGGCTAAGGAATGTTAAACTTCATTATTTGAAGATGTACATAGTTTTGCGTGTTTGTTTTCAGTTAATAGGTTATAGGCATATTTATGTTTTATTTTCTTTTTTGAGGGTTTTCATTAAAATAAAAACTCTTGTAAATGTGGCATAGTTTCAAATGGAGATAACAACAGACATCTTTATAAAAGATCAAGCTGCTGATATGTGTTTGGTGTATTTTTTATATTTTAGTACAATATTGAATGTAGGCTAAGTTATAAGCCTTGTTTTATACATGATTTTAGTTTTAAACACACATGTTTTTAAAGAAATATATATTTTTAAAAAATAATATACATCTAGGAGTTCTTTTATATATTCCCCTAAGATTATGTATGGTTATAAGTGTAACTAGTATACACAATTGTTATTGTATGCCTGTATGCAATGGAATTAATTATTTATTATTTATTATAAGACATTATTAATTTTGTTCATTGTTATAAGAGAAATTAGACTTAGAAATTCATTAGCTTTATTATCTATATATACAATTTTTAGTAATAGATAAAGGGTGTATGTCTCTTTAAATCTTTTTAAATGTATTTGGATTTTTTGGCGCCAAAAAATGGATAAATTAGCTTAAGCAAAATGTCTTGTTGATTCTGATGAAGTCCACATATTAGGTGGAAGAAAGCGCTAAATCCATTCTATTGTGTTTTTTATGTCCGTTTATTTGGAGTTAATAAAATACAGGTCGTATCATCGCTGGTGTGCGGTAACATTCCTTGGACACACTTTAGTGTTGAATAATAACTTCTTATCATAACAGCCAAACTAAACATATTATTTTGGAATGTGAATGTCCTCACAGGTATAGACAAAAAGGAAAGTATTGATCTCTATTAAAAATGCAGTGTGCAAACAGCAATGTTACAGGAGATATACATTTGGAAAGAAATGAGCTTGTCAGTTTGATAAAAAAAAGACTTCAGGAGGGATAATCATCAGAGTATCAGGGACAAAGGAAACGGGTAGTATTTATATTAATTTAGAGGCGCTCCAAAAGTGATAGAAGAGGAAAATATAATAATAGTAGATTTGTGGAAGAAAGGGGCTACTGGCAAGAGTGAAGAATTATGCTGGCATGTATTTATATTCCACCTAAAACTGCTATTATGGAGGTTAAGAGGATTTTGGGAGAAATAATCAGCTTTCAGCATGGAATATTACTTACAGGTACAGACTGGAATTTGATTCGCAAGTGTTGATGTATCCGGGGGGCCTAGAAGGGAACATAAAACAAAAGATGGTAGATTTCTGAAGAAAGTTATGAAAATATTTGATATAGAAGATGTGAATTCAGAAGTAGGAACTTGATTATAATTTACATATTATTCCCTAAGGTACAATAACTGGGGTAGACTAAACATAAATTACATTTCATAGGAGCATTAATTAAATGCTTCAACACACATCCAGTAACTATTTCAGATCATGCTCCAGTAGCAACTAAGATAAAAAATGCAGGATAATGAAGTAAAAATGAGACACTGGCACTTTCCTACCTACATGTTTAAAGAGGAATTTAAGGAATGGGTAGTGATGGGAGATCGTAGGTTTACCCCGGGGGTCATCTCTGTGTCACTACTAGACAGAGGCACAGTAAACTAAACCCTAAAAGGGCGTAGTATTCTCATCCTAAGGGGTGGTGAAAGCCACACACACTCTGGCTAGGCTTATAAATGCCCTAGGGCAGATAGCCTAGTACGAACCTATGAACCTATAAAAATATTTGACATCTATCAGGGGAGACAGAAATCTCTTTCAGAATTTATAGCTACTGAGTGGTAAAAAAATGAAAGTGGAGTTTAAAGATATGGTAGAAGTAAAAGAAAAAGAGATATGGTTAGGAGGTAACATTAATTATATAGAGTTGCTGACAAAGTAAAAAGTATTGGAAAACAAGAGGAATCTTACAGAACAAGCATAATGCTAATGAGAAAATAAGGGAGTATCTGGATAATATGCACGAGTTTAGAAAGACTGCTATTAGCAAACTTTTTTGATAATAACTCCCAAGCACAAAAGTTTTAGCATAAAAGGCAACAGAATGTGAAAGGGCTGTTGCCAAACTTAGGGTGCCTATAACAAGAAAATAACCAAAGATCCTGTAGAAGTATTAGAGATATTTCAGAAATGTTATGAACATTTGTGAAAAGCAGAGAATGTAGAAATCAAGAAAGCACAAATGGAAACATTTATGGAAGGCTTATATATGCCAAGGCTACAGGTAGATGAAGCTCAGCAATTAATAGTTAAGAGATAGGAGGGGATGAAATAAAAACAGTAATGTACAATCAATATGCAGGAAAGTCTCCATAAATAGATGGTAATCCTGTGAAAGTTTAGAAGCTAGGAGGGAAGAAAGTGATACAGACCTGTAAGGTTTTGTTTAACAGTATTTTAAAAGCAGGGAAACTACCAGCATCCTGAAAGAAAGCAGTGGTGGCTGTAATATCTAAAAATAGTAAAGACCCATCAGACTCAGCTTCATATAGGCCCATTTCAATTTTAAACCTTGTTTGTAAAATGTTTATGTCTATAATAGATAAAAGAATGGCAAATGTGTTGCTAAAATTGATAGATATGGATCAATGTGGGTTTGTGGAGGGCAGGCAAACTTTGACAATATTAGTAGAACAATGATGATCCAGAGGGATGCACAGTATAAGAAAATACATTTTTTTGGTGGTTTTTGATGCAGAGAAAGCATTTTATAGAGTAAGCTGGGATTATATGTATAGGGCAATGGAAGCATTTGCATTCCCAGATCCAATAACAAGGTTAATTAGAAGGATATATGAGGGATCAGAGACAAAAATCAAAGTGGGAGGGTTGCTTTCTGACAGAGGAACCAGGCAGGGGGGTCTTTTTTCCCCCTTTGTCATTTGTTTTATATTTAGAGCCACTGGCAAAGAAAATAAGGGACCCAGACATTCATGGATAAAACTGGTACGGTAATCAAGAAAAGTTTGCTTTATTTGCAGATGATATTATTTTGTACCTGTTAAAACCAGAAAAGGACATTTCAGTGTTGTGGAAAATCTTGAGATACTTTCAAGTCTTTTAGGGATATAAAATGAATGAGGACTCCTTAATAATAAATAAGATAATCAAAACAGGGAAAGTTACATCCACAAAGAGACCAGTCACCAGTGGATTCCCCTTGGTTCTGTTCTGTGGTGTCTCTAGTTTGGTGTCTAATTTTCAAGTAAAAGCCACTGCCAAAGGGCTCTGTCTGACTAAGTTTGCAGATGACTGCAAGCTAGGAGCAGTCATTGAATCCCCATATGACTTAGCCATCCTGTAAGAAGGTTTGTCCCAAATAAATAACTAGTGCAAAAATAATGGACTGAAAGTAAATGCCAAAAAATATATTATTGTATCCTTTGGGAAGTCATCTACCCCAGGGAACTACCACTCTGACAAAACAGCCCTAAGTGTTGACACAGTTGTTTGAGATTCGGGAACTTATGTGGATCGTGACCTAACTTTTGACCGACATGTATCTGTTGTTCTCAGACAGTCCTTCTATATCACACAGCTTATAAACAAAAGGACTGTGTCTAAATCTAGGGATGTCACCAAGGGACTGTGTCTAGATCTAGGGATGTCACCGAGAGACTGTGTCTAAATCTAGGCATGTCACCAAGGGACTGTGTCTAAATCTAGAGATGTCACCAAGGGACTGTGTCTAAATCTAGGGATGTCACCAAGGGACTGTGTCTAAATCTAGAGATGTCACCAAGGGACTGTGTTTAAATCTAGGGATGTCACCAAGGGACTGTGTCTAAATCTAGGGATGTCATTGCTCCCCTTTACTCAGCTGTCCAATCTTCGAATATAATTCCCACTTTGACATGTATCTGTCCAGCACATGCAACAACTGGAACATCCACAGAGATGCCTTAATGAATGGATTCAAAGTTATAGAAAAAATTATAATTGTGGGAGCAATACATGCAGAATAATATTTTGGAGGAAGAGTGGGGTTTAAGGGAAGGCAAAAATCAATCAATTTAATGTTGAATTGATGATAAATATACAAAAGAATATACGTGATGTATAATGTTTGCAGCTGGAAATATGTTAACATAGTTTGTTTTCTGTTAACATAGTTTGTTTTCTTTTATATAAATGTATGTTTGCCTATGTGTTAAAAATAAAGAAGAAGAAGATGGAGTTTATTTTTGCTCTCGGTCTATGTGGAAATGGACATTTAGAGACTGTTTGTGCCATAATCCCATGGATATGAAGGTAGGGGCTGTTTCTATGTTATGGTTATGTAACGCAAGGACAGTTAAAGAGCCAGGTGCTTGGTGAACATCTATGGAGTTCCAAAAAGCAGAGTTTGGCATTGGAGGGGTTGAGAAGTAGTTTATGAGCTATTGGTGGAGTTGGGATTGAATGTTGATGTGAGAACTGTGAGTGGGTATGTTTTTCTAAAATTTTTGATAGAGATGGTTGTGTATATGTTGTTGTTGTGTCTTTCGGCTTTTCCCGGTTAGGGGTCGCCACAGCGGAACTCCGGTCAGCTAATGATTGGCAGTAGATTTTTATGTGCCGAGTTGCCAGCCCTGACGCATAACCTTCAACGTAGGTACGCCCATTCACGCATGTCTCTACGCAGAAGATGCTTGAATCTCCTCCTTTTTGGAGTGGTATTATGAATGATTTCTTCCACATGGTTGGGCTATCTGCAGCGAGCTTTAAGGACTTAATCAGCATCTGCAGCAAGCTTTAAGGGCTTAATTAGCATCTGCAGCAAGCTTTAAGGGCTTAATTAGCATCTGCAGCGAGCTTTAAGGGCTTAATTAGCATCTGCACCAAGCTTTAAGGGCTTAATCAGCATCTGCAGCAAGCTTTAAGGGCTTAATCAGCATCTGCAGCGAGCTTTAAGGGCTTAATCAGCATCTGCAGCGAGCTTTAAGGGCTTAATCAACATCTGCAGTGAGCTTTAAGGGCTTAATCAGCATCTGCAGCGAGCTTTAAGGGCTTAATTAGCATCTGCAGTGAGCTTTAAGGGCTTAATTAGCATCTGCATCAAGCTTTAAGGGCTTAATCAGCATCTGCAGCAAGCTTTAAGGGCTTAATCAGCATCTGCAGCAAGCTTTAAGGACTTAATCAGCATCTGCAGCGAGCTTTAAGGGCTTAATCAGCATCTGCAGCAAGCTTTAAGGACTTAATCAGCATCTGCACCAAGCTTTAAGGGCTTAATCAGCATCTGCAGTGAGCTTTAAGGACTTAATCAGCATCTGCAGCAAGCTTTAAGGGCTTAATTAGCATCTGCAGCAAGCTTTAAGGGCTTAATCAGCATCTGCAGCAAGCTTTAAGGACTTAATCAGCATCTGCAGCAAGCTTTAAGGACTTAATCAGCATCTGCAGCAAGCTTTAAGGACTTAATCAGCATCTGCAGCAAGCTTTAAGGACTTAATCAGCATCTGCAGCAAGCTTTAAGGACTTAATCAGCATCTGCAGTGAGCTTTAAGGGCTTAATTAGCATCTGCTGCAAGCTTTAAGGACTTAATCAGCATCTGCAGCAAGCTTTAAGGACTTAATCAGCATCTGCAGTGAGCTTTAAGGGCTTAATCAGCATCTGCAGCGAACTTTAAGGACTTAATCAGCATCTGCAGCAAGCTTTAAGGACTTAATCAGCATCTGCAGCAAGCTTTAAGGGCTTAATTAGCATCTGCAGCAAGCTTTAAGAACTTAATCAGCATCTGCAGTGAGCTTTAAGGGCTTAATTAGCATCTGCAGCGAGCTTTAAGGACTTAATCAGCAAATGCAGCAAGCTTTAAGTGCTGTGTTGGCAGGGTGCCAACTAATAAGGTTGTTGGTTTGAGGGTTTCTAAATATTTTCTTATGATGGCAGTTGGAACTGATTGGAAACAAAACAATGAGATTTTTGTTTTTAGATCTGGTTGGTATAATGAGGGAAATGGAAAATCTTAATTTAGTAAGAGACCATATAGTGTTTATAAAGTGGGAGATGAACTTGGCTACTTTATTGTCTATGTGGTTATTTGGTGATGGAGTTGTTGTTTGGCCAGGGTGTAGTAGTTTGGTTATAGAAGACCAGAATAGCTTAGAAATGTTTTGGTGTATGGTTATGGAGGTTGGAAAATTGTATTGTCATTGGTTATAAATTTCTTTATATGATATTTTTTAAGTTTCTAAAGTATTAATAGCATGATTGAGATTTTGGACCATAGTTTTCATGCTTTGTCCCTTTGAAGAAGTACTTGCCTGATTTCTTTTATTAACCAGACTGTAGGGTGTGACCCGAATCTCTTTGTTCTGAGTGGCACACGACTGTTTAGGATGTTTAGAAAACTAATATTAAAATGAGTTATTTTATCATCTAGTGGCATGTTTTGGGATATTTCAATTGTAGATGCTGAGTGTGAAGATGAAGTTGGTTAAATTAATGGTCTGAAGAAGTAACCTAGTGCTGTGAAAGCACTTACCTCTGTTTTTAACATTTGTTTTTTAATTAAAGTCTTCTTTTCCTCGCAGTGTGATGTTGGATGTTATTGGTGCTCACTATTTTTGTTTTACACCACTGGGTTGCTGTTGGAGTGTTATTTTTCACTTGTATTCACTGAATGTTTTTCATTATATTGCACACCTCTTTATAAATTACTTGTTTGCATATATTAAGATGGATTATGGTTCATTTGAATAAATGCTCATTTTGTCAAAAAACAAG
The DNA here is from genome assembly GCF_019279795.1 of Protopterus annectens. NCBI lineage: Eukaryota > Metazoa > Chordata > Ceratodontiformes > Protopteridae > Protopterus > Protopterus annectens. The sequence goes on along the minus strand of NC_056743.1, from coordinate 47,746,152 downwards.
TACTTCATTTTGTCGGAAAAAAAGCAGTATTTCATTTCACTGAAACCATACAAGATTGAACAATCAAAATATTGAATCACAAAATATCAAAAACTAAATTGAGCCAAAAACACCAAATATCATACATCCCCAACTATAAAACCTAGATTAAGTGTAATCTTGGTAGTGGTACTATTAGGGAAAGAGTTTTTGGTAACAGAATGTGTAGGGTTACGGTTATGGGGCAGGTTTAGGGTAAGGGTTAGCACTCATAGGTAAGGTGTTATTATGATACTACACACAACAAAAGGACAAAGAACACACACACATACACACACACACACACACACACACACACACACACACACACACACACACACACACACACACAAACACACAGACACACAAAAAACACCAAACATGCAAAACAGTAAAACTATTCCCTTACCCAACTCTTAACCTAACCCTAAACTCAATTAACTCTTGCACACAAATCACCAAGTATAACCCTACCGACAGACACTATAAAAATGAGCTTTCAACATTTTGAGCACTCAGTCAGATGAGCTTTGACATTTTGAGCATTCAGTGTTTTTCACCATCAAAAAAACTTTTCAACCAAATGTGCTTTTGACATTTTTAACTGTCACTGTTGAGATGGCTTCTGACAACATAGGTTGGCAGACGGTCACTGACACTGTCAGTTAGGCAGCCAAGGAGTTTATGTTATTTGGTTTATTTCTAAGGATCCAATCTAAGATGGAGTCTTTATTTATGTGTTTATGTACTCTAGTAACAATTGTAGGAATCCAAACAGATTTGTTGATGGGGTGGTAGTGCCCTTTGGATCCCAATTAATTTTAAGTAGCAATAGGTCCGATTTCTTTATAGTTAGAGATGTAAGGCTTGGAGTGGATGTTGATCCTATCTGTGACATAGTAACAAGGCCTAGGTTTGTATGGATGTCATTACTGGGTTTCAAATGAGTGGTGAATTGATAGAGATGGTAGAATCATTTAAATGTGAATCTGATTTTAAGGATGAGGTATATTGTTCTCAGGTTAGTTTTTACTTATTTGTAGATAAAGAGTTTGGAGATATTTAGTGAGAATATTTCTGTTGAAATGAAAAGGGATTGTGATGTTATGAATGGTATATGTGAGTGAAAGTTGGTAGGTGAGTTGTTTTTTGGTGTGATATGAGTCTCAAAGTTATGTAAGTGTGGTGAGAAGTACTAGTGAAATTAGTTGCAGGTATATCATTATTGTGTGATGTATAGTGTGGGAAGGTTTGATCCATTCTGTGTGTGAGATTCAGTGAAGATGACTGATAGCTGAAGCTGTCTAATAGTTGATGGTGGTGAGTTTTTTTGGGTGAAGGAAATATATGATGTCTCTGTATGGTGTATTAGGTTAGAGGAGAAAAAGACTGATGAGTTTTGTGTTATAGAGTATTGTTAAGTTATAAAAGAACTGGAGGGATAGTTGTTAATGTGTGAGAGAAATGAGAGGGATATGAGGTAAAGGTTGTTGTTTAGAAAAGGAGATCATGAATGGCAGTATGGTAGAGGGAAAATATTACAGTTGCCTTGAGAAAGATCTAGACGATAGGAGGATGGGTACACTGATTTCATGTAGAGGAGGTGGGGATAGAGTTAGTAGGAGATTGGATGCACTGACTGGATGGAGAGGAGATGTGGGTGGAGTTAGGTAGGTTTAAGTCTAGTTGTAGTGGGGTGGGTGGAAATTAGAGGTAGGTTAAAGGATAGGAGAGAAGTCAAGCAAAACAAGGGCAGAACTGAGTGGGGCAACACACACATACCATTGTGTTCTTGAAGAGAAACAATTAGTGGAGCTGCATTATGAGCAATGTAAGATGAGTAAGGCAAAAAATAAAACTGAATCTTCTCACCAAGAAAGTTTATCTGTGCCAATATATTGGATGAAAAAGCAGAAATAAGCACTTTGTTAGCATGTATACTAAAAGCATCATTGTCTTACAATGATTCAAATAATTAGATGTTTAACTAAATTAAAGAATGTGTTTTCCTTTGGAGGCTATAACATAACAAGTATCATCATTTGCTTAATTAATTAATTTTATCTCTGAAGTGTCAGTGAGGGTGTTTTAAACAGGGAGTGCTGTCTGTGATGGTATCATTTTCAGTTAGTTTGTTTAGAAGAAGATAGTGGTCAATGAATTTGAATACATTCAACAGGTCTATCAATAAAGCACCTGTAAGGAGGCCTCTGTCAGTGTTTTGCAGGATGTCATCAGTTAGGGAGCAAAGTGCTGCCATAGTACTTTGTCCAGTCCAAAATCCACTCTGTTTGGAGGAAAGCAGGTGGTATAGTTGAATACATTTTGAATGGTAGATATAGACTATTTTTCTAGATGTTGTCCCAGAGCTGGGACAAAGGATTTTAGATGGAAGTGAGAGCTGTCTTTTGGGTTGGTTTGCTTCATAAGGGTTTAATTAGAGCAGTTTTCCAACTAGATTTTCCAGTTAAATTTTGTATATAATAGTGAGTAGAAGATATAGGTGATATCTGCAGTGATATAGGAACCAGGGGTTCATGTTGCTGGATCCAGGAGGGGTGTTGCAGGAATATTCTTGAGACTTCTTTGGTACTTATGGCTTGAAGTGAAAGATGGGGATGAATGGTAGTGGGGTGATTCATTCATGATCTGCAGAAGACTGAACAATTCTAAAACTAAATGCCAAGAAATGCATAATAGTATCCTTCGAGAAGTCATCCACTCTTGGTAACTATCATATTGACACCACATCCCTTAGATTTGACCCAGTAATTAGGGACACACATAGACAGTAATCTAGCCTTTGATCATCACGTCTACAATAGTGAGGAAATCATTCTATATTGCTGAACATATAAACAAAGTTATGGCATCTAGGTTCAAGGGAGTCATTGTTCCACTGTATTTGGCATTCATCAGACCTATGATTGAGCACAATTTACAATAAGAGGAGAAAGCTATTACATGATAGAACAAAATCCATAAAAGGGAAGTCACCCCTGATCATTATTAGTAAAAAAATACGAGCACTCATAAAATCAACTAAGGCCAATTTTGAGAGAAAAATTGCCATGGATTCAAAGGACAATCATAAGGCCTTTTTCAGCTATGTTAGGAACCTGGGTGGAAACTCCCAGATATGCTCAGAATTAATCCAAAATGATACAAAAATCACTGAACCCACAGACATTGCCAACATACTGGCAGACAGGTTCAGTGCAAACTTCACCCCCTCCCTAAAGGAGAGATAACTATCCCAGCGGAGTGTAGCCTCCCAGACATCTCAAATGCGCAGGTGAAAGCTGCTCTCTCTAAAGCTAAAAACACAGCATCAATGGGACCGGATGGTGTCCCCGGCTGTGTGCTACACGAGCTAAATGAGGAATTAAACCCGCACATAAGGCAGCTGTTTAATCTCAGCCTTACCACAGGATACGTGCCCAAGGAGTGGCGTACGGCAACTGTGGTCCCACTCCACAAAGGCGGTGCCTCTACGGACACTGGTAATTACCACCCCATAAGCTTAACAAGTCTAGTCTGCAAAGCTATGGAGAGGATCATAATGGAGCTCATAAACAAAGATATAGGGGACTTGCAGACATTGGACCCGACCCAGTTTGGCTTCGTCAAGGGATGATCATGCCTTTTGAACTTGGTCGATTTCTTCGAAACAGTCACCAAGGCCATTGATGAGGGAAAGGCAGTCCATACAGCCTACCCTGACCTTGCAAAGGCTTTCGATACAATACCCCACTCGGGTATTGTAGAAAAACTTACCAGCTTAAATGTAAACCCATATGTCACAAGATGGGTTGCAAACTGGCTTAAGGACAGAACCCACAGGGTTAGAGTTGCTGGCGCTATGTCAGACTCCAAGCCGGTCACAAGTGGTGTCCCACAGGGCTCGGTCCTTGGCCCCCTATTGTTTGGCATCTACTTCTCAGAAGTACAGGCCAACATGGGAGGACTTTGGCTGACAAAGTTTGCAGACGACTGCAAACTGGGCGCCATAGTGGAAAGTGCAACGGACACGGATATCCTTCAGAAGGGACTCACGGAAACAGATAGCTGGTGCCAGAGCCATGGCCTGAAGTTAAACGCCAAAAATGTATAGTCATACCCTTCGGGAAAAACAAGGTAACCCCAAGCTACCATATAGGTGGCAATCCACTAAGCACAGAAGAGGTTATCAGGGACCTGGGGACCCAGGTTGACAGTGGCCTTTCTTTGACACTCACATTGCTAAAGTGGTTAGAAAGACCTTCTACATTGCCCACCTGATCATGAAGGGATTCACATCCAGATCTAGTGAGGTCATTGTTCCCTGTACTCTTCACTTATCAGACCAATGATCGAGTACAATGCCCCATTCGGGATGTATCTCGCCCGACATCTGCAGCAATTGGAGAGACCCCAAAAGTTTCTCACCAAAAGGATAAAGGGACTCCAAAATCTGTCATATGCTGCCAGATTGAAGAAACTCCAGCTCTATTCAGTCGCATACCGTCTGCTCAGAGGTGACATGTGCCTGACATACAAGGCCATGTCCAACCCAGAATTAATGGACATGCTCCACCTCAAAAAATCCAAATCCACCAAAACCACTAGACCAAGTGACTTAAACCTTAGCACGGATATAAATAGGACGTGCTGGAGGGATAGATTTATCACTCAGAGACTCCCTATGCTGTGGAATAGAGTCCCAGTCCATGTGAGGCAGAGCACCTCGCTGGCTCTGTTCAAGAGAAATCTTGACCTGTGGATGGGAGATCGTAGGTTTACCCTGGGAATCATCTCTGTGTCACTGCTGGACAGAGGCACAACAAACTAATGGGTACAGTATTTTTTCATATAAGGGGTGGCGTAAGCCACAAACATTTGGGCTAGGCTTATAAATGCCTTGGGGCAGATAGCCTAGTATAAACCTATGAACCTATGAACCTATGAACAATGCCCCCTTTGGTATGTACTTAACCAGGCATATCCAACAAATGGAACATCCACAGAGGTTCCTCACTAAAAGAATACAGGGCGTAAGTAAAATGTCCTATGCAGACTGCCTGAAGGCCCTATCCATGTATTCCATCTCTTACAGGCTGTTGAGGGGAGATCTATGCCTGGAATACAGGGCAATGTCAGACTCTACTCTGATGGACCTCCTGCATATCTACAAAACAAACAGCACCATAATTTCCCATTCTAAAGTCTTAAAACCTTGTCTGTGATATAAATAGGACCTGCTGGAAAGACAGGCATGTATCCCAGAGACTACCCTGTTTCTGGAACAGGCTTCCCATCCATGTGAAGCAGAGTTCCTCCCTAACCCAATTCAAGTGTAACTTGGACAATTGGATGGGGAAGAGGAAATTCATCCCTGGCTTAACTGCTATGTCTCTAATGGTTCATAGGTTCATAGGTGTTTACTAGGCTAATGGCCCTGGAGCCTTTACAAGCCTAGCCCATAGAAGTGCCCTGGCATCATGCCACCTGACCTTAGCTCCCAGTGCCTCTATCAAGTAGAGCCACTGGAGTGATCCTGGGGTGAACTTTCTATTTCCCATCCACTCATCAAGATTTCTCTTGAAGAGGGCCAGTGAGGTGCTCTGCTTGACATGTATGGGAAGTCTATTCTAGAGCATGCACAATCTCTGGGTTATGAATCTGTCCCTTCAGCATGTTCTGTTGATTGTGGTAATGAAGTTGAGGTCTCTGGAGCTTGTGGTGTGGAGGGATTGGGAGTGCTTTAGAAGTAGCATTTCTAACAGAGCTGGGTCAGACATGGCTTTGTAAGTCAAGCAGAGATCACCTTTTAGTAGATAATATGAGACAGAGAATAGCTGGAGTTTTTTGATCTGTCCATGTACATGTATTTAAGGTCTAGGATCCTCTTCATGAAGTACTTTTGTGGCCTTTCCAGCTGTTGCATGTGTCTAGTGAGGTACATGCCAAATGGGGCATTATACTTGAAGATTGGCCTAATGAGGGAAGAGTAGAGGGAGACAATGGCCTCTTTCTTCCTGATTGCAAAACCCTTGGTAATGAGATGTGCCACATATAAGGACACAAGCAACCTGTAAATGGTTCATCTCCCAGGCCCCTTGTTGTAAATTGTTCATCTCCCAAGCCCCTGGTTACACTTATCAAAGGTAACAAAACCTGTCAGAGATTTGGGGTGCATGGATAGGCTTAAAAAGGCCCTTGTGGTCATTAGCAATTCTCAAAGAAGCAAATCAAAATATGTGGAAGTCTCTTCCTTTCTTGATGTTGATATACTTCCAGCCAGAAAAAAAAAATAAAATAACTAAATAAATGAAAAACTTTTGAATCAGGCAGAAAAGACAGTTTGTGACCTAATTTGAGAAATGTAAGGATGCCAGATGTTTTCATTTACCTGTTATGGAACTGTCCTGCTGAGTGGATCCAACTAGTAAGGCATCCAAAATGTATTTACAATAAGGTTATTGCTGTACTAGGGAGACAGACCTACTTTGCCACCCAGAAGCTATTTTGAAAAAATATGCAGCCAAAGAAGTACATGCAGTCCACATGAACAGAAGCACCTTGTTTATATTCCATTTGCAAACCTGCTAAAGTTCTAGAGAACCTAAGTGCAGCTTTCTTAACTAGAAGTGTACAACTATATACTTGCATATTTAACAGGCATCACAGCTCTACCACTTTCTGCAGCCAGAATTTTCTTGGCTCTGTATCAGACTGTTGGTTGGATGATAACTATCCTTATCCTGATGGCTATTTAAGTAAGCAAACAAACAAACATGTCCTCTCTTATCTCTGTGTTCAGCACACAGGGAAGCTTCAGACTTCCCTGCCGTGCCTAGTGCTGCTTGGTGCTGATGATATGACAACCTACAGCTAAAACACGCATTCCTGCTTCTCCAACACGTGAACTGCATTGCCCTCCAATTTCCTAGAAGTCCAGAGCTGTTCTGCTGCATCATGGAAAATGTAAGACTAAACACAGTCCCTTGTTTTTGTTAACAGAGAAAAGCCTGAGAGTTCTTGGAAAATAAATAATATGCTCTCAGCTGTATTACCCTGACATGCAAATGACCTGACGTGTCTTCTTCCCCTAAATCCAAAAAACAGAGATAACTAAAAACAATCTTAACAAAAAAGGATAATAAATATTGAACAAAGTTGAATACTTAATTTAGCACTGTTAATCTTAGAATGTTAAATCACACATTTGAGCCATTTTTTTCTTTATTTTCCACTACTGTCAGTTGATACTGATTAGTTTATAAAGTGTTCTGAATGGTCACAAATGTGTAAGGAATGAAACCCGGAGTTACGGTATATGTACGGTACATTGGTTACAAATGTGTAAGGAATGAAACCCGGAGTTACGGTATATGTACGGTACATTGGTCACAAATGTGTAAGGAATGAAACCCGGAGTTACGGTATATGTACGGTACATTGGTCACAAATGTGTAAGGAATGAAACCCGGAGTTACGGTATATGTACGGTACATTGGTCACAAATGTGTAAGGAATGAAACCCGAAGATATGGTATATGTACGGTACATTGGTCTCAAATGTGTAAGGAATGAAACCCGGAGTTACGGTATATGTATGGTACATTGGTCACAAATGTGTAAGGAATGAAACCCGGAGTTACGATATATTTACGGTACATTGGTCACAAATGTGTAAGGAATGAAACCCGGAGTTACGGTATATGTATGGTACCTTGGTCACAAATGTGTAAGGAATGAAACCCGGAGTTACGGTATATGTATGGTACATTGGTCACAAATGTGTAAGGAATGAAACCCGGAGTTATGGTATATGCACGGTACATTGGTCACAAATGTGTAAGGAATGAAACCCGGAGATACAGTATATGTACGGTACATTGGTCTCAAATGTGTAAGGAATGAAACCCGGAGATACGGTATATGTACAGTACATTGGTCACAAATGTGTAAGGAATGAAACCCGGAGATACGGTATATGTATGGTACATTGGTCACAAATGTGTAAGGAATGAAACCCAGAGTTACGGTATAGGTACGGTACATTGGTCACAAATGTGTAAGGAATGAAACCCGGAGTTACGGTATATGTACGGTACATTGGTCACAAATGTGTAAGGAATGAAACCTGGAGTTACGGTATAGGTACGGTACATTGGTCACAAATGTGTAAGGAATGAAACCCGGAGTTACGGTATAGGTACGGTACATTGGTCACAAATGTGTAAGGAATAAAACCCAGAGTTACGGTATATGTATGGTACATTGGTCAAAAATGTGTAAGGAATGAAACCCGGAGTTACGGTATATGTACGGTACATTGGTCACAAATGTGTAAGGAATGAAACCCGGAGTTACGGTATATGTACGGTACATTGGTCACAAATGTGTAAGGAATGAAACCCAGAGTTACGGTATAGGTACGGTACATTGGTCACAAATGTGTAAGGAATGAAACCCGGAGTTATGGTATAGGTACGGTACATTGGTCACAAATGTGTAAGGAATGAAACCCAGAGTTACGGTATATGTACGGTACATTGGCCACAAATGTGTAAGGAATGAAACCCGGAGTTACGGTATATGTACGGTACATTGGTCACAAATGTGTAAGGAATGAAACCCGGAGTTATGGTATATGTACGGTACATGCTACAAGCTGCAGACCTGCTGCCATTTTCCTTTTGCCAAAGCCTGTTTTTCAAATCCAGCTGGAAATGTTAGTGCAAACGCATGTTCCTAGAACACAACATACTTCATGATTATTACATTTTGTAGGTATACAAAGCTATTTTTACAAGCCTGTGTGATAATCTGAAGGGTTTAGTGTCAGGAGGTACATAGTAGTACTGGCACAGCTTAGTGTCAGCCTCAGACTGCAGATTCCATGAAGTAAGAGCTTTCCAACATGTGTGCTGTCTTCTCTGCATGCAGTGCATAGAGCGGCTTAATACTCGCACTCTGTGGCCCATGGCTTGCTTGCAATTTTGGTCCCGATCCCCACACATCTCTCATACAAAACATACTAATTCAGTTGCAATGCTTGTGATGTTCAGTGTACTTGGAGATGGCAACAGGCAGATGACGTGGTGGCAGGAACTGAATGGGGCACACAAAAAACAAAGATTATAGTGTACAGGGTGCACTTGGATTTTTTAGCACCCTATTATTTCTTTGTAAAATTTGGTATTTCTCAGGAAGTACAAGACCTTTGAAAGGAATGCTACACAGGAAAATACAAACAAACAAAAATGGTATATAACCTTTTTTTTTTTTTTACTAGAGAGAGTCAGATTTATTGAGTAGACCACTGACCGCAGCTGAGCAAAACCTGGCAACTGAAATATTCAGAAAATAATTCTGGGAAATGTTAGAGATAAACAAAAGTTGCATTTACATTCTTGTTAATGGTAGCACCATTTTCATTAGGAAATAACTGACTTGTATTGTATATAAAGTCCAGCTTTATTGTTCAATATAGATCCCTCAGAAAACTCTAAAAATGGCTACATATACTAGCTGATATGACAGTCATACTTGGGTGTGTACGTAGGACCAGGTGTGTATGTGGGACTTATTTAGGTAATAAAATTACTCAGCTCAGCAGGTAAACAAAATGACTTAACGTGACCATAGGCATGGCTAAATCATTACAGAGTTTATTTTCAGTTGTTCAGTTGGGAATGTAACAATCTTGTTACTTGTCTCGGACACTGGTATGCTGATACTATATACATATATATATATATATATATATATATATATATATATATATATGTGTGTGTGTGTGTGTGTGTGTGTGTGCATATGTGTATATATATATATATATATATATATATATATATATATATATATATATATATATATGTCCGGTTCGATTCTCAGTTAGAGCGCTTCTGTGTGGAGACATGCCTGAATGGGCATACCTTCGTCGAAGGTTGTGTGTCACGGCTGGTAACTCGGCACGTAAAAATCAACTACCAATCATTAGCGGACCGGAGTTTCGCTGTGGCGAACCCTAACCAGGAAAAAAACGAAAGACACAACAACATACATATATATAATTATTTTATCATGCCTATGTGCTAAATCAAAGAGTAAGGCTTATGGGGTTTATTACTGAGATGACAGTTCACCACAGTACATCAGTAATATGCACTGCTGGCAACAAATCGTTAAGTTGCTGGGCAAATTCCCCTGTAGTTCCCATTTAGACGGGCTGCACCAACTAATTAATGCAAAGAACTTCACAACTATTATAGCTTGGATGAAATAAAAAAAAATCCCTTTTTATGGCGAGCTAAGAACACTGTCGTTTTCTTTTCCTTGCTGTTTGTAACAAGCTTTTTTTGCACTACTGAAATGTATATTTGAGCAGCATCAGCAGTTTCACAGTCATCAGATCAGTAAACTACTACACCAAAGCCTAGGATTTCACACAATACAAAATACAATAAACATTGTGCAGTTTTATCTGTGATTAGAAGCAACAGCAGTTTACTGACGTTTTTCTTGTAAGCACATACGATGTGGCAGTGTAAGAAAGTTAAGCAAATTACTTAGCATTACACAGGGTACAAAGCATATCTTTTTATTTTCTGCTATTGGAATGAACAATGACTGAGAAGCATGATGGTGATTTTTGGGAGTACATTGCCATCCTGGAACCAGTATGGAACACAACACAGCACTGTCCCAGTGCAGAACGCTGACATTGGATGAGGCACACAGTAGGAATACGATGAACAAACAGAATGCTGAAGTTATCAAGTTTTAGACACCCGTGCTAGTGCGTTCGTTTGCTGGCATCTGCAGGAGTTATCTGGGATACATAACAACAGCAGTAAACAAAAGCTCACTGGACAAGCCCTTGACAGATGAATGCTTATTCCACGTAAGCAGACAAGACAAATAGTCTATGATAAACACTGAGGTGTAGCCCAGTGAACTAAAACTGTGCCACCTTTGCACCAGTAGTAGAGACACATACCCTCAGCGCAGCTCAGAAGCTGTAACCATAAGTAGCCAGAAGTGCAGACATGTTCCTGGCTGAAAACACAGCACTGAATGTGCCCTCTGGCATTGTTCTAGAAACATCAGATAGTGGCTTAGCTGCCACAACAGATGTAACAGCTGTATTGTTTCTGTGAAAATGTATGATCGTTTGTGGTCTAAGTATTGTCAGGAAGTTTTATTTACTAACCAAAAATTGGGCCTGGTTTGTGGATCATTTTCAGTCATAGCCTGCATTATAAAGGAAATGAAATACAGTATATATTTAAAATTTATTATAGCCAGTTAGCTAGAATCTTCTTAGCAGAAAACTTGAGTAACCAGAAAAAAAAGAGAGATACAAGCAGAACATGAATATTCCACATTGATATTTACTGTAAAACATGGCTAAATCCCAGATGTGAGGTAGAGATTTTAACAATGAGACATCATACAGTTCACCTGGCTTGGCTCACAGCACTGCTGTGTGCACAGTACTCTGTGCATTATCAATTGTGCTAATCAGGCTTACACAGTATCTCTGTAAAATTGACTATGCTAATCATGCTCACACAGTATCTCTGTAATATCGACTGTGGATCTCTGTAATATCGACTGTGCTAATCATGCTCACACAGTATCTCTACAAAATCAACTGTGCTAATCATGCTCACAAAGTATCTCTGTAATATCGACTGTGCTAATCATGCTCACACAGTATCTCTGTAAAATCGACTGCGCTAATCATGCTCACACAGTATCTCTGTAATATCGATCGTACTAATCATGCTCACACAGTATCTCTGTAATATCAACTGTGCTAATCATGCTCACACAGTAATTCTCTAATATCAACTGTGCTAATCATGCCCATACAGTATCTCTTTAATATTGACTGTGCTAATCATGCTGACACAGTATCTCTGTAATATCGACTGTGCTAATCATGCTCACACAGTAATTCTCTAATATCAACTGTGCTAATCATGCTCACACAGTATCTCTGTAATATTGAGTGTGCTAATCATGCTCACACAGTAGCTCTGTAAAATTGACTGTGCTAATCATCCTCATACAGTATCTCTGTAATAATGACTGTGCTAATCATGCTCACACAGTATATCTGTAATACAAACTGTATTAATCATAGTCACACTGAATCTTTGTATTATCGACTGCGCTAATCATAGTCACACTGTATCTCTGTATTTTATAGTTTGTTACCGATAACTGAACTATATTTCTATGTAATCAACTATATCACTGCTGCCCTGCATATTTTAGGTAAGGCCAGGCACTTAGGTAACACTCTCCTTGAGGGTAGAGGGACATTTTGAATAGGGTTTTTGGCTAGAACTAAAATGTTCTGCAGAATGATTGCCTAGTAGTTGCCTTTCAACTTTTGTAGCTATACTGAAGTGTGCATCTGTCAGTATGTCAACGCTTCCATCTGCCAGTCACAGCCTGGAATGGCACAGATTATAGATTATTTCACAGCCAGACGTTGCCCAGCAATGACCATTAACAGCTTTGTAGCATCAGCAGTAGGAGGCAAAATGTCATTAGACTGCCAGTAATGGTTAGATGATATCCCTTTCTGAAATGTATGCCTTTTTTATCACATTTGCTAGAAATATGGAAAACAGTAAATAATTAAAAGAAACTGCCCTATGTTTGACAGTCAGTGGCTGATGTTATGGTCACTTAAACACTAGTAAGTATTATATGACCTTTTAAAAGTATACTACCAAAATGAACTTTCCAGAACTGCAATACCCCCTGAAAAATTAGTATAATTTATGTGAAAATACTTGATGAGCAAACTTGTTCTGCAGGAGGCAGGGAATAGTACCCAATGACAATTGGTGAAATGTGTGTGCCACAGATTTATTGGAATGTTTATATCTAGTTAAACAAGTGTTCTACAGCTAATCAGGCTCATCTTATGATGTGAATGGCATGCATAGCAGAACAGCCCACCATACAAGATTACTGCACAATCTGGGTGAATGCATTTCAAGACAAAAACCCTTTTCAAACATCAATCTTCAGTCTTTGTTTCCAAAGCCAAGGAATTCCAGTACTGTTTCCATGTCATTCTCAATGTCTTCTTCCTAAAGATACATGGAAAACATCCTGAAGGCAAAGAGAATAAATTAACAAATTAAATTTGGAGATTTTGTCAAGCCAGTATTTGCAGTTAATATTATTTGTCTTAAACTATGACTAGGTTAATTCTAATTAGCTCATTAACTGCCAGTGTGGTGTAGGAAGGCAAGTCCCAATGAGCGGTGCACACAGAACAGCTTATTGTTTGGATTCCTGTGCCAGGAGTTAATACGCAATACACACAAACAGCTTTCATTTAGCTGAGCATGCTTTACCATACAGATCTTCACTTCTGTTATAAAGCATTTTTTCATGGAAATAGTTTTAATTTATTTTGCTAAGTAGGTCATAGACCCTGCATAACAAATGTGCTAACATTGTGTTATTCTGTGCATTGTGCAGATGTTTTTGTGCATCTATATTCATGATGTCCAACCACACTTTTAACAACATCCTTGGTTGTTAAGCATTTATTAACATTCTTGGCTTCTCATCAGTACTACCACCCCCAACACCTGCATATTTATGTTACTTAGTAAAAACTATGGTAAAGGTTCACATACGACACATTCAAAACACCTTCATCCAAGAAAAACAACTCCTTTCAAAACCAAATCTGCACTTACTTTAAAAGTAAAACACGAACATCTCCCATTCATTTCAGTTTGAAAAATACAACTTCACGTACTGCTCACACAAAATGCTACACAGCTTCACATACAGCTCACACAAAATACTACACAGCTTCACATACAGCTCACACAAAATACTAACCAGCTTCACATACTGCTCGCACAAAATACTATACCGCTTCACATACTGCTCGCACAAAATGCTTTACAACTTCACATACTGCTCGCACAAAATACTATACCGCTTCACATACTGCTCACACAAAATGCTACACAATGCTCCACAAAACAATATTGCCCATATTAATCAAATTTATGAAATTTAAATTATTTTTAGAATGAAAAAAGTACACACAATAAAATAAAAAGCTAATAAAATAAAACATTGCTGGCTATATCTGGCATTTGGCACAGAGGGTCAAGGCTGTGATATGTAGTTCCTGGGGTACAGGGTTTGATTCCTTCAGCCCTCATTTGCCTAATGTGTGACCTTGAGCAAGTCAGTTAATCAGATGGGTGCAAATGGGAAATTGGGCTAGGGTCCTGAAAGGATTCCTGGACTGCAAGCTTAGTAACTACATATGAACCACATCTAGCAATCAGAAATAGCATTGGTAGCAAAAATGGGCTATTAAATCTTTCTAAATTAATTACGCTTAACTAACTAAAAATATAAGTAATCTACAAAACTAACAAATTCTAACATCACCTTCACTATGCTACTGAAATACATTAAAAATTAAATAAGCTCACTAAACTAGGTATAAATCCCTATGTCACAAGAAGGGTTGCCAACTGGCTCACGGACAGAACCCACACTGTGAAAGTAGCGGATTCCAAATTCAACTTCAGACCAGTGACAAGTGGAGTACCACAGGGTTCAGTCCTGGGTCCCCTCCTGTTTGGCATCTACTTCTCTGAAGTGCAGGCTAACACAGAAGGTCTTTGGCTAACAAAGTTTGCAGATGACTGCAAACTAGGAGCCATAATCGAAACTCCTAACAATGTGGACAAACTACAAAAGGGCCTCACTGAGACAGATACCTGGTGTCAAAGCCATGGCCTGAAGCTCAATGCCAAAAAGTGTATTGTCATCCCCTTTGGTAAAAACTCTGTACCCATGAACTACCACATAGCTGGTAGTCTACTTAATGCTGAAAATGTGGTAAGAGACCTTGGGACACAGGTGAACAGTAGTCTCTCCTTTGATAATCACATAGCCATAGTGGTCAGGAAATCCTTCTACAAGGCGCATCTCATCACAAAAGGATTCTCATCCAGAAAAAAAGAGGTCATTGTTCCCCTCTACTCATCACTCATTAGACCCATTATAGAGTACAACGCCCCTTTTGGTATGTACCTCACAAGACATCTACAACAACTGGAAAGACCACAGAAATACCTCACAAAGAGGATTACTGGCCTCAAACAGATGCCCTATGCAGACCGTCTCAAAAAACTACAGCTTTACTCCATCGCATATTTCCTACTTAGGGGCGATCTCTGCCTAACATACAAAGCTATGTCAAACCAAGAGCTGTTGGACATGCTCCACTTAAAGAAATCCCAATCCCTCTGAGCTACACGCTCTAGGGACCTAAACCTTGCCACCACAATAAACAGAACATGCTGGAGGGATAGAGTCCTGTCCCAGAGACTTCCCATACTCTGGAACAGACTACCAATCTATGTCAAACAGAGCTCCTCATTAGCAATCTTCAAGAAAAATCTTGATGAATGGATGGGAAATGGGAAATTCACCTTAGGGATCACTTCTGTGGCTCTGCTCGACAGGGGTACAGGAAAATAATTTTCTTGGGTGGCGAAAGCCAGGGTACATTTTTTGGCTAGGCTTATATAGGCCCTAGGGCCAATAGCCTAGTACCTACCTATGAACCTATGAAATGTCATTGTGAAAAAAAACAGATTAAACATATCTCAAAATAGATTGAAAACCATCTTACAACACACTTTATTCATAAAAACTAAGGAAACTGATGAAAGCCCTGCTTAGTGTTCACTACACAACTGAGGTAGTTACCACAGCCCATTGAAAATAATGAAAAACAGAAATTCCAATCTACAAAACACAGGGGAAATGGATACACACAGTACAGAGGGACAGGTTTGCTATACAAGTAAGATATTTTACCATAGGCAGGACTCATGGCAAAATCATTCCCTAAACCTACTTACTGCACAAGATATGTCATTTATTATACAATACACACCTCTTCTCTTTAAACAAAAAAGGCCAGCTGCTAAGGCAGGGTATATGTGCACTAGGCATCAGGATTCCGTGGCAAACTGTAAATTTGGTGAATTTATTGTTGAAATAAAGCAACTTAAATTGTACCACATTTGTGTGTATATATGTATATATATATATATATATATATATATATATATATATATATATATATATATATATATATATATATATAGGTCTACTTTGTTTGATAGAAAACACATTTCACTGAAACTCAGAAGCCTCATTTCACTGAAAATGAATTCCCTCAGCACAATTCACTGAAAGCTCACTTCACTGAAAACATATTTGACTGAAACTCATTTCGTCTAAATGGGTGTATGCCCTGTTCCCCACTATAGTGTGATCCTGGAGTTAGTATATATAGTTGGGGGGGCATGACCCCCCACATTGTGGGGTGTGTGGGGCTTAGCCCCCCCACATAGTTTGGGTATATATTATTTTCTGGAAGGAATTATTCATTTGACTTGCAAGAATCCATGTCTATGGTTTACAACATTTAAAATAGGTGGGGGGGCTGTGTCCCCCACACACCCCCTTACTATATATACTAACTCCAGAATCACACTTCAGTGGGGAACAGGGCATATGCCTGTTTAGACAAAATGAGTTTCAGTCAAATGAGTTTTCAGTGAAATGAGCTTTCAGTGAATTGTGTTCAGGCAATTGATTTTCAGTGAAATGAGGCTTTGACGAAATGAGGTTCAGTAAAATGTGTTTTCTATCATTCAAAGTAGACCCATATATATATATATATATATATATATATATATATATATATATATATATATATATACACACACACACACACACACGCTGCGTGTGTATGTGTGTGTGTGTGTGTGTATATATATATATATATATATATATATATATATATATATATATATATATATATATATATATATATATATATATATATATATATATATATATATATATATATATATATATATATATATATATATATAGTTATATAATCACACATATGCAGCTGTGTCTCCTTTGTTTTGTTGAACCTCATTTCACTGAATTTCATTTCACTCCGACCACATCGCTGAAAACTCAAACTACTGAAAACTCATTTCACTGAATCTCATTTCACTGAACTGCAGTTAGTATATATGGCACTGTGTAGAGTACTGCAAGGCATGTAAAAGGTATATGCCTTTTTCCCCACCTTAGTGTGATCCTGAAGTTAGCATATATATTTAGGGGGGTGTCGGTGGCACAGCCCCCCACATTTGGCGGTGTGGGGAGTGTAGCCCACCACCTTATTTGTTTTATATTGTATTTTACTAAAAACTTCAAAATCATACATTTTAAACAATAGACATGCATAGTTACAACACCAATGACTAACTCTCTCCAAAAGACAATGGGCAGGATTCACGAAGGCTTACACGGAGTTTAAGAGTAGTGTAAGCCTCCGTGTAAGCCTCCCGATCCAGGAACAGCCCAAACCTCCGTGTAGGAGACTAGCTAAAACGTCTCTTACACGGACTGGGCGTGGAAATGCTCAATACCTCATTTGCAGCTCAAAGATATGCAAATTAGGTATTTGAGCGATCCAGGAAGCCCAAACCAGTCCGTGTAACGGACGTTTTAGCTGCAGAAATGTACTCAGCTGACAACTGAGTACATTTCTGCAAAATTTACAACGGAGCTATGTCAGCTCCAAATAAAGGTTGCATATGTGTCATCTAGCATGCCAATGGCCAAATATGTGGCCATTGTCATTAAAAAAGTGATGCAAAATTATTTAAAATAACATTTTTTTTTTCGGGGGATTTTGATGTTCAACTGCAGCGCACACCCGTGCAAACAGGGTGCGCTGCCTAAAAGTGAAAACCGAAGCTTATAAGCCCACAATTGTGAGTTTTATGTAGTGCATGGAATGACAATGCAGGGACTAGCAGACCAAAAACAATATGGCCACCGTGTAGTGGTTGCCAAAGATGGGAAGCTCAGTGTAAGAGATGTAACTAAACATTACTAGGCAATCCTATATAAATGAGGGTTACAATACTGAATCACACTGCCACATAGCTAATGAGCACTTTTGAGTAGTGTAAGAGTTACAGAAGGGGGAGGAATAGAGTAAGAGGTAGGTGACATCACGGCGGGGAATGATAGAAGTAAATGTATCACATTGGAGAGCAGTGTAACATGACAGATGACAGACAGACATCAGGGAGAGAGTTGTGTCCCAACAGAACACTAGGAAAGTCAAGAAATAGAGGGTGTACACTATCCCTACACTCACACTTTCTTGATATACGTGCATGCACGTGTGTGCATGCTTGTAAGGCAGGTTCATCATGTGGGAGCGTGTCGCAAACCGTTTAAAATGGTTTGCGCAGGCGTGCACGTGTGTAAGGCAATGTAAACATCAGGAAGGCTGTTGCCTGATGTATAAGGCTGTGTACACGCGTTTTACCATGAATCAGCCAAGTCCAAACCGTGTAAGTATGTGTGCACGCGTTTAAGTCACTGTGAGCGTGCTTATGCTGGTGTGCACACTGCTCCCCCTGAGGAAACAGAGAGGAAAAAGAAAACAACCAGATTACAAGGAAGCTGTCAGAGAATACTGCTGGAGTTAATTGGTGATAACAATTAGAAGCAGGCAATTACACAGGCAGACTAGAAGCCCAACCCAGCACTTAAAACACTGCAAACAGCAGTGCAGGGTGTTTATCTCAAGAGATACTGCAAGAAAGGAGTAAGCTATCAGAATTGAAAACTGAAAAAGCTGAACTCAGAGCAGAAATGCTAGGGACTGCCATAGCTGTTATAATCAGGCATAGGTGAATTGCTGAGGGTGGTGACAATGCAGATGCTGACAGACAACCCAGAGTGAGGAGAAGGAAAAGAGTATACAGGCCCAGGGTCACCTACCATGGGTTACATGAGCTGGAGATAGTAGAGCGCTACAGAGTGGACAGAGACCTTCTGCAGCAAATTGTTGAGCTGTGCAGGCCATGTCTCACACACAGAACCAACAGAGGGGAACCCATCCCAGTGGAAACCAAGGTATGTGTTGGCCTAAGAATACTAGCAACAGGTACCTTCTAGAGACCAACTGGTGATATGATGGGGATATCACAGGCATCAGCCTCCAGGGTACTGCACCAGTTCCTGGATGCCATGTCACCACATGTCAGTGATCATGTATATTTCCCTAATGCCCGTGAGGTTGTGGCCAGCAATATGCGTCTCTTCCAGCAAATAGCGGGATACCCTGAGGTACTGGGTGCAACAGACTGCATGCACATACGCATCAAAGCACCAGCCGGTGAGCGGGGTAGAGCCTATATTAACCGCAAGTGATTCCCCTCCATCAACTGCCAGGTCGTGTGTGATGCCCAGGGCATAATAATGAATGTGTGTGCTGGCTGCCCTGGGAGCTACCACGATTCCCACATCTGGCATCTGACGCAGCTGTACCAATCATTTGCCAGTGGGGACTTCCCACACGGACACCTAGTGGGGGATGCAGGTTATGCACTTGAGCCGTGGCTGATGACACCCATCAGAAATGCACACACACCTGAACAGGAATGCCATAATGAGGCACATGCACAAACACGTAATGTCATAGAGCGTGTGTTTGGGCTGCTCAAGTCATGGTTCCGGTGTCTGGACATATCTGGTGGAGCCTTGCAGTACACACCAACTACATGTACCCAAATGATCATGATATGTGCTATGCTACATAATATGATCCTGCGGAAACAGCTGCAGCAGGACCAGCATAGGACTGGGCCAAACATACCCCCACCATTGCCAAGGCCACCACAGGCAGAGGGTGACTCGGAGGAGGAACAACCTGACCTTGCCCCAGTAGGCAGAAGGAGGCATGCCCAGTATGCCCTGGACTTGGCAAAGAGGCAACGTATAGCACATACACTGGCTCAGTAGGAACACTGGGACTGATACCCCCTCCGACTCACTCATATAGTAACAGGGACGCCTAACATGACACAACCTGCTTCCAAACATGTACAGGGAGTGTAGTATGTGCATCCAACAGAGGCAGCCCTACAGCACCACCTGAGGCATGAATGCCATGTGTTAAGTAATGTAACACCATGTACCATATGCACACCTGAGGACCCTGACTAACATCCACCCTCACCAATCGTGAACCACAAAAACACAAACCCACCTTCATAGGTACCACAAGGGATAGGAACCTAGATGTAATGCTACCCAATGCCAGAAGTATAAACAGCAAGATGCATGCAGTGTAAACGCACACAGTACAGAGAATGTAGATATCAGTGCTGTAATAGAAAACTGGGTCAAAGCCCACATCAGCATCCTAACACTACCAGGTCACACCTCATACAGTGATGTACAGCTGCAAAACATGGAACAAGCTACAAAACGAGGGTGACTAGCAATAAATGTCATGGATAACCACACCCCCATGTTGGTACCACAACAAGAAGCAGCATGGATTAGCCATGGTCAAATACCAATGGCTAAAACTGCCTACCACTATATAGCTTGCTGCAGAGCACTGTCCTAATAGCAGGAACTGCACCAGGCCTATGTTGGAATACATGAAGATATCAAGCCCCCCCAAACCACATTATATTGCTTGACTGAAAATACCTACACATACACCATAGTTTCATAGTTTCATAGTTTACTACTAGGCTATCTGCCCTAGTGCATTTATAAGCCTAGCCATAGTGATGTGGCTATTGCCACCCCTTATAGTGGTAATAAGTGTGCAGAATAGATTCCGAATATTGTGCCTCTGACTTAGTAGTGACACATTATGACCCCTTTACTTAATCAAATTAATTGACTGTGCCTCTGTCTAGTACTGACACACGGAGGACCCCTGGGGTAAACCTACGATCTCACATCCACTTGTCCAGATTTCTCTTGAAGAGAGTCAGTGAGGGACTCTGTCTAACATGAACTGGGATTCTGTGCTAGAGTGTGAGAAGCCTCTGAGTTATGAATCTGTCCCTCCAGCATATCCTATACATGTATGTGCTGAGGTTCAAATCTTTAGCTCTCATGGTTCTGGTGGATTTGGATTGCTTGCAGTGGAGCATGTCCACCAAATCCTGATTGGACATGGTCTTGTATGTCAGGCATAGGTCACCTGTAAGTAGGCGGTATGCTACTGAATAGAGCTGGATTTTCTTTAGTCTGGAAGCATATGACATGTGTTGTAGACCCTTGATCCTCTTGGTAAGGTACTTTTGGGGTCTCTCCAGCTGTTGCAAGTGCTGGGTGAGGTATATACCAAATGGGGCTTTGTATTCAATCATGGGCCTGATAAGGGAGAAGTATAGGGGTTCAATGACCTCCTTTGATCTGGATGGAAAACCCTTCATGATAAGGTGGGCAAGATAGAAAGTCTTTCTAACCACTTTGGCAACATGGGTGTCAAACGAGAGGTCACTATCTACATGGGTCCCCAGGTGTCTGATTTTTTTCTGTGCTCAGTGGGTTGCTGTCTATGTGTTAATTTGTGGGTACTTTGTTCCTCCCAAAGGGGATGACTACACATCAGTTGCATTCAGTTTCAGGCCATGATTCCGGCACCAGCTATCTGTTTTTGTGAGGGCATTCTGTAGGATGTGTGTGCCGGCTGATGTATTCACTATGGTGCCTAGGTTGCAGTCAACTGCAAACTGTGTCAGCCACAACCCTCCTATGTTTGCTTTCACATCTGAAAAGTAAATACCAAATAAGAGGGGTCCTAGGACAGATCCCTGTGGGACACCACTTGTGACTGGCTTTGAATCTGACAAGGCACCTGCAATGTCGACTTTATGGGTTCTGTTTTTTAGCCATTTTGCAACCTATCCTGTGACATATGGATTTATATTTCAGCTGTTGAGCTTGTCTATGATGCCTGAGTGGGGTATTGTGTCAAAGGCCTTAGCCAAGTGCAGGTAGGCTGTGTGGACCACTTAGCCCTCATCAATGGCCCTACTGACAGTTTTAAAATAGTCAACTAGGTTCAAAAGGCAGGATCTGCCCTTTACAAAGCTGAACTGGGTGGGATCAAGAGTCTGTAGGTCACCAATGTCTCTGTTTAAGAGCTCCATAACGACTCTTTCCATAGCTTTGCAGACAAGGCTGGTTAAGCTTGTGTGGTGGTAGTTCCCAGGGTCTGTGGAGGCATCTCCTTTGTGGAGTGGGACCACTGTTGCTGTACGCCAGTGTTCAGGTACATATCCTGTAGCAAGGCTAAGGTTAAATATCATTTTTATATACAGGTTTAGCTCCTCTTGGAGTTCACTTAGCACGCAACTGGGGATACCATCAGGTCCCATTGATGCTGTGTTTTTGTCTTTGCTGAGTGCGGCTCTCACATGGACATCTGAGATGACAGTGAGGTTACATTCAGCTGTGATAACTATCATCTTTTGGGGGTGAGGGAGGGAGAAAATTGCACTGAACCTGTCTGCCAGAATGTTGCCAATATCTGTCGGGTCACTGAAATGTATGTTGTTGTGTACCAACTCTGAGCATATCTGAGGGTTCCCACCCAGGTTTCTGACATAACTGAAGAAGGCATTGTGGTTATCTTTATTGTCTTTGGTGATTTTTGTCTCAAAGTTGACCTTGGATGTCTTTATGAGAGAATGTAGCTTTTTACTAGTGCTGATCACAGCTGCCTTCCCTTTAGGAGATTTAGCTCTGTTTTGCATTAGTATCCTTCTTTTGTGATACAGTTCGTTTATGGCTGGGGTCCACCAGACAGGCCACTTTCCCTTGGTGGAGAGGGTCTTGGTTTTATTTGTGATTGCATGGTCCATGCTTTCTTGGAGATGTCCGTAGAAAGCGTTTGTGAAGGAGTCACCATTGTGTGTTGTGGTTTCCACCGGCCCAGTGGGCTTAAAGGATACCATCTCAGTCTGAAGAAGTGTGAAGTCAGCTTTTGAGAAGTTTGTCACTATACTCTTTGTATTATACTAGCACCGACACATTTGTAGAAAATTTCCCAGAATCCATCAAACAAAATGGACATGCAAAATGTAACACTTCCACAAGAGGGGTAAGCATACTGGATGTGATAATCAGAAATATGTGTACTGGATGTCAAGATGAGAAGTGCATCCCTCACTGGTAAGACCAGACCATAGAATAATCATACTGTAGTTACACATCCCGACCCCAGTCCCTAGCCAGAATACCACAGTGAAACACATGTATAAAGCATAGCTTGCACCCCTACAAACCAATGTGGAATCCATGAAAGGCCCTGTGCAAGTCCAGAATATGGGACACACTGCAGAACATGTTATACAGGCATTCCATGAACACAGCCAAGAGTGCTTGGAGTCTGCAATCACAAATAACAACAAGACACAATGCCATACACCCAGGCATCTGGCATGCTGGACTCCAGCAATTACTAAACCATTGAAGAGAATGAGGAAGCTACCACATGATAGATCAAACATAAAAAGTGAAGTAATCAGTGATCACTAGTATGGCAATAAAATGTGTCCACACATACAATCCACTAAGGCCAGGCAAAACAAGTAGAATCTGTGAATCCAGAGGCAATGTGACACCTGTCCCAAGTACACACACAACAACTCACCCCAATAAATACAAATATATGTGATAGACGCAACCAGGTAGCCAAACCAGAGCCTGAGCACCCCCAAATCAGTACTGTCAAAACTAGTCAGGAGGAGGAGGTAACCACATACACCAGAAACCCAGTCCCACATAGACCTACAATGACTGTAAACCAAACACATAAACACAAAAACATTCCCAGAGGCCCTAATTACAAACACACAACACCAACACAAGCCTCCAAAGCAGACACCCAATAAAGCAACCTCCAGACATAGCACATGTAACACATAGTACACAAAGCATGTGTGCCAAACAGTCACAGGACAGAAGGAGAAACAACAAGCCTGATACAGTTGTAATAGGTGACTCCATAGTGAGACATGCTGCTGTTCCAGGGATGGCTTGCACCTGTTACCCATGGGCATCTGGATATTGCCTAAGACTGTTGCAACCTACAGAGATCCTTTTGTAGGCAAGGCCGAAAAGACTAACCCACCACCATAGAAAATAAAACTGGAAAGAAACAGAAGGGTAATGCTGATCAATGCCAGACGTGTAAACCTCAATATGCATGCTCCTGAGGCCCTCCCCAGTATGGAGAACATCGATGTCTGTCCAGTGATAGAAACCTGCTGCAAGCCTCGTGACAGCACACCTGCACTACCAGGTAATACCACATATCATGTGTTATGGCCACAAAACCTGGAACAAAACATAAAAGGAGGGTGAGTATCCATATTCAGCACAGACACCTATATGTCCAGTTAACTGACAATGCTTATGTCATTGCAGTCCACCCATGTGCAACTAACCGTAGGCAAGACTGCTGTACAGTCTGTAGCATGCTACAGACCACACTCTCATACACAGGAACCCCACCCCGCTGTCCTGAAGACAGTGGACAGTATGAATGTACCACCAAATACAAAACAAGGTACACACAAATTACCACACAGGTGGTAAACCATTATGTATGGAAGGAGTAATCAGGGACCTAGTGACACAAGTGGACAGTAACCTGTTATGTGACAGTCACATTGCCAATCTGGCTAGGAAGACCGTCTATATTGGACACTGTATCATGAAAGGAGTCACATCTACGTCAACAAAGGTCATTGTGCCCCTATACTGTTCCCTTATCAGACCCATAATGTAGTACAATGCCTCATTTGGGATGTACATTTCCTGGCACCTGTAGCAGTTAGAAAGACCTCAAAGGTACCTCACCAAGAGTTAGAAAGGGTCTCAAATATATGTCATATGCTGCCTGGCTGTAGACACCACAGCTGAATGCAGTCACATACAGCCTACACAGAGGCATTGTATGTCTGTTGTACAAGTCCATGTCCGACACAGAAGTAATGGACATGCTCCACCCCAGAAAACTCAAAGCCATCGGATCTGTGTGAGTCAGAGATGTCAACCTCAACACATAATGAAATAGGATGTGCTGGAGGGACAGATACCTAACCCTGAGGCTCTCCACACCCTGGAACAGAATACCACTACATGTTAGGCAGAGCCCCTCACTGACACTCTTCAACAGGAAGTTGGCAAAATGGATGGATAATTGTAGATGTACACTGGGGGTCTTTACTGTGTCATGTCCAGACAGAGGCACAGCTAAGTAAATCATAAATGGCCATAATATTCACATAGCAAGGGGTGGCAAAAGCCACACACACTGTGGCTAGGCTTACAAATGCCCTAGGGTGGATAGCCTAGTATGAACCTATGAACCTATTATGACACAAATTGTACAGGACACTAAGGATAATCCCAAGGCTGCTGCAACTGATGGTAGGAAGTGTGTTGTGAATTCCCAGATATGCTCTGGATCACACAAATATTACAAACAACATACCAAACACACACGTATTGCCAACATACATCCTGACAGGTGCAGTGCAAACCCCCCCCCCCAATAATGCAAAATATCTTTCCCAGCAGACTGCTGCCTCCCTGACATTATGTCAGCCTTACCACAGGATATGTACCCAAAGAGCAGTGTATAACAACAGTGGTCATTCTCAAGAAAGGTGTCGCCTGAATGGATACTAAAAACAACCACCACAGAATCCTGAGAAGCTTGGTCTGCACAGCTATGGAAAGGATCAGCATGTACCGCAGACATAAAGATATTGGGGATCTATTGACACCCGACCCTACCAGTGTGGGTTTATTAAGTGCAGACCCTGCCCCTAAACATGTGTGACTCAGTTGAAACAGTAATTGAGGTCACTGATGAGGGCAATGTGGTCCACACAGCGTAGCTGGACCTTGCAAAGCCTTCCATACAATACCCTACGTGTTCAATATAGATATGCTCACCAGCTTATATATACACCCCTATGTCACTAGAGGGTTGCAAACCAGACCAACGACAGAACTGACATGGTCAGACATGCTGCAGCCATGTCAGACTACAAACCACATATAACAGGTATCCCACAAAGCTTGGTCCTGGGACCTTCCCGTCTGGTATATATGCCCCATAGGTACAGGCCAACATGTAAGGACTGTGCCTGAACATGTTTGCAGAGGACTACAAACTGCCCAACATATCTGACACTCCAGCTGACACAAGCATCCCACAAAAGGGCCACATAGAAACAGACAACTGGTGCCATAGCCATGTCAGCAAGTTAAATGGAGAAAACTGTATAGTCAACCTCTGTGGATATACAGTAAGTGACCACCAATTACCACATAGGTGTTAACCCATTACATACTTAACATGTAATGACAGACATGGGTACACAAGGTGATAGATATCCTGCATTGGACAAACATGTGGCTGTAGTGTTAACAGAAACAATCCATATACCAACCTAATCATGAAGGTTATGACATCTAGATAAGGGAGGTCATTGTGGTTCTGCAGTTATCCTTCATCAGTGTTACAATTGACTACAACAGCCCCTGTGGGGTGTACCTCAGCAGACACCTCCATCAACTGTAAAGTCCACAACAGTACCTCACCAGGAGTATCAAAGAGCTTGAACAGATGTAATGTGTTGCCTGATTAAACAGAGTGCAACTCCACACACTGCCATGCTGGCCACCCAGACACAAGCTGTGCCTGATGTAGAAAGCCATGTCCAAGCTGGAATCAATGAACATGCTGCACCTTGTACAATCTGAATGGCAGTGAGCTATGCACATGAGGGACTTGAACCCCATCACTGACATACATAGGACAGGCTGTACTGCATTATCCATAACACAGAAGCCACCCCCATGCATGAGTAAACTACCAGTACAGGTTATCCATAGAGTCACTTGTTGATTCTCCTCAACAGGAATCTTAATGAGTGGATGGGAGATGGTAGGTTTACCCTGGGTATCACTGTTATGTCACGGGTAGACAGAGGCACAGTATACTAAACATGACATATGTCATGGCAAACTACACTTACAATGTGTTGAAGGACAAACACACTCTCTGACTAGCATTAGAAATGGCCTAGGGCACATCGGTAGTGTTTGCCAATGTACACCTATGTTGTGGAATACACTACTGATGTTGGACGAGGCTGTTGTAAGTAGTTAATATCTGAACATAATGCAACATGGTCAGATGTGCACAACTGGACCCTAACCAGGCTGTTGTGCTCACTATGGAAATGTAAAGCAGTGATAGGATTAAAGCCCAGGATACTGTCCACCACAGTGAAAGTACTGAACCACTACACTATACAGTACTACAGTGTTAGGTCAGTATGAACAGATGTTGACAATTGTATGCAAAGTATCCCATGCAAAACCTGCAGGCACAGTATAATCCCTGTTGTGTTCACACAAAAGCATTTGGACAGTAACTACACAACATGACACAGAACACACAACCATAAACAGGAGATATTTGTTGAAGTTCACACTCATCCACAAATGTGATGGGCTGCAGAGTTCAACATATGGAAAGCTCACACTGGGCATGCTCACACACTTTGATAAATGAGACATCTTTCACACAACATGCCATGGGAAGGCTGAACTGGGCATGCTCACACACTTAGTCCAAATATCAGTGTAGCATTTTGCCACATATATCTGGTATATGTACGTGTTATTCCAGTAACCAACAACATTATAGCAATCTGACCAGTTCTCACACTTAAATGACTACAGAGACATACATGATATAGTGGATTTCCCCCATATGCAAACATCTTCCACAGATACACAAGTTGTTCATACAAACAGGAAATGTTATGGCAATAAAGACCTGCAAACACTGCTATCAGCACCAAATAATGTGCATCTGACAGTTAAACATATGGGTGTAGAGGTCAACACTAGGCTGTTTGCCCTAGGGAATGACAGCTTATCCAGAGTGTGTGTGTGTGGGTGATTGTGGTTGGTCTGTGTGCAAGTCTGTGTGAGGGAAATGTTCCTTTTAGCAACTGGGAAAACACACCACAGGATGCTCATTCCCCTTGCTAAACACTGATGATGTCAGCACCCTATAAGTATATCAGGAGAAAAGAAATCTCCCAGTAATGTGAATAGCGCACTCTGCTAATGCGTCTGTCTCTAGTGTCATAACATAGTTAGGTAGGGGTTTGAATCTAGCAAGTGTGTGTGAAAGGGGGCTAGTGTGTATAAAAGGAACATCCCTTTTGGCAACTGTGAAAACACACCACAGGATGCCCATTCCCCTTTCTAAACACTGATGATGTCAGCACCCTATAAGTATATCAGGAGAAAGGAAATCTCCCAGTAATGTGAATAGCGCACTCTGCTAATGCGTCTGTCTCTAGTGTCATAACATAGTTAAGTAGGGGTTTGAATCCAGCAAGTGTGTGTGAAGGGGGGTTAGTAAGTGTGTATGAAAGGAACATCCCTTTTGGCAACTGTGAAAACACACCACAGGATGCCCATTCCCCTTTCTAAACACGGATGATGTCAGCACCCTATAAGTATATCAGGAGAAAGGAAATCTCCCAGTAATGCAAACAGCGCGCTCCGCTAATGCGTCTGTCTCTAGTGTCATAACATAGTTCAGTAGGAGTTTGAATCTGGCAAGTGTGTGTGAAGGGGGGTTAGTGAGTGTGTAAGTTTGTATGAAAAGAACATCCCTTTTGGCAACTGGGAAAACACACTACAGGATGCACATACCCCTTTGTAAACAATAGCACAATTATTTATGGCTTTTGATTTCAGACATGTCACATGTGTTTTGCTCACACAGAATGCCCATGTGTGCGGGTTGTTTCTCACAATAATGCATGACATTGATTAAACCAGTTATGGCAATGCACACATGATGTATGTGTGTGCCAAATACACATATGTACCTATGACCTTCAATAGTTACCATGTGTGATGCCTGGCACATGTGAATACATGGTATTTGCACTGGGTAACATTATGACTGTGGTCTTCTGTGCAAGTGCTGCATGTGGGATGTGTATATACAGTGTGAGATGTAGATGCTATCAACCTAGCAGTGAGGGATACACACCTGGTCTGGGGCATATAGTCTACATGTTGTTGATGAACAGGTGCTGCATGTTTTCACCTGTTGGAGTGGTAAGAAGTTGTTCCATAGCAATGCAGTGACTGCATGCTAAGAACCTTTCAGCTGGGGTGTTGTAGCTACAGTAATTCATTAGCATTCAGTAATATGTCAGCATTCCTGGTGAGGGTATGATGCCAACCAAGGTCAGGGTTCTACCAGCCTGTGCCACTTGCTCAGTGGGCCCTTCCATGTTCCCTATCATGTATTCCAGTGAGGGACATCACACGTCAGCTGTAGTGGCATGGACAATGACTGAGTCATATGTGTTCATGCATCTGACTGACCTGTATGCTTGTGTTATGTGGTGGACCATAGTGCCCCATGAGCATATCACTGTGACCTTCACCTTGTCCAGCCTGGTGAGCATGACCTCACTGTACCGGACAATAAAAGTACCTAACACAACTGCAGCAGGAGTGTTGTATAGCTGTACAGACTGTGCTTGTTTGGCACACAGGATTTGTGTGCTATATGTTATGCGTGCTGTGTTCAGGCCTAACGTATGCCTGTGTGCCAGCTGCAGAGGTGTCTGCCGCTCAGGCAGGATGCCATTCTTAGGCTCCACGAATGGCCCGGTGTGTTCCCGTGCTTGTATTGCTGTCAGTGTAGGTCTACGTCAGACTGGTATTGCAGTCACTGTAGTATTTCATGCCACCTGACAGGTTATGCCAGTACTGGGTTCAGAGTGCTTAGTTCACAGTTTGGCTATGTGTTGCCATCTCATACATGTGTTGTACATCCATGGGTAGGAGATAGGGTTGACTGTCTACATGTGGCAGCTGTGACATTACTACATGACTCACATATTCCACAACTGTACCATAGAGGTGACTGACAACTGACCTTTGCACATGCTACCATAGTATTGAGATTGCATTGGTGATTAACAGCACATAGGGCCAATGGTGAACTAAATACATAGGTTCATAGGTTCATACTAGGCTATCTGCCCTAGGGCATTTATAAACCTAGCCAGAATGTGTGTGGCTTTCACCATGCATTGTAAATCTATCTTGCTATGCCCTTTTCCAAGGTTAGTATACTGTGCCTCTGTCTAACAGTGACACATAAGAGATACCCAGGGTAAACCTACAATGTCCCATCCAGTCATTAATATTCCTCTTGAAGACAGTCACTGAGTGACTCTGCCTAACCTGTATTGGGATAATATTCCAGAGTGAAGGGAGCCTCTGAGTTATGAATGTGTCCCTCCAGCATGTCCTATGTATATCACTCCTGAGGTTCAAGTCTTTCCAGCGTGTAGCTTGATGGGATTTGGATATTCTGAGGTGCAGCATGACCATTAAGTCAGGGTTTGACATGGCTTTATATGTCAGGCACAGATTGCCTATGAAGAGGCAGTATGCCACTGAGTAGAGCTGCTGTTTCTTTAACCAGTCAGTATGTGGCATCTGTTTGAGCCCTTTGATCCTCTTGTTGAGGTACTTTTGTGGTCTTTCCAGTTGCTGCAGGTGTCTGGTAAGGTGCATGCCAACAGGGGCATTGTAGTCAATTATGGGCATGATGAGGGATGAGTAAAGAGGCACAATGTCCTCCCCTGATCTACATGTGAATCCCTTCATGATGAGGTGGCCTATATAAAATGTTTTTCTAACCACTTTGGCCATGTGGTTGTCAAATGAGAGAATGCTATCAACTTGTGTACCCCAAGGTCCATAATTCCTTCTTCTGTACTTAATGGATTAACACATATGTGGTACTTTGTGGTCACTTGCCAAAGGGGATGACTATACACTTTTTGGCATTCAGCTTGAGGCCATGGCTGTGGCACAAGTCGTCTGTTTCTAAGAGGCCCTTTTGGAGGATGCGTGTGTTGGCTGGAGAGTTGATTATGGCGTCCAGTTTGCAGTCATCTGCGACTTGCTCAGCCACAGTCCTTCCATGTTGGCCTGTACCTCTGATAAATATATACTGAACAAGACAGATCCCAGGGCTGAGCCTTGTGGGACACCACTTGTAACTGGTTTTGAGGCTGACATGGCTCCAGCAATTCTAACCATGTGTGTTCTGCCCTTGAGCCACTGTGCAATATCCATAGTGACATCGGGGTTAATATGTACACTGGTGAGCTTCCGTAGAATGCACAAGTGGGGTATTGTATCAAAGGCTTATGCAAGGTCCAGATAGGCTGTGTAGACCTCCTTCCCCTTGACAGTGGCCTTGGTGACTGTTTCAAAGAAATCAAACAGGTTTGAGAGGCAGGATCTGCCATTAACAAAGCCAAACTGTGTATGATGCAGTGTCTGTAGGTCCCCAATATCTATATTTATGAGGTTCATGATGATCCTTGCCATAGCTTTGCCGACCAAGCTATTCAGACTTATGGGGCAATAGTGTCCAGGATCCGTTAAGGCACCACCTAAATGTAGAGGTACCACTGTTGCTGTATGCCACTCTTTGGCCACATATCGTGTAGTAAGGCTGGGATTGAACAGTAGTGTTATGTCTGGGTGTAGCTCTTCTTGGAGTTCATGTAGGACACAGCCTGGGACACTATCTGGTCCCATTGATGCAGTGTTTATTGCTTTGGAGAGGGCAGCTCTTACCTGAGCATCTGAGATGTCGGGGGGGCAGCACTCTGCTGGGAGAAATATTTGCCCTTTTGGTGTGGGGGGGGAGAAGTTAGCAGTGAACCTGTCCACTAGGATGTTGGCAATGTCTGTGTGTTTGGTATTTCTTTTGACATTTTGGACTACCTCTGAGCATATCTGGGAATTACCACCCAGGTTCCTAACATAACTAAAGAAAGCCTTGTGATTATCCTCAGTGTCTTGTGGAATCTTCTCTCAAAGATGGCCTTAGACAATCTTATGAGTGCATGTAGTTTTCGTCTAATACTCATCAGTGATGCCTTCACATTTTGGGAGTTTGTTGTATCATTTAGTAGCTTCATCCTTCTATTGTATAGTTTGTTTATGGCTGGTGTCCACCACACAGGACGTCTGCCTTTGGAGGATTGGGTCTTGCTTTTATTTGGGATTGCATGATCCATGCATTCCTGAAGGTGTCCATAGAATGCCTTTATACAGGTATCTGCAGTCTGGTCCATATTTTCAACAGGCCTGGGGGCTTTGAAGGTTTCCACATCATTTATGAGGAGTGTGAACTTGCTTTACATGAGTTGTTGACTGTATTCTTCTGTGCAGGGGTGGCCTTGGGATGTGAATATCCAGTGAGATTAGTTTATGGTCTGATCTTACCAGTGAGGGATACACTTCTGGTCTGGAGCATAGAGTCCCCATGTTGGTGATGATCAGGTTCAGTATGTTTTCCCTCTTGTGTGAGTGGTAACAAGTTGTTCCATAGCATTTTGGTATATAAATTCTAGTAATCTTTGGGCTAGGGTATTGAGCTACAGTCATGCTCCCAGTCTATGTTTGGGTAGTTTAACTCACCCAATATAATGGTGTATGGACAGACCTACATATTTCCAACTGTTTTCAGGAAGGCCAAGTGCGGTTCTTGTGTTTGTGAGGGTGGTCTGTAGCAGGCTATAACCTGGAAGGCAGTTTTACCCATTGTTACTTGCATATGGATAGTCTCTAATGTTTGGTGCTTTGCCACCAACCTGGAGGTGTGGGTATCTTGGATGAATATCAATACACCCTCCTTTTGTGGTTTTGTGCAAGTTTTGGGCCTGAAAAGCATGGTATGAGGTATAACTTGGTAGTGCTGGGGTGCTGTTGGTAGCCCTGAATCCGGTATCTGTTACTGCACAGATAGCGATGTTCTCCATGCTGAGGAATGTTTCGAGTGTGTGCATCATCAGGTTTAGAGTCCTGCAGTGGCATATATGACTGCTCACATGGACAGATGCCAGGTAAGTCATATGCAAAGTGTCACAGGCAACGTACATGTGAACAGAAGAAACAGTGACATTCTGTCAAGTGAGACATGAACATACATATAGTAAGCTATGCAGATGTCACTAGGAGTCCACAGAAGCTGTGTAACTCTGCATGGCAGGTCGGATCAGTATTCCAGGATAACTGCAAGGAAACATGCATGCAAACATAGCTACTGTAAGCAGGGCTGCATGTAGTCCATTGTACAACAAACAAGCTGTACCACTTTCAGTAGGTAACACTGCAAATGCTCACCAGCTGACATATGAATACCTATGTCACCAAAGGTGATACTTACCAGACCACGGACAGAAATGACATGGCCAGACATGCTGCATCCCACATGAACACATATCACAAGCAACACAGACCTCACAAAGTCAGAGTTCTTAACAGGTACAGCCCATAAGGCCAAACACAATGTGTGACACACCTATAATAGGTGATGCCATAGTCAGACACACTGACGTCCCACTCTCCAGACTGAGCAAGGTGAGGGTCACATTTAGCTACCTGTCGGGTGATAGAATGTGCCACATAACACAAGCACTCAGGTCACTCCACAGCAAGTACAAGTATGAGGCAGTCATTGTCCATGCTGGTGTGAACAACCTGAGACGTACCTCCCTGGACCACATGAAAAGAGACACAGAGGAGCTCTTACATCACCCTCTCAAACTCAGGAATCCCACACAGCCTTCATGAAGACACAGGAGAGTATAGATTTCTCTGCAAACACCATCATACTGGGTGACTTCAACTACCCAAACATAGACTGTGAACATTACTCAAGCCACAATACCCAAGCTCTAGGGTTCCCATAGTTCAGAAACTCTTTAGCTATGGAACAAATAGTCAACATTCCCACAAGAGGGGAAAATATACTAGACCTGATCATCACAAACATGAGTACAAAATGCTCACCACTTGAAGTATATCCCTCATTGTTGCAATCGAACCATATACTAATCACACTGGAGCACTGGATCCCCCACATATGCAAACCTCAAACACATGTGTGTGCGGGAAATGCCCCTATTAGCAACTGTGAAAGTACTCTACAGGATGCAGATTCCCCTTTTGAAACACTGATGATGTCAGCACTCTATAACTATATTACCTGAATTAAAGATCCCCAGTAATTCGTATAGCGCGCTCTGCTAATGCTTCTGTCTCTAGTGTCATAACATAGTTAAGTAGGGGTTTGAATCCTGCAAAGGGAATGTATATGAGTTAGTGTGAGTGGGGTTTGTGTGTGTGCATAATGCTGTGAGAGAAAAGTGCCTTTTGCCAACTGGGAGAACACACTACAGGGTGCACATCCCTCTTCCTAAACACAGATGATGTCAGCACCCTCTAAGTACAGCATTAGAAAGGATTTCTCCAACTAATGCAAATAGTGCACTCTGCTAATGTGTCTGTCTCTCTCTAGTGTCATAACACAGTTAGGTAGGGGTTTGAATCTTGCAAATGGAAAGTATGTGTTTTAGTG
This sequence comes from Protopterus annectens, assembly GCF_019279795.1. Classification (NCBI taxonomy): domain Eukaryota; kingdom Metazoa; phylum Chordata; order Ceratodontiformes; family Protopteridae; genus Protopterus; species Protopterus annectens. The sequence goes on along the minus strand of NC_056743.1, from coordinate 47,711,681 downwards.
TGTGTACACAATGCTGGGGGTGGGATGTGGCTTTTGCCAAATGGGGCTACGCACTGCAGGGTGCACATTTCCCTTAACAAACAGTGATGATGACAGCACCCTATACAAACAACATGACAACAGACAACTGCCAGTACTCAGTATAGTGCTACATGCTACTGTAACACGCACATGTACCAGAACATACCTAGATAGTGTTTTGAAACCTGAATGTGGCAAGTGTGTGGATGTGGGATGTTTCTGTGTGTGCATTTCCGTATGGAAAACATGTTGGATGTGGCAATCAGGGAACCACAGTACCTGATGCACATTATACTTTAAACTAATGAGGTTGCCTGTACCCTGTGAGTACAGGTAGAGAAGAGTAAATCTGTAGTAATCCAAATAGTGCACTTTTCAAATGTGTACCTGTCATGTGTCGACAGCTACTCATGTAGGGTAATAAATAATGGAAATGGCAGGTGAGCGTGTGCATGTGTGGGGGTAGCCGGGTGTGTGTAAATGCATGTGTGACAGAACAGATACATATAGCTGAATCTACAATACAGCACATGATGCACATTCCCATAGTCAATGGTAGCATGTGATGGTGTGCAGCTGGTACACTTTGGTAAGTAGTATGGGTGCAGATAATTCAGGACATTCATACAGTTACTGCAGCAGGAATGCTGGGATATACACACAATCATAGTGGAACAGTGAACAGTTACCAACATGTTACTACTTATACACATCTATGTAGTCACCCTGTGCATCAACAACGTGTTTACCTTTTCCTGCACTGATGTTGTAGTATGCAGGAGGTGGCACAGTGTCATCACATGCACAGGGTGTGGGTTAGGTATGCCCAAGCCAGCCACTGGTACCACCAATTGACATGTGTGTGTATGTGTGTTTGTGAGGGGCAGCAGTACAGGGTGGACCAGTGTTGGTGCAGTGTGTGTGTGTGTATGTGTTTGCCCTAGGTGTTAAATTTCTTCATGTGTGTAAGCACGCACACAGTCCCACATAATGGCTGCCATGTACAGGGTTTTGTGGACAGCCACAGACTGCACCTGTCAGGTCATCCAGATCAGTGTCTGTGGGCACGGACACGGTACCTGTGCCTGGCAGGGGTGCTATGGACCGTATCCGGTACTAACCCAGACTGGGTACTGTCATCGGAAGTGGGTGTGTGTTGACTGGACACAGTTCCCTGTTGGGACTGTCCAGAGCCACGTGCACGTGGTCTCCTGGGGCGTCCTGATAACAGCACTAACCCAGCATTGCTGGGGCTGCTGCTGGCACTTGAGGTGCGTGAGTGGGCCTGTTGTCGTCTGCGGCGACTGCCAGCTGGTGCTGTTGCCGGCATACGGCCACGTCAACGCCACAAACGCACACCATCGCCCTGGCCCATGGACATCTGGTTGTGGAGCAGCTGTTGTATGTCCCCACAACGTCTGTCAACGACATCTGTGAAATTACGAATAGCATTCGCAATGTCATGCATGCCATCTGTCATGGCTGTGCGACATGCTGTCAGCTCCCTCAGACCCTGTCTGGTGTACCTTTCCATACATGCCTGTGCCTGCTTAACAGTCCAAAACATAGTGGAGGTTGACATACCTCCTTGGGCACGTCGGCCAGAGGCAGTACGGCCACGGATGCCCCCACGAGAACCCATGGGCGACTGTCTGCGTGGTACCATTGGAGGACCCTGCTCATGGCTACTTTGTGGGGATGCATGTACCACAGGTACCACATTACCCTGATCTATGCCCAATGCATACTGTCCATCACCTAGGGACAATGGTGACAAAGGATGTAACGGCAGGATGACTGTGCGCATTGAAGGGGTTGACAGCTGTGTACTGTCAATTGGCTGACCAATGGCGGACCCAGACACACCTTCCTGCACCATTATAGACATTTCCTCATCATCAGTACCTGGGGCACAAGATTCAGGTTCCCTGCTGCAGGTCACCAGAGCAGCACCAGAACCTACGGGAGGAAAACAGGGAACACAGATTACAGTCTCAAGACATATTTTACGGTGATGCACTTCAATACAAATGCACACATTCAGAAATGGACACATGCACTCAGGGATACACACACACATGCACACATGGGCACAGGCACATTTGCACACATGCACACCCCACAGTACACACACACATCACTACTGAGTTACACTACTCTTACTAGTATTAACTTGAGTATTGCAGGTATTATTAAACACACTCACCAGCATGTATACTACTGAGTTACACTACTGTTTACTAGTATTATAAATAGTTTTTCAGGTAATGATAAACACACTCACCAGCATGTATGGCCTGCCTCGTTGCTAGATAGGATGGACCTGGAAATATGAAGAAAGTAATGTCAGTGGGCACAAGTGTGCCATTGTTTTTGCATATGATACAGTACAGTAGTACACCAGTTCCCTTATACACATCAGCTGCTCATAATGCCAGTATCACACATGCACAATTACATATCATGATGACAGATACATACCACATGCACACCTTATACATGCATGAAGTAACAGTGTACAGAACAGTCATATGTACATATGGCATCTTACCTGCACGCTCAGTGTCTTGCTGCTGTGTGGATCCAACCTCCATCATGATGCAAGTCTGATGCTGTTGTTGTTCTGGGGCTGGATCCATGACACTTAGCAGTAGCCCCTCCTGTCTGGTGAGGGGGGGATGTGTGGCCACCCCCCCACCTGTGGCAACCTGTTGCCTGCAGATATCTGCAGCACGCTGGTGGACATTTCTAATCAAATCACTGCGGTGATGTCTCACCTGCTCATATGTCCTATCATGCATGCCAACATCATTTATCCTGCTGACAAGGTTTTGCCACAGTGCAGACCTCTCCTGCTGATTCTGGGTGGTGCGTGAAAACAGGATGTCATAGTCACGCACCAGGCTCTGGTGGATCACTTCGTCCTCTGCAGCAGAGTATGCAGGGTTCCTTTTTGGAGCCATATCTCCCTGGAAAAGTACACAAACAGGATATCAGCAGAGTATGTCAGCAATATATGGTACACATTCTATACATAAAGTATTAAATTGTAGTTATTACTGCTTGGTTGTAACGTGATTAAAGTGTAGCTATCATTCTAAGTCTTTTGGATTAAGCACTTGGCCTTCAGACCAGTTGTTTTACATTAGGAAGGTTTGTGGCAAGCACTGTGGTGGCAGGACAGGTAGCTTTCGTCCTTCTAAGTTGGGAACTGCTGATTGAGAGCCCAGTGTCCAAGTGTATTAGTTCTGGTATAAGCAGTTGGGCTTCAGGCCAGTTATTTAACATTAACAAGGTTTCTGGTCTGCACTCTTGTGTGAGAATAGGCTGTACTCTGCCATTCATAGCTGGGAACTTCTGGTTTAAGGTTTATAGTGCCTGCATATTTGAACTGTATCTTACTGACATTGGTACACCTTGTTTGCTGTAGCATACACTACATCCAAGCCTCCTGAATCTAGCTTTGTTTATATGCTTGTTATTTGTTAGCTTGTTATTTCACTGGTACGCTAATTCCACATAATACACAGCTTCTCAGCACTTCTGTGAATCACTACTGATAACTGGCCTTGTGTTCTAAGCTATGGAAGTTTTAAGTATGGAAGACATGTACAGCAATATTACATATGTATATATATCAGGACTATGTACACACAACCTATCTCATGGACATACCTATAGATAGTGAACTATGATACATTTGGAGGTTTCACAGTAAACACAGTATTAACCTGCTACTTTGCATTATCTGTGTTTGTGTCAGCTGTTGTTGTGTCACTGGTGTTAATTGCTGTTTGCTGCTGCTGCTGCTGGTTTTGTTGCTGTGATGATGCAGTTTTTTTTTATCACTGCCTTTCTTTCTTTCTTTCTTTCTTTCTTTCTTTCTTTCTTTCTTTCTTTCTTTCTTTCTTTCTTTCTTTCTTTCTTTCTCTCTCTCTCTCTCTCTCTCTCGCTCTCTCTCTCTTTCTCCATCGGTTTGGTGCAATGAATGTATTGCATGTGTGGAGTGTTAGTACTGGATGCTTTTGTAGGTATCTGCATAGGTCCATGTGATGGCCTCTGCACCAATTGTAAGGCAGCATTTGCTAATTGCATGCAGCCAGTTGTGTACTGATTGCATGTCTCACTGTGATTTCAGGACAGTGCTATAAAAGGGTATGTGTGATAGGCATTGCCCTTTCAGATTGTAAGGGCGTGGACCATGCTGGTATGCTGTCGACAGTGTTCTGTGAGACTCGGGCTGACACCTCAGTTGAAGGGGTAGCAATGTCCCCGCAGCTATCTCCTACCCAGTTTCGAGAAATCCGAGCAGTGTTGCAGGAATTTGGGGATATGTTCATTGGGAAACCAGGGTGCACCCATGATTCAGGACCACAAAGGCTTATTAGGCAGGCCCCTTATAGAGTGCCTAAGAGAGTCAAACAGACTCTGAGGGAGGAGGTACAGGAGATGTTGGAACTAGGGGTGATTCAAGAGTCCAACAGTCCCTAGGCATCCCCAGTGGTGCTGGTGCCAAACAAGGATGGCAGCACCAGGTTCTGTGTGGACTACAGAAATTAAATAGTCACACAGAGTCAGATGTTTACCCCATGCATAGGACAGATGAGGCCCTAGAATAGCTGGGTGGGGCTAAGTATCTTACCACCATTGATCTAACCAAGGGTTACTGGCAGGTGCCCTTGACTCCCAGTGCTAGAGAGAAGTCAGCCTTTGTGACTCCTTTTGGCTTGTATGAGTTCTCAAAGATGCCCTTTGGGATGAAGAATGCCCCAGCAACTTTCCAGAGGCTGGTAGATCATATCCTAGCAGGAGCAGGAGGATTTGCCCTTGCTTACCTAGATGATATTGCCATCTACAGCCATTCCTGGCCAGATCACCTTCAGCATGTTAGGGAGGTGCTGGGCAGACTACAGAGGGCAAGGCTGACCATTAAGCCAAGCAAATGTCAGGTGGGTATGGCAGAGGTCTCCTACCTAGGACATAGAGTGGGGAGTGGTAAGATAAGGCCAGAACCTGCCAAAGTGGAAGCCATTCAGGCATGGCCTGTACCTGTTACTAAAAAGCAGGTGAGGGCATTTTTAGGGACAGCAGGGTACTACAGAAAGTTCGTCCCTAGTTATAGTACCATAGCTGCTCCCCTCACAGACCTGACAAGAAAGAACAGGCCAGATATGATAGTGTGGACCCCAGCATGTGAGCAGGAATTTCAGAAGCTTAAAGATGCTTTGGGAGTACTCCCTGTGTTAGCCAGTCCAGATTACAGCAAATAATTGGTTGTGCAGGTGGATGCTTTGAACCATGGGGTGGGGGCTGTACTTAGCCAGATTTCTTCAGAGGGGAGAAGAGTACCCAGTGGTTTATTTCAGTCATAGGCTCCAACCCAGGGAGGAATGCTATGCAGCTGTAGAAAAGGAATGTCTAGCCATAGTGTGGGCACTGCAGAAACTTCAGCCTTATTTGTATGGAAGGATATTCACTGTTATGACAGATCACAACCCCCTAACATGGTTAAACAGAGCCAGCCAGCAAAATGCCAAGTTGCTAAGATGGAGCCTGTGTTTACAAGCATATGATATGTCCATGCAGCACCGCAGTGAGATTAGAAATGGCAATGCAGATGGGCTCTCAAGACAGGGAAAGGGGTAAGGTATACTCAGATAGACCTAACTCCCTCAAGCAGTGTTTCTCAAGGGTCACTTGAAAAACTAGCTTGAGTTCTCCGGGGGGGGGGGGGATATGTGATGATAGGTGAAGGCTGCCAGCCTTGCCAGATAGAATTTTGGAGATAATTATGTCATCTGTAAATATTACTGTAAACCACAGGCTTGTTGTCTTAAATGGTAAAAATAGTGTTACATGTGGAACTGAAAAAAAAAAATGTAACAACAGTGCACTCTACTCACCAAGTAAAGCATGTTGTGACCCTTGGATGTAAAAATGGCTCCGGACAGTCTAGATGAAGGAATTCTTGCTATTGTTTTAAGGCCAGAGTTAATGGCCAGAATTTGCATGCATAAATGTCCTTCATTGCTCTGGTTTCTGCCCATAGGTGAAGAATGTAAATGTAGTTTCTGCTAGACTGGAAACCCATGGAAGTGTGAAGAATGATGTCATGTGAACCAGGAATGTGATTTTAAAAACAGAGAGAATCAGAGAGCATTAACCATTTTTGTCTTGACCATCTGACTCACCAGCACTGCCTTGCTCTATATGTAAGTTTATCTTTGACTTGTGTTTTCTCTTAGAAATAGCTAGAAACTAGAAAGATTAGACTAAGTGTTTTTCTGTGATGTCAGAACTGTACTACTGAATTATTTTAAGTATTTCTCTGTGATCTCTGAACTCTTGACTAGCACTGTGTAGTAAAAAGTATTGCCTTGTGTTTTGACTATTTGTTATTAAATATTTTTAAACCCTTTCAACTGTGGCTGTTTTTGTAGAGATAAATTAAGCTCTTTAGAGTAATTGCATGCCTTGTACAAAGCCACTCTAATAGGTTTAGCCATGGGCTATACTACCAAATGGATAATAATATTGCACAGTAATAATTGGACACCCTTTTAAGGGCCTTTGAGTAGCTGATAAATATTAGTGGGTGGCAGCAGCTGGTACTACCGTATAGTCTTGGAAAAAGGGGCACTACTGGACAGCCTGTGCCAGCCTTCCCCAGGAGTGTCTGTGTGGTTGTATAAACTCTTCTCAAAGTGTGTGTGTGTGTGTGTGTGTGTGTGTGTGTGTGTGTGTGTGTGTGTGTGTGTGTGTGTGTGTGTGTGTGAGAGCTACTTGGGCAGGGACACAAAGCACTGGTTGGACAGAGAGGGTGCTGGAGGTTTTAACTTGTCCACTAGGCTGAGATGTGGACCCTATAGTTGTGCCAGTAAGAAGTCTTATTGGGGACCTGGAGAGCAAGGGAGCAACCAGCCCTGGACTGACTGTGAGCTCTGTGGCTCTTAAGGGAAATTGCACTTTACTGTGTGTATTTGTTATCTTTTTCTCCTATATGAGACGCCTGTCACTGGTGAGAATTGAGGCTCCTTGATTGCTGGGCCAGGGCGCGGGTGTCACACTCCTCAATCCTTGCCACTTTCTTCTTACACCGGCCTGTCCCAACCATTTTTGTATGCTTTTGTCTTGTTAGTATTTCACTACAGACACAGTTTTATTTTTGTTGTAATACTGCTACATATCTAATTTCCCAATTGTGCAAAGTGATTGCTTTTCCTGAATGTATTGAGCTGTATGGACATTTAGACAAGTTACCCCCTAGAACATAAGACTATCAGACACAGCTCAAATTCTTTGGTTAAGAATAAGGAACAAAGTCAAAAAATAACAGGAGCCAAAAGCTCAAACTGAGGAACATCTTTTAGATATTAATTCACTCGCAAAGTTAAGAGAATAACAGGTTTGCTGTCAACATGCATTTTCTCAAGACCACCTTGTATGAGACACTAAATTCTTGCAGTAGTGAGTATAATCCTCAGTGAACTACTAGAAAAACAAAATTGTTATGAGAGACAGGGCAAAAATATTTGGTAAAATCTAGACATTCTGTCAAATCAGGGACAACTGTGAGCTACCATGTGGGCACCCAGCATCAGACAAATCCCACACACACCAAGTTACTGTTAAACCACTGTCTAACCGTTATAACAGTTTTCAGTGGTTTCTGTATACCAGCTTGTTTACTGACTATAATCTACAATGCAGACTCATACTGAATGTAGAAAGTCTGTAACTGAATCCTAGAACTGAGAAACTTAAGATGTAAATGGCACAGAATTCCACTCTGGTTAACTGTGAGATAAAACACGAATGGCATAGAATTACAGTGAACCTTGAAACTCCATCATTGTTATGTCTTTCAGTCTATTGGGAGTACTCTGATATACACAATCTCAGACTTTGTACAGTAGCTTTTAATAGTATTAATAGTAACAAACCAGTCTTTTGAAACAGTTTTCTCATAAGGTACAATGTTTATTGACATGGCACAACAAAAAATGTGCTTCCCTGTAACAAACAGGGTGAAAAAAGACGAAATGAAGTGTAGCTCCCTGCATCAGCTTGAGTAAGTTCAGTTTGATCTTGCAGAAATTCTTCACAGAAGATTTAAAGACAAATTCATTAGATACAGCCACAGAATAAGCTTTAAAGCATGCAGAGTTATGTATTAAGTTCCACTTAACAGCACATTTATTTTCTTTTTCAAGCTTCAAGGAGGTTGTCAAGACTTTATACTACAGGGAAAGCTTCCAGCCTGGGGTCTGTCCTGAGATTTAACTTCTCTGGCAATTCCTTACCACAGTTCTTTATAGACCCAGGACTCTTACAAAAGGGAGGTGGTAGGACATACACAATACCTAGCAAATGAAATGCTCTCAAGATTATGATTCTCACTCAAATTATATATATCAAAGAACAAATTCCAACAAGGTTAAGAACCCATTGCTGGATAAGATTCAGGTCTTACCTGAAGAACATGTTGATGAATCAAGCCAACACAGAATTCCGAGATAGGAACTCGTGACCCTATTTCTCCAAGTGGGATGGGGGTTGCTATATCGTTCTACACAGGTTGTGGCTTTTAATATAGCACAATGGATTAGGTTGCACAAAGACAGTAAAGATGCAGGATTATGGGGAGGGAACTCAACAGCTTTCTACAAAGAGAATTTATGGCTGACACTTAGGAAAACTGGGCAATGGTGATTAAGTAACTAGGAGATGTGTACTGCAAAGTGCTTGTCTACAAAAGGACCTGGCATCAGGAAGATGTTGAAAAACAGAATTCGTAGAAACACATCGCTACTGTGGGTTCATAGGTTGGTACTAGGCTATTGGCCCTAGGGCATATACAAGCCTAGCCATAACAAAAGTAGGCATAATAAATTATGCATGGGAATACTTAAGGTCAGGGTATTAGGAGGAAAATTTTTCATCCCCGGGAAATACAAAATTGTTCTCAGCTTAGTGAGTGGCATAACTTGACTTTAATACATTGATGAAGATACGTGCTGAATGCTCAGACAACATGCACAGGAAGAAATAAAGAGAGGCTGCTTAGAGCAAGTGGTGCATCATGAAAAAGGGTAGAAATAGAACACCAGACAACACAGAAGTGTTAAAAGAAAAGCCAAACCAGACAGGGTCTGAGTGATTCAGGAAAATATTAATGAGGGAAAGAAGTCAAGACAATTGGAAATTTACATGGGAAAATGTATTTTATCTTAAGAAATGTCCATATGTGTTGGATCTACAAATAAGCATCCTTCATTTGTGGTACAGCACAGCTGCCGGTTTGTTTGTTTGTTTCGGCTTTTCCTTGTTAGGGGTCGCCACAGCAGAACTCCGGTTCGCTAATGATTGGCAGTAGATTTTGACATGCTGGCTTGCCGGGCCTAATGCACAACCTTCAATGAAGGAACGCCCATTCATGCATCTCGCCACACAGAAGACGCTCTAACTGAGAATTGAACGGGCAACGTCTAACTGTGAGGCGACAACACTACCGCAGCACCACCACTGCAGCTGTCTAATTTCAAATGTTGGAGATGTGGAGTTGAAGATGCAGGAATGATTCATATGTTTTAAGAGTTCAGCAGAGCATAGCAAAGATGGATGCAGGCAAATCAAGGGTGAACTGACATATGTGGTGAAAACTCATCTTGGACTTGGGAAGCATTGGGACTGAAAAGTATAGACACATGCAGCTGGCTGAAGTATGGAGGCATTGTCTACTTGAATTATTTTCTGTCGTTTGGATACACAACATAATCTATTTCAGTTCTAAAAGTCCCCTTTTGCCCACTCTCATTTTTTTCCTGTTGTCAACCATCCATGTCTTAAAACGTATCTTCTTTAATATCTTGTATTTTTTCTTCTCCTTTCTCAAACTGTAGTTAAAAATCCCCATCATAATAATTGGTAAAAGTAATATGACAATGTTTTTAACTGTCTTAAACATCACTTTCATATTCATCTTATTAGTGTGTATATAAACGATAATGATCCTTATAAATCTTTCCTGTTTCCTTCTATCACATTCCATTCAACTTCAAGGTACACTACCATCACAACCAGTATCTTTACCTCTTATCTTTAAAAAAAAATCCTATTCCCGAAAACCTCTCTGTCCCCACTGACCATATCATGTTTTAACTCTATATAGCCTCAGTTCTTTTCCCTTTTTCTTCCTTTACACATCTTGTATCTAACACTTAAAACCTCCATACTTATTTTTTACAAGATTCAGTCACTTTTATACCTCTAATATCATTTTGAATGCTGTTACTATTTGTCTTTATTGCTAATGTTTTCAAGTCTCCCTTTCCTTTTTTTTTTTTTGCATTTTTCTTATTTTTAGTTTTTGTTTTTGTTCTGCATACCCTCCCTCAGGCTGATTTCTCATCAGTCTCTTCTTGTTCTTCTCCTGTCTTAAATCCCCCCCCCCTCCTCTTCTTCACTTCCTAATGTTGCATATCTTTCTTTATCTTGCAAGATAAAATAACAAAAAGCAGTAGCCACCTCACTGAACAGCTCCAATACTCTGGCCTTTATTAAAACTCCAATAAAAAGAAGAAGAGCGCTTTCGGGACCAAGCCCTTCTTCAGATGTCATGCAATGCAATAATACATCCTTTTATAGCATTCTAAACAACCAATCATTAATCAGTACTGCACCCTCCTCTTTTTTAGGACAGGTTTTAAAGGTATAACCCCATTCAAGCCCAGGGTTATATGTGCTGCTAATTCTATTATCCACTTGGTTTCACTGAGTTCTGTGTGATTAAGCACATCTTCCCTTGTCTTGTTCTTAGTAATACACTGAATAACCATAAACTTGAACATATGGGTGTTACACTTAGAAATGTGTTGGTAAAGTGCATTATATTCATGGTTTAACCTAATCGAAGACAGATGATTCAGTAGTCTGTTCTTTAACATGCAATTTGTCTTTCCTACATAGAAGGATGTGCAACATTAACAGAGTGCAAGATATACAACATTTGTAGTCTTGCAATCTGCATACAAATTGAAGTGGTATTCCTTCCCTGAGACTGGATGTCTAAAATATTCAGCATCCTGAATATATGTGCATGCCTTGCACCCCCTAGTTATCTTTCTTTATCTTGCATTATAATACTTTGTATAAAAATGTTCTATCACATTTACAACATTCTTCTTCATCCATCGATCCACAACCCCGTTTCCCATTTTTGCTTATGAGGTCAGGATGTCAGGTCAACAGTGACAATCATCTAGAGCCAAGGTTCACACTGTCAGGTGGATAGCCCTGCTGAGGCTGGTCTTCCATACCACACAATCACATGCACCCTCACACCTATGGCCAATTTAGTGTGTCCAATCCACAGAATGCATGTCTTTGGAATGTGTGAGGAAACCCTTGTGAACACAGGGAGGTCATGCAGACTCTGTGAAGAAGGTATCCCAGCTGAGAACTGAGCCAGACAACTCTTTCTGTGAGGCAACAGCTCTACTGTGCTGTACTTAGCTACACTGTCTTCTTCAATTATACTCCATAGTACTTTCTCCCCAGTACCTTCAGTTATACCCCATAGTACTTTCTCCCCAGTACCTTCAGTTATACCCCGTAGTACTTTCTCCACCAATACCTTCAGTTATACCCCGTAGTACTTTCTCCACCAATACCTTCAGTTATACCCTGTAGTACTTTCTCCCCAGTACCTTCAGTTATACCCCATAGTACTTTCTCCACCAATAACTTCAGTTATACCCCATAGTACTTTCTCCACCAATACCTTCAGTTATACCCCATAGTACTTTCTCCCCAGTACCTTCAGTTATACCCCGTAGTACTTTCTCCACCAATACCTTCAGTTATACCCCGTAGTACTTTCTCCCCAGTACCTTCAGTTATACCCCGTAGTACTTTCTCCCCAGTACCTTCAGTTATACCCCATAGTACTTTCTCCCCAGTACCTTCAGTTATACCCCATAGTACTTTCTCCCCAGTACCTTCAGTTATACCCCGTAGTACTTTCTCCCCAGTACCTTCAGTTATACCCCGTAGTACTTTCTCCACCAATACATTCAGTTATACCCCATAGTACTTTCTCCCCAATACCTTCAGTTATACCCCCGTAGTACTTTCTCCCCAGTACCTTCAGTTATACCCCGTAGTACTTTCTCCTCAGTACCTTCAGTTACACCCCGTAGTACTTTCTCCCCAGTACCTTCAGTTATACCCCGTAGTACTTTCTCCCCAGTACCTTCAGTTATACCCCGTAGTACTTTCTCCCCAGTACCTTCAGTTATACCCCATAGTACTTTCTCCCCAGTACCTTCAGTTATACCCCGTAGTACTTTCTCCCCAGTACCTTCAGTTATACCCCATAGTACTTTCTCCCCAGTACCTTCAGTTATACCCCGTAGTACTTTCTCCCCAGTACCTTCAGTTATACCCCGTAGTACTTTCTCCCCAGTACCTTCAGTTATACCCCGTAGTACTTTCTCCCCAGTACCTTCAGTTATACCCCGTAGTACTTTCTCCCCAGTACCTTCAGTTATACCCCATAGTACTTTCTCCCCAGTACCTTCAGTTATACCCCGTAGTACTTTCTCCCCAGTACCTTCAGTTATACCCCATAGTACTTTCTCCCCAGTACCTTCAGTTATACCCCTGTAGTACTTTCTCCCCAGTACCTTCAGTTATACCCCATAGTACTTTCTCCCCAGTACCTTCAGTTATACCCCGTAGTACTTTCTCCCCAGTACCTTCAGTTATACCCTGTAGTACTTTCTCCACCAATACCTTCAGTTATACCCCGTAGTACTTTCTCCCCAGTACCTTCAGTTATACCCCGTAGTACTTTCTCCCCAGTACCTTCAGTTATATTATACTCAGATTGCCTTGCTGCTGAAATATTCTCTTCTTCTTCTAACATTTCCTTTTCTAGTTTAGGACAGCCAAGCCAAAAATTTCCAGATTTCTTGCATATTCTACACATAGGCCTACATTAGTGACATGTTCCGCTTTTCCACATCTGCTTTTATTATGGATTTGCACTAAGTGCTTCTCACCCCCCCCCAAAAAAATGTTTAGGCTGACCTCAATAGCTTACTATTCTCCAGTTCCAGTCACAATTATAACATCTGAGATGTGCTGCATTTTGTCCCTCCTGAACATCGAGTGACACCTGTACCTCCTGCCCCCCAAACATTTCTTTCATCACACATTCTTAAGCTCATGCACCGTATTACAAACAGAAAAAGTTTTAACTCAACTTCCTCTGCATCTGATCTTCTGAAGGACTCATTTATTTTCTTCTTTAACTGCAGCCAGAAGTTCGGAAAAAATATACTCATTGCATTGTCTCAATGGCCTATGCTGTTATGCCTTATATAGTAAACCAAAAATATAAAATAATACTGTCCATAACTTCATACCTGTTAATAGTGTCACTGTTGTTTATTTTGATTTGTACCACCGGTCTTCTCCTCTCCTCTGCTCTCCTCTTCTCATTTTGTTATCCTTACTTCAGTCCTTGTCTTCTTTCAGCTTCAAACACAGCACCCTTCTTGCCTTTGTTTACCTTTTCTGCATATGAAAAATATCTTGTGAATCAACTGAACACAATTGGCTGAAAATGTGTGCATGTGCGTGTTGAGGGAATTGTGTCATTTGATCAGATGTTCATTTAGTTTAGTGACAAATCACACAATACAATTGACTGAAAACTCATTTGACTGAAAACTCACTTGAGTGAATCACAATTGATTAGAAAACATTCTACATAATGTGTGTGTCATACAAAATCATAAAAATGTGTTTGCAGGTAAACAAGCCACTGTAGCACCCCAAGTGGGAACTTCTCCGCCAGTGTACCTCTCAACTGTACAGATTTTTGCCTCATATTTTTGGTGTGTTTCTCATAAAATTATGGTTTTCCGGCAAATCACTGGTAAATCATTATGGGATGAAGTCAGAAAATATGAGCCAAAAATCTGGACATTCTATGAAAATATGGACAGTTGAGAGGTATGTACCAGGGCTCAGTGAGTATATATTAATTCATCCTATTTTAAAACTGAAGGTGGCTAAACTCTGAAAAGATTTAATGTTCCTAAGAACTATATTATGATTGAATGTCTAATATATTAAACAGATTAAGAATTTAACTATGAAATGTTTAAATGTATCTCGTACTATTATATATATGTTCTAATGTTCAACTTTTAATGTTCTTTTTGATTATTTGCTTGTAAATTTGATGACATTTTTAAGTTTTTAATCATGAACAATAGTGATGTATCAGCAAAAAAACAATACAAATAAAATTATATCCAATTTATTAACAGAATTGAGCCCTTTCGTTCTGCTAATGCCAGAACTTCATTAGAACTGTTAAATACATTATTCCTCCTTATTATATAACAACCACATATTAAAATGCAATGAAATTACAAAATTATTTAAAAGCAACACTGATATTTTAATTTAAGCAGTGAATTAATTTGAAGTTTTTCTTTTTAATGACTTTTTAATACTGTTGTAGTGCTGTAGGTTTTTATTAATTCAATTTATGAGATTGTGTTTAGTATTTAGTCGCTGGGATGATGTGATCTGATGAAGTCCTGGATTAATTTTAGTGAGGACAAAAGCATGTTGTTTTTTTTAAAAAAAATCTGAGGACGTACTTAACTCAGTTTTATTTTCCATTGAATTGCAATAGTTGCAGCAGTTTCATATGTTGGTATATTTGTAAACCAGCTTTCGATTATTAAATATTGGTTTGTTGGATGTAGTATTTGGTTGTCTGATTTTGGATGGCCTTTTGACTTTAGGATTCCCTGTATGGTGTTTTTTTTTGACACTACTGAATGCTTGTTTCTTTGGTTTTGGTTTTAATGTGCACTTGGCCCTTTCCTTTAGTCCTACATATTTCCCTATCCTGCAGTATCCCTCCACTACCCCACTTTCCTATTTGTGCAGAGCAGTTACGGTGCCACCTCAATAATGACCATTATCTAGTCCTGCCTAGCCTACATGAAGTATATGATGAATATTCCAGATTACTGAATTACACAAAGACGAATACTGTAAAATATCATCAGAAGAGCAATATGTTTCATAAAATAATTCACAGTTACTAACTCAGACACTAACACAATGAGTGTAACACCAATATATTTTCTCCAACAGTAACCCTCAAGACAGTGAGGGTAATATGTGCTATAACAAGGACAGGCCCAAAGACAGTGAAGGTAATGTGTGCTATAACAAGGACAGGCCCAAAGACAGTGAGGGTAATGTGTGCTATAACAAGGACAGGCCCAAAGACAGTGAAGGTAATGTGTGCTATAACAAGGACAAGCCCAAAGACAGTGAGGGTAATATGTGCTATAACAAGGACAGGCCCAAAGACAGTGAAGGTAATGTGTGGCTATAACAAGGACAGGCCCAAAGACAGTGAGGGTAATGTGTGCTATAACAAGGACAGGCCGAAAGACAGTGAGGGTAATGTGTGCTATAACAAAGACAGGCCCAAAGACAGTGAGGGTAATGTGTGCTATAACAAGAACAGGCACAAAGACAGTGAGGACAATGTGTGCTATAACAAGGACAAGCCCAAAAATGTGTGCTATAACAAGGACAGGCCCAAAAACAGTGAGGGTAATTGTGTGCTATAACAAGGACAGGCCCAAAGACAGTGAGGATAATGTGTGCTATAACAAGGACAGGCCCAAAGGCAGTGAGGGTAATTGTGTTATAACAAGGACAGGCCCAGAGACAGTGAGGGTAATGTGTGCTATAACAAGGACAGGCCCAAAGGCAGTGAGGGTAATGTGTGCTATAACAAGGACAGGCCCAAAGACAGTGAGAATAATGTGTGCTATAACAAGGACAGGCCCAAAGACAGTGAAGGCAATGTGTGTTATAACAAGGACAGGCCCAAAGACAGTGAGGGTAATGTGTGCTATAACAAGGACAGGCCCAAAGACAGTGAGGGTAATTGTGTGCTATAACAAGGACAGGCCCAAGGACAGTGAGGATAATGTGTGCTATAACAAGGACAGGCCCAAAGGCAGTGAGGGTAATTGTGTTATAACAAGGACAGGCCCAGAGACAGTGAGGGTAATGTGTGCTATAACAAGGACAGGCCCAAAGACAGTGAAGGCAATGTGTGTTATAACAAGGACAGGCCCAGAGACAGTGAGGGTAATGTGTGCTATAACCTGGCATACAACTGCATAATGACACCATTGTCCTTTGGGCACTGCTGCAGCTTGTAGCCTTGCTGCTCCTTGTAAATATTGTGAGTACAGTCATTAATACAGAAAATGCTGATCTGCTGTGTACAAATTGTCATGTTCTGCTTTGTGCACTCAGTATCGTAGGGTCATGGATGAAAAAGGTGTGGTTTTGGTCTGACCCATCTATGCAGTAAGAAAGAAATTAATAATAATAATAATAATAATAATAATCAGAGTGATCTCTATTGCCTTCCTTCAGTTAAAAAGAAGCTCTTCACCCTGAGGCTGGCACAATTAATTCGTATATGCAGATAACAGCCTAAAATCTCCTTGGAATAGAAGTTCATACTGACACACAAACCCATTTCCTTCTCCAGTATTTTTTTCTTTCAGAGTCATTGATAGATAACCAGTTTTTGTGCTGCTGACTTTACAACTTGACACTGGTTGTTGTACAGCTAACTATTGTTGTCATATGCAGTTGTTGCATCTGCCACTGCTGTTTGTGTCACTTACACACACACCATAAAAAAAATCCCCATCGTGCATCATGCTTTGACTGGATTACATTAAGTGCATTGGCACAGGGAATAAGATTTGAAATCTATTTTGAATTACTTTTTATTTGAAAGTAGATTTTGCATTTGAGACCCTTATGTCCACAAGTAGATGGGGAGAATATGAAATCTCCATGCAAATAGTAACTGGAGTCTGGGGCTGAATCCCAGGAATTCTGAAACAGACATTTTAAGCACAGAGCTGCAGTCCCACCCATTTGAACCAGGATACATTTGAAAATGAATTTAAATTAAACTTTATAACAAATGCGTATTTTGTCATCATTTTTATATTTTGGACTTGGATTTTCAGCACATCTTTTGGAGTACCTTGTGTCATGAATCCGTACAAGTATCTTCGGTAAACATTTTTTTTCAGAAAGTTACTTTTCATGGTTTCTGTATTCATTAGGGATCTTACAAGGTGCCAATGTTTAAAATATGGAGGAATTACTAAAGTTATAAGGGTATGTTTGATTTTCTGACCATTTGTCCACTGCAGTTTTTGTGCAAAACTGATATGTCTCCCCTTTTTCTTATTAGTTTATCACTGAAACTAAAGTTAAAAACAGAAATGTGTGTTTGTATTGTTTACATTTGACTGCTTGAATTAGTTTTCTAAAACAAGCAATACATTCATTGTCCAGGTTTCACAGCACCAAAATACAGGGAGATTTTTTTTTTCTGTTAAAATGAGTAAATTAGTGTTCTTATTCTCTTAGAAGCACTGCAACCGAGACAAAGTATTAAAGTTGGAGGGGCGGAGTGAAGGTTGCAGAGGATTGTACCTCCCTGCAAAAACATAGTGGTGGCTCATGGCTGTATATAGTTTTGAAAGTTTGTTTCCCGATTAGGGGTCGCCACAGCGGAACTCAGGTCCGCTAATTATTGGTAGTGGATTTTTACGTACCGGGTTACCAGCCCTGATGCACAACCTTCAACGAAGGCACGCCCCATTCACGTATGCCTCCACACAGAAGACGCTCTAACTGAGAATCGAATGGGACAACGTCTTGCTATGAGGCGACAACGCTATATTGAAATGAAATAGTTTCAGTATTGGCATGTTCACCGCTTTGCATCAATGGATGTCATTTTTGAAAGTTTACAGCCATATAGTCATACCAAACCATTTCCTTTTTGCAAACTGCATTTAAACTTTAACATGCGTCCACTTCCCTGCTAATATACCTTAATATACTTACAAACGAGCATCTGTACTTTTCATATTACAGTACTATTGCATATTGAAGGGCCCATAGCTCACACACTTGGGACCCCTGGGGCATGGTAATGCCTGTATACCTTGTTTCTTATCAGTTTTTCCTTTTATACTTGTTACCTCTGGTAGGTCCTATTATCTCTGCCACCTGACTTGGGATGAGATACCACATAATCATCTATGACTAGAAATCTGCAGAAGCAAACATTTGCTTAAGACATCCATACAATGAGACAGGTCATCTTCAGGAATGCTTCTTAAAAGTTATTTATCAAAACTGCTAAATGATATATGAAGTTTCTAAATAAACTATAAATCAAGAATACTTTTAGATATATTTAATAAAACTAATTTAGACCCAGTCAAACAAAGCACCCAGTTTTATGAAGTTTAGAATTGGGAAGCATATGGCAAAATTTGCAATAAATTCTACACCAAAAACTACTTTAAATCCATTCAAACAGTAGCTTTTCCAAAAAGTATGTATACACCAGGTAAGTACATTCCTTCTTTGAAGATAGTATCAAGATGTGTACTTAAATAAACGTGCATACTCAGACCAGTGCAAAACCAGCTTCTAGTGCCAAAGCAAAGGCTACAGACACTGGAGGCTGCAGAACTACTTTTAAAATGCAGAGCTCTATAGCTGTCAGTTCTGCATCAGACCATATCAAGTTCCTTATCTGTGGCAGTGTTTTGAAGCTATAAGTACATTTATTCTGGGGGAAAAAAAAAATATATATATATATATATATATATATATATATATATATATATATATATGTGTATGCTTATATACATTTGTTCTCTGATTTTTTTTGCTATAACAATTTCATGCACTTGGGGGAGCTGGAATCTTTCCCAAGAATAAGTGAGTGCAAGGCAGAGAAAATAATCCTGGAAATGTCACCTCTGGAAAAAAAATACATGTTTATTTTGCAGTACTTTGTTTACTTAGCAGAGCAGTGTATGTGGGGGACTTACTTTCTATGTGTTGTATTACAACAAGACATACCCCTGGATTCATGAACCTTGCGCCAGGTGCACGCATAGCATAGTCGCCACAACGCCAGATATGGCCGCCGAGTGATTCAGGTACGATCCAATTCCACGTGCACTACCGGCGTGCGCCTGAGTTGCGCCGCCTCCGGCATAGGTATGTTAAATACCCCATGTGCGGTGTTGCACCATGCAAATGAAGGCATATAGCGATCCAAGAAGTGGCGCAGGCGTAGCATAAGGGCACGGCAATGTAAACCAAAAAAAAACGGTTTACATATATCCAAACATGACATAGGAGTAATGGAAGGCTGTCAACGTCAGGTATCATACCGTTGCAATATGCCAATGGCGAAAGACACCGAGAATGTCAAAAGAAAACATGCACAAAATGTAAATAATGACATAAATGGTATGTCCGCAGAAACCACAGCAGAACCCCAGGACATGTCCGCGGAAGGTGCGAAACAATGAGATAATATGACAATGTCATAAAAGGGCAGTATAATACACATCAGCTTCACAGCCACAATACACCATAGTATGCATGGAAAGCCACAACCACGGCACAAGGGTTGCCAAGGAGTGGCGGCAGTGTTCGGCGCCGTAACTATGTATTAGTAGTCAATGCCATGCAAATGAGGCAGATAATACTGAATCGCAAAACCCCCGCCGGCGTAAGGCTGCACCAAACGGCACAGCAGTAATACACCGAGGAGTGGCCCAGAGGGAATACATGTCAACCGCAGAGGGGTGTGCCACTGTAGGAGGAAGCACATTGGAGCCCAGCAAACATGGGCTGTACAATGCACATCACAGCAGCAGGACCGGCGTGTGGGGAAATAGTTGCGCTGAGAGTACACAATGCGCGCAGAGATGCATGTGCACGAGGATGACTACGTTCCCCTAACCCAGTCATGTGACGGCCACCCCGTCAACAACAACGGATACAGGAAGGTGATGCGGAGAATATGAGGAAATGCGGAAGCAGTGTAATTGGAGTCGTAATGAGCAATCAACACCAATCAACCCACGAAGGGCAATTGGCGGTAGCTGATAACTCTGCATGCAGAAACCCGCAAAACGGGATAGGGGAGGCATATGAATGCAAAGAAAGTAGGGGATGTAGCAGAATTGCAAAGAGTGAAGAACCGATACAGCACAGCCAAGTAGAGAGGTAGCATAACGGCGGCAGACAAAATGCATGATATGCCATGTCCCAGAAACGACACATGACAGGGCTCTGCAGGATGCAATCCAGGAAATAGTAGGTGCAACGTGCAGAAACAGTAAGGTAAGGTCTAAAGCTAAACCAATGCAGGCAAGTGTAATGTAACACCAAAGGCAACAGCGTTGCAGTGCCAACGGTAAAACACGGAAGATAATCCACAGATACGGCCGCACAGACACACCCAATGACATCACCAGGTGTACAGCACAACAGTATAAAGTGTGGATGCACACAACACACAGCGTGTATTCCCAAACGCCGCACTTTAAGTGTAAACACACGGGGAACTTTTAAAATGTATATGTTGGGTGCTGCCATGGCCGTGATACATCAGCATGTGTCAGAGACAGACGGAGTTGTGGAGGAGGGTGCCGACAACTACCGTAGGCCTCAGAGGAGAAGGAGAGTGTTCAGACCAAGGGTAACCTACCAGGGGCTTTAAGACCTGGAGATAGTAGAGCGTTACAGGGTGGACAGGGACACGTTACAGCAAATGGCGGAGCTGTGCCGGCCACGCCTGAGAACAAGAAACAACAGAGGGGAGCCCATCCCAGTGGACACAAAGGTATGTGTAAGCTTGCGAATACTGGCTACAGGTACCTTTCAAAGGCCAACCGGGGATATAATGGGCATCTCACAGGCATCAGCATCCAGGGTACTACACCAGTTTCTGGATGCCATGTTACGACATGCCCATGAGTATATATACTTCCCCAGATCTCAGGAGGAGTTGGCTAGCAATATGCGCCACTTCCACCGTGTGGCACAATACCCGGAGGTACTGGGTGCGATAGACTGTACGCACATACAAATCAAGTCACCAGCTGGGGAGCAGGGTAGACGCTACATAAACCGCAAGGGATTCCCCTCCATCAACTGCCAGGTCATGTGCAATGCGCAGGGCATTACCATGGATGTGTGTGCTGGCAGCCCTGGAAGCTACCATGACTCCCATATCTGGCATGCCTCACAGCTGTATCAGGTATTCGCCAGGGGGGACATCACACAAGGCCACCTTGTGGGGGATGCTGGCTATGCACTGGAGCCATGGATGATGACACCCATCAGAAATGCACACACACACATGCAAGAACGCCATAATGAGGCACACGCACAAACCAGAATAATCATAGAGCGTGTGTTTGGGATGCTGAAATCACAGTTCCGGTGCTTGGATACATCCGGTGGAGCCCTGCAGTACTCTCCAGGCACATGTGCCCACATATTCATAGTATGTGCCATGCTACATAATATGATCCTGCGGAAACAGCTGCTGCAGGGACATAATGGTGAAGGGCCACAAAGCCCACCACAACTGCCAAGGCAAGCACAGGCACAGAGGGTTCAGCGCCATGAACACACTGTGCCAGCCCCAGTAGGCAGACGGAGGCATACCCAATATGCCTATGACCTGGCAAAGAGGGAACGTATAGCACATACTCTGACAGCGTAGGCCCCATGGACTGACACCTCCCTACCTGCACACACAGTGAAATGGATGGCACACAAACATGGCCACCCATAAAGTGTACCGTATGGGTGGTCCCATGTGTGACTCCAACATAGGCAGCACCCAAACACTGCACACCCAACAGCCAGCGGAGCATGGAACGCCAACACCTTAACCGTACGTGGGTCCTACAGCAGACGGCATTGCTGTATGCTGCCACGTTCGCCGCAAGGTGTATACATATGTACATATGTGCATACACAGATATGGAGATAGATATCATTACACGCATAGAAATATATGTACACATACACATATATAAAGTACAACAGGTAAGACAGGGAA
Organism: Protopterus annectens; assembly: GCF_019279795.1. Classification (NCBI taxonomy): domain Eukaryota; kingdom Metazoa; phylum Chordata; order Ceratodontiformes; family Protopteridae; genus Protopterus; species Protopterus annectens. Next base: position 47,689,618 of record NC_056743.1, on the reverse strand, counting down.
TCAGAGGGATGCAAGGTGACAGAGAAGTAAGACGCGATATCTGTACATAGTAAACATAGTGAACGACAACCTGAGTATCCGGGAGGGTTGACAGAACAGGAAACGCCACCCATGGAAAGGTCAACCTACCTAAATTCATAATCGCGAGTCGGGATGATCGCCAGGCCACGGTACAGTAACAGTACATGTGCGGGTAATATTATGAGGATATGAGGGTGGAGGTAGACACCGCCACCGGTGATGCGGGCCACGCAGGTACTGTGTGCAACCGTCCCTGTGACAGCGGCAGTATGTGTATGTGTGCGGTGAGGGTGTCGTGTGTTCCGCTGTGCGAGTGTAATGTGTGTGCCACTGTAAAATGTGTATGTAGGTGACATGTGACAGGCGGAGTGGAATAACATGTGTAGGCATACAGTATAGGAACCACAGGCGTATGTACAGCAGTACCCCCAAAGTAGTACTGAGAGCCCCTCCCTGGCTAGGCGCGTGGTGACGTAAAACGATGCAAAGCGAAAATGTCCCAGAATGTACCACAGGACTATAGCCAACATGAAATGCAAAGGACATATGTACAAACCATGACCGTATGTATGACACCGATATGTTAATTGCAAAACGATACGTCGGCAACGTTACACAGCATTAGTCATGTACCGCGGAAATACGCATGTGCTACCCCGGCACCGATCGTGGCTACGTATCGGCCCGTAAACACCGCTGTGTGTTCTACGAGTGTCAAACAAGCAATCGCCACCCGAATAGGTGGCAACCGGTAGCATACAGGCCGTCCCAAGTACAGGACCACAATGACTGTAAATATCCGGGACAAAATGCCAAGGGATAGTCGGCACGTACGAACAACCGCAGATATACTACCGATGTGACGGAGGAATACATGCAGGAAGCACACATGCAGGCGATACCGACACCAGACGACATCAACACAACCTACACTCCCAGAACAACAGACAGGTAACTTGCAGCTCCCCAGGCAGGGATGGAGCACACACACAAGCATACCCACAACCCGTACCCATCACCCACAACTGCCGATAGACCCCATCGCACATATCAAAGGGATACAAGCCGCAATAGCAGCACAAACATACAGGCAGTCAATGACAGCGGCATAACCGCAACATCTCGTGTGGGAAACACTATCAGCAGCGGATGCATACCTGCATCCGTTGTTTAAAGGAATACAAGAGCTATGTTACACATCCGAATGCAAAACGCCATCGACAGACGCCGCCAGGACAGGGACACCCACATGTCGAACATAATACCATACCCAACACACACAATCCACGGCTAACACCACTGCGAAATGTACCTGACGCCACACATAGCGGCTGCAGTTACACATAACATAACACAATACAGACCATCTCCACGAAGGTAGTGCAAATAACCAACGCCCAGGCGAGGAATGAACCATGCCCTAGTTACGACGCGTACTGTATGAATGGAGTAGATGCACAGGTGATATGCGCACAAGTACACACTGAGGAACAGCTATTGGTGTGATGAACCCACATGTCGCAGGTGATGACGGATATAAGGAAGACTCCTAGGATATTCAAACTGTATGCTCATACCGAACCACAAATAAAAAACGGATCGAGTGAGACACAACGCTATAGCGAGACTCGCAACGGAAAATGGAAGGAAACACAGGAAAGGTATGTAGAACCCACGAGATGTACTGGTGTGTAACGCATGATGTGTATGATGAAGCTGCACTGTATGTGAACGGTGTTTGTAAGTAAGGATACCTGTCCATAAAGCAGAGAGTGGTGAAAGGTGGTTATGTAGTGCTATCCCGCTGAGCATACCAATGACTGTGGACACCGTGTGCACAGCAGTGGGACATCATGTACACAGCCGGGATAACCCAAGGGCTGCCACAGGGGGGCAAAACACAGAACAATGCCACCACCCACGCCAATGCTGGCAGTGGATGTCCAACAAGGAAGTGCCACAGCAGGGGATAGGACATGTATGTATACTGTCACAGCACACATGTGTATGGGCATATACCGTCGATGTCATACGTAATGTGCACATGACGTGCATGTATGCCTCGCAGTAGGGGTTACTATGTCAAGTATGTATAATGTAAAGCTGTCATGGTGGATATGACAGACATCATGCACAGTATCACAGGCATAGCATGCATAATGGAGGTATGGCCTAGTGTTATGTACACTAACAGGATATGTATGGCCTGTACATATGGGACAGAGTAGTAGCAGAATAGCCACCCGAAATGGAAGGAACACCAAGTAACCATGTCCAAACGATCTGTAGCAGGTGCAATGTGTGCAACAATGAAGTCCGGCAGGTCCATGTGTAAACACACGTGCAGTGTACACAGTAGTGTCACCTCCCCATGGTAGTGTCCACTGAACAGCAGAGGTGGATGTCAACTGCATGTCTACACAGTACTGCTGCTGTGGTGGTACCATGACTATGTGTCACCCTATCAGCAAGGGAGCTATCACATGAACAGTGCCACAGTGTGTCCCTGTGGGATGTGCACAGGACCTACGTTCCACAGCATGGTGTGTTTTGTGTCTGCGGAAGTAACACAGAAGCCCAGGCCATGCAATGTGGCATGTGTGCACATATGCAGGAGTGCTTCATTCACCCTGCCCACTGCAATTGCCATGTATGAGTACTACATGCATCACTAATGCGGAGGACATGGCCCATGTCAGAGTAGATGACACCCCTGTGTATGTGGTGTACAGATGTGTTCCCCATCTGTCATCCGCATATGTAAACTGTCTGAGCCTGGTATACATCACGGCATGATAATGCCGGTCCATGTAAAGTCATAGCCGTTGTGGAAGGTACACCACGAATGTGTTATTGCAACCCTGCCCGTGTGTAGATGTGTGTATGGCACAGGTACAAAGGCTACCTATGTACCAGCAACACACACAGTACAGATATGTGTGGCCCTGCAGATGTGTACCCATGCCACAGTGGAATATGGCAACCACAGCACCATGTGGGGCATGTGTGTGTTCAGCAACCATGTACAATGTGATATGCATGTATGGGGACAGTATCCATGTGATACCCAGTGGATGACTGTTGCTATGCAAAGGTGATGTGCATGCACCATGTGTGATGTATCCTGACGCAATGACATCCACACAATGTATCTGCCACACCGACACCTGTACGGTTGTTATCAGTATGAGCTGGTGGAGCTACAATGGTGCCAGGTATGTAGATGTGGGATATCTAGGCATGGACAGTACTCTGTGACAGCATGTTGTGTATGTAAGCAAATAGTGAACATGAGGGGCCACATGACTGAGGACTGTGTAATGCCACATGTACCTGACATGTAGTAGGTAGCATGATTTGCTTGCACCACTGTGTGTCCTGTCCAGGATTCATATAGCCTAACATCCTGAGACACAGGGTATGATGTGATGGCGGATGTGTACATTGCCAATACCAGAATGTGGAATGGTGCTGAAGGGCAATGTGGGGACAATGTCTGATCTGTTACCCTCTGTACCACACCAACCACCCATGCAATGGTATGACAGGTGGCCAGCATGTGTATGTGGCGTGCTGTGGCACACAGAGGCCCAACAAGGGTGCCAGTAAAGGCATGGAGGTCATCAATGAGTGTGTGAAGCACGGATGTGAGGACGTGCCCCAGTGCCATACTGAATGGTCCAGTCATGGGTGTATGAATGCAGTCCCACACGTGCAATGCAGTACCACCCATGTGTAGTGCGATAGATGCAGTAGTGTGGTGGTCAAGGTACACAATGTCCAAGAACAGGCTAGCAGTTAATTCAGTGGCCTGCTGTGGAGACACATACCAAACAGGTTGGCGGGACATAACAGCTAGGGAGATCGGAAGGTGACATTGGGACAGTGTCTTAGGACATAACATGTGCATGGCAGTACCATGTATGTGTCCACAGGGACACTGCGATGTCCATGTATGGATTGCAACCCTGTAGTGAGTAAGAGTGTGTATTGTTGGTAGGTACACCATTGCCTGGCATGTTGCCAACAACATCTCAGTCGGCAATGCCTGGGTGACTGTTGTACGCTACATCGAATGTGGATGTAGCCAAACAACACAGACACACCACCACACTGCCTGAGGGCCCACACTGCAATGTGCAGCAGTCATGTGTAGGTAGCTAGCCTTGGAGCATGTGATGGACCACGAGGACCCACCATGATTGTCAAGTGATGCACCCCACACATGTGAATATACCCACCATGCAACAGCCTACACATGTGCCCATACAGCAGATGTGCATGGAACATGACTACCACCGTGGCATCTGTGAAAAGGCCAGTACCGCCATGTCTCTGTGTGGAATAGCATGGTCCCTACCATTGCGTACATGTTGCGGAAGTGCACTGTGATATGTGTCAGCATAGTCACGTACACTGTCCATCTGCCGGGGTGCCATGCCATTAACCACCCCCGTCAGCAGACGTCAGTAGTACCGGCCATATAGCACATGTACCATGTATGCTGCGATGGGTGTGTATCCAGGGTGGGGCTAGCAGGGCTGTGAAGCATATATGTTCATCTACCAGAGGGGGGATATCCCTAGGTTTAACACAGCAGACACATGGAGGTATGGTTCATGCCGAGGGTAGTGTAGGTATGGTATGTGTTGTGTAATGTGTCACCCAGCTATGTGTAGTGCATGGCCAAGCATGTGTGGGTACATGGGAGTCCATACTAGGGAGGTGTGGGTTGCTGTCAGCACATGGCAGTAGCAGCTGTCCGAGGTGCAATGTACAGTATGACAACACAGCCAGCATGTAACCTGTGGTGTACAGTGTACTCTCTGTTGCGTGTTACAATGTGTCTAGCAGTCACAAACATGGGTATCCGAACATGGAGTACCTATGATGCATTGTGTTCGGAAAATATACAGTATGTGTGTAAAACATTGTGTGATGTGGGATCCCCTCACCTGTGTGTGTTGCAGTCCAGGTATGTGCCTGGGAGGTATGATCTGTGTACAATCTGGACTGGCAGGTGTGCTGTGCAGAGCATGGAGGCAGGTCCCAGGCACTGCAGATAAATGTCAGGCGTGCACTAGTGTGCGTGCCTTGCTTGTGTGCAGCACAGTGGAAGGTGCAAGCATTGTCCCACATTACTGCATGCCATGCCTGCCTGTTACAGCCCTGCTGGAGACAGACATGTGGCACCGCCGCAGAGGCAGCATAGCATGTGAAGATGTACATGTGGGCTCCACACCCTAGGCAGATGTCCGCAGGTCATGTGTGCCACAGTAGTGTGGTCGACCACGGCTGTCATACTGGACAGATACCACATGCCTGTATAAGTACAGTATGAGCATAGTCAACAGTCGCAGTGACAGAGTAGGCCAATGTACAGTATCCCCGTGTGCAGACCACTGCCTACTTTTCACCTGGCTAGACACACACCCAGAGGGTGAATATACCTTTGAGCCATCACATGTCCCAGTCCACATAGCCTGTACAATGCCATCACAGGGTGGTCACAATAACGTGTGGTAAGACAGACACGTTGTACCAGGTGATGTGTCATGTGTGCATATGTTGAGTTGCACAGCCTTTCACACATCCGCAACATATCGGTGCATGATGTATAGTGTAACATGATGTGTGGAACTGCACTGTGATCCACAACAGGGTCATCTGAGACAGGTGTGTTGTGAATGGTGTAACCCATGGTCACACGGGATACACACTGGTGCTGTTGGCAGCCATGCTGGTGGCCACCAGTGGTGCCTGCAGTGGTCATATAGACATACTGCACACAGTGTTCTGGCAGGAATGTCCATTGTTGTGGATGATGTGTTGCTACGTGAAGGTAGGTGTGTGTTGTGAATGTTACACATCCAGATGTGACCATCTGGCAGTCATGGTCGTCGACAGCATCACACACATCCACAGCGGTCAGAACCCTGTCCCCAGAATGGGTGTCAGCCACCCTCGTACTGTGTGACGTATGTGCAGATGGCAGAACACCTCCCACTGGCTGGATAACAGTGTCAGCTAGGATGGCTACGTGATGGCTGGAATACGCTGTGATAATGTACAATGCTGGTATCCCAATGAAGTACCTGGAATCACACACAGTACGCCATGGCTGCCATGTAAACCATGCACAACAATGACTGTGTGACAGACACAAACAATGCGTAGACATGTTGAACATGCACACATGAGAACACCCAATGAGGTATGTTGCACATATCGATGTACAACTGTCATCTATGGCCATAGCATGGATGCAGACGCACATGCCCCAGAGGCAGTACCACGCAATGTAGGTAGGGGGGCATTGCACATGTACATGTGACAGTTGCTGTACCGCCACATGTCCTGTAGGGGTAGCAGTGGTACGTGACTGTTGGACATGCCTGTACATTTGACCATGTCCCACAGGATATGTGTTACGTGTGTACAACATGTGTTGTGCCATCATCAAGCTGTGAAGTGTACGGCTGCCAGTGTACCTGTGTGACATGTTCTGCGATGGGTGCAAAGGCACGCAGTACTGCATTGCATGCCCACATGCCCCACACAGGTGCATAGCCTGAACATACAATACAAAGAGGGTGTTGGATGATAGCAACTCACAAGAGGAGATGGGTACGGGTGGCAACCCACTACGACCTGTTGTGCGGTGTGCATGTCTATGACACATTAGCACCGAAGCTAGCGATACAGCAGTACAGGGTTGCATGCATATATGTTCACCAATACCCCTGTGTGTCCCACCACTGGCCCGTGGACAGACAGACACCAACACAATGTGCAGATTTGATATGTGCACAGCACATCACCGATGGCCACTGTAGAACAGGCTTACTGTGTAGACATGTGCACAGTAGGTCTGCGCCAGCCACGCTCAAACACATTATGTGCCGAACCACACCAATAGTCCAGCCCATGCCACAGACAGATGTGCACGCATCTGTGTATGTATGTCTGGGAATGTCTCCGGCATAGCAGTATAGCTGTGTCAGTGTTGTGAACAACATACTGAATGGGTTGTATGTGTGAGGGGTGCGTCATACGTGTATGGTCAGATCGACGATACCATCAGTGCCCCTGCTATGTGAACATCCCTGTCCCCATACATGGATACCTATGCTGTGCCCAACACCACGTTCCCCGTGGGAGGGATGGTGCTGTGCGGTGCACCAGCAGACATGGGGGTGGCAGCAGGCACTGGATGTAGACATATGTGGTACCCATGTCAGTCCAGGCAACCATCCATGTGCACGGGATAGCAGTGTGTGGGCACATACAGCACTGTGTTGAACAATATCGCAGCACATAGCACCTGTCAGGGTTAATGTGTATGCATGGATGTGCGATACCTGCATGCACCAGACGCACCCCCACCAAGCAGTGTGCAGCCTACCTTGCATAAGGCCAGTGTCCACACCATGATGATAGACATGTGTAATGTCCATATACACATAGCAATGACTTATGGAATGGACAGCCACCCTGCCAATATCAGTACCCCCCAGGTGGGTCACATCCCAGTGCCATGTATGTGACATACCCTGCCATACCATGCAGCCCTGCCCAGCAAGGCTGCACGTGCTATCACAGTCCTACATGGTGCGATGGACAAAAGGCACTTTCACTATCAACCGTCCACAGCAGTAATGTGGCAGTGATGCACCCTGTGGTGTTACAGGTGCTGTGTGTTGCTGTGGACAACGTGCGTGCGCACATGCTATGCATGACCTTTCCTGCTAATGTCACATGGTTACACATTGTCCCATGTGTATCACATGTGCAACAAAGGTGAGCCGTGTCAGGTTGTCCAACACCCGTACAGTGCTGTGTGGATGTACATGGCACAACACATGCATGTACAGGTGTCCATGTGTATGTGTGCAGTGCCACCGCTGACGTTCATAATGGCTGCGTACGGGATGTCTAGTGACATATACACAGCATCCAGGTGAACAGTAGAACTGTTGTCACATGGGGACCTGTGCCAACTGATATGGACACAGATGCAGGCAGGTACACATGTCCACAGCAGGCTAACATCAACATGGTGCGTGTACAGTGTGATGAGGTGACACACAGATATGATATGACACCCACTGCTCAATGGTGTGACGGCAACACATCGGCTGTGTCACTGCCATGATGCATCGCAGAGATTACTGTGCAGATGTTGTACATGTCATAGCAATGTATGTCCAGCAGTATGCCAGTACAGCAGTGTAAATGTGACCTGTCAACATCATTATGTCTTACAGATAATGCCACGTTCCCGGCTGCCTGCCTTCAGCCGACAGGAGGATGAAGTGATTATACCGTTGCTCCACGACAACTACGACATACTGTTCAGCCATGTGCCACTACAGGCACAGCAGCGTGATGACGTGTGGCAGGATTTGCGCAGGAGGGTGAACAATGTGGGCCACAACCGCACATACCAGCAGATCCGCAGACACTGCACAGACCTAATCGTACGCATAAAACAGCGTGCGGCAATTGCCAGACAACAAGGTGGGACAGGTGGTGGGCCACCAACCCAGCCCCCACTCACACACACGGAGGAGCTCCTGGCCAGTCTGGGGACACCCAGGGAACAACATGCAGAAACCCTCGCTGCCATCGTGGAGGTGGGTGTCTCCCAACCAACGAGCCTGGAGCTACCTGGTAAGTCAGTCTTGCATGTTTGTATGATAACTGACGTAGGTGTGGGTGTCATAGTACACCACATAATGTAGCAACACATGCCAGGTATATGGCCACACAAGCTGCATACTACAGTATGCTACGTTGTGTTTGCAGACATGTGCATAGCACATGCTAACACACAGGTGCATGATGTGGCATGCACAGTGCTTACCGTGGCGATTCTTATCAGTTTTCCTTTTATACTTGTTACCTCTGGTAGGTCCTATTATCTCTGCCACCTGACTTGGGATGAGATACCACATAATCATCTATGACTAGAAATCTGCAGAAGCAAACATTTGCTTAAGACATCCATACAATGAGACAGGTCATCTTCAGGAATGCTTCTTAAAAGTTATTTATCAAAACTGCTAAATGATATATGAAGTTTCTAAATAAACTATAAATCAAGAATACTTTTAGATATATTTAATAAAACTAATTTAGACCCAGTCAAACAAAGCACCCAGTTTTATGAAGTTTAGAATTGGGAAGCATATGGCAAAATTTGCAATAAATTCTACACCAAAAACTACTTTAAATCCATTCAAACAGTAGCTTTTCCAAAAAGTATGTATACACCAGGTAAGTACATTCCTTCTTTGAAGATAGTATCAAGATGTGTACTTAAATAAACGTGCATACTCAGACCAGTGCAAAACCAGCTTCTAGTGCCAAAGCAAAGGCTACAGACACTGGAGGCTGCAGAACTACTTTTAAAATGCAGAGCTCTATAGCTGTCAGTTCTGCATCAGACCATATCAAGTTCCTTATCTGTGGCAGTGTTTTGAAGCTATAAGTACATTTATTCTGGGGGAAAAAAAAAAATATATATATATATATATATATATATATATATATATATATATATATATATATGTGTATGCTTATATACATTTATTCTCTGATTTTTTTTGCTATAACAATTTCATGCACTTGGGGGAGCTGGAATCTTTCCCAAGAATAAGTGAGTGCAAGGCAGAGAAAATAATCCTGGAAATGTCACCTCTGGAAAAAAAATACATGTTTATTTTGCAGTACTTTGTTTACTTAGCAGAGCAGTGTATGTGGGGGACTTACTTTCTATGTGTTGTATTACAACAAGACATACCCTGGATTCATGAACCTTGCGCCAGGTGCCGCATAGCATAAGCCACAACGCCAGATATGGCCGCCCGGTGATTCAGGTGCGATCCAATTCCACGTGCACTACCGGCGTGCCTGAGTTGCGCCGCCTCCGGCATAGGTATGTTAAATACCCCATGTGCGGTGTTGCACCATGCAAATGAAGGCATATAGCGATCAAGAAGTGGCGCAGGCGTAGCATAAAGGCGCGGCAATGTAAACCAAAAAGCGGTTTACATATATCCAAACATGACATAGGAGTAATGGAAGGCTGTCAGCGTCAGGTATCATACCGTTGCAATATGCCAATGGCGAAAGACACCGAGAATGTCAAAGAAAACATGCACAAAATGTAAATAATGACATAAATGGTATGTCCATGAAACCACAGCAGAACCCAGGACATGTCAGCGGAAGGTCTTGAAACAATGAGATAATATGACAATGTCATAAAAGGGCAGTATAATACACATCAGCTTCACAGCCACAATACACCATAGTATGCATGGAAAGCCACAACCACGGCACAAGGGTTGCCAAGGGTGGCGGCAGTGTTCGGCGCCGTAACTATGTATTAGTAGTCAATGCCATGCAAATGAGGCAGATAATACTGAATCATAAAACCCCCGCCGGTAAGGCTGCACCAAGCGGTAGCGCAGTAATACACGAGTGGCCCAGAGGGAATACATGTCAACCGCAGAGGGTGTGCCACTGTAGGAGGAAGCACATTGGAGCCCAGCAAACATGGGCTGTACAATGCACATCACAGCAGCAGGACGGCGTGTGGGAAATAGTTGCGCTGAGAGTACACAATGCGCGCAGAGATGCATGTGCGAGGATGACTCGTTCCCCTAACCCAGTCATGTGGCCACCCGTCAACAACAACGGATACAGGAAGGTGATGCGGAGAATATGAAATGCGGAAGCAGTGTAATTGGAGTCGTAATGAGCAATCAACACCAATCAACCCACGAAGGGCAATTGGCGGTAGCTGATAACTCTGCATGCAGAAACCCGCAAAGCGGGATAGGGAGGCATATGAATGCAAAGAAAGTAGGGGATGTAGCAGAATTGCAAAGAGTGAAGAACCGATACAGCACAGCCAAGTAGAGAGGTAGCATAATGGCGGCAGCGGACAAAATGCATGATATGCCATGTCCCAGAGACGACACATGACAGGGCTCTGCAGGATGCAATCAGGAAATAGTAGGTGCAACGTGCAGAAACAGTAAGGTAAGGACTAAAGCTAAACCAATGCAGGCAAGTGTAATGTAACACCAAAGGCAACAGCGTTGCAGTGCCAATGGTAAAACACGGAAGATAATCCACAGATCTGACGCACAGACACACCCAATGACATCACCGGATGTGCAGCACAACAGTCAAAAGTGTGGATGCACACAACACACAGCGTGTATTCCCAAGCGCCGCACTTTAAGTGTAAACACGGGGAACTTTTAAAATGTATATGTTGGGTGCCGCCATGGCGTGATACATCAGCATGTGTCAGAGACAGGCGGAGTTGCGGAGGAGGGTGCCGACAACTACCGTAGGCCTCAGAGGAGAAGGAGAGTGTTCAGACCAAGGGTAACCTACCAGGGGCTTTAAGACCTGGAGATAGTAGGCGTTACAGGGTGGACAGGGACCGCGTTACAGCAAATAAGCGGAGCTGTGCCGTACGCCTGAGAACAAGAAACAACAGAGGGAGCCCATCCCAGTGGACACAAAGGTATGTGTAAGCTTGCGAATACTGGCTACAGGTACCTTTCAAAGGCCAACCCGGGGATATAATGGGCATCTCACAGGCATCAGCATCCAGGGTACTACACCAGTTTCTGGATGCCATGTTACGACATGCCCATGAGTATATATACTTCCCCAGATCTCAGGAGGAGTTGGCTAGCAATATCGCCACTTCCACCGTGTGGCACAATACCGGAGGTACTGGGTGCGATGGACTATGCGCACATACAAATCAAGTCACCAGCTGGGGAGCAGGGTAGACGCTACATAAACCGCAAGGGATTCCCCTCCATCAACTGCCAGGTCATGTGCAATGCGGGGCATTACCATGGATGTGTGTGCTGGCAGCCCTGGAAGCTACCATGACTCCCATATCTGGCATGCCTCACAGCTGTATCAGGTATTAGCCAGAGGACATCACACAAGGCCACCTTGTGGGGATGCTGGCTATGCACTGGAGCCATGGATGATGACACCCATCAGAAATGCACACACACACATGCAAGAACGCCATAATGAGGCACACGCACAAACCAGAATAATCATAGAGCGTGTGTTTGGGATGCTGAAATCACAGTTCGGTGCTTGGATACATCGGTGGAGCCCTGCAGTACTCTCCAGGCACATGTGCCCACATATTCATAGTATGTGCCATGCTACATAATATGATCCTGCGGAAACAGCTGCTGCAGGGACATAATGGTGAAGGGCCACAAAGCCCACCACAACTGCCAAGGCAAGCACAGGCACAGAGGGTTCAGCGCCATGAACACACTGTGCCAGCCCCAGTAGGCAGACGGAGGCATACCCAATATGCCTATGCCCTGGCAAAGAGGAGCGTATAGCACATACTCTGACAGCGTAGGCCCCATGGACTGACACCTCCCTACCTGCACACACAGTGAAATGGATGGCACACAAACATGGCCACCCATAAAGTGTACCGTATGGGTGGTCCCATGTGTGACTCCAACATAGGCAGCACCCAAACACTGCACACCCAACAGCCAGCGGAGCATGGAGCGTAACACCTTAACCGTGCGGGTCCTACAGCAGGCGGCATTGCTGTATGCTGCCACGTTCGCCGCAAGGTGTATACATATGTACATATGTGCATACACAGATATGGAGATAGATATCATTACACACATAGAAATATATGTACACATACACATATATAAAGTACAACAGGTAAGACAGGGAATCAGAGGGATGCAAGGTGACAGAGAAGTAAGGCGATATCTGTACATAGTAAACATAGTGAGCGACAACCTGAGTATCCGGGAGGGTTGACAGAACAGGAAACGCCACCCATGGAAAGGTCAACCTACCTAAATTCATAATCGCGAGTCGGGATGATCGCCAGGCCACGGTACAGTAACAGTACATGTGCGGGTAATATTATGAGGATATGAGGGTGGAGGTAGACACACCGCCCGGTGATGCGAACCGCAGGTACTGTGTGCAACCGTCCCTGTGACAGCGGCAGTATGTGTATGTGTGCGGTGAGGGTGTCGTGTGTTCTGCTGTGCGAGTGTAATGTGTGTGCCACTGTAAAATGTGTATGTAGGTGACATGTGACAGGAGTGGAATAACATGTGTAGGCATACAGTATAGGAACCACAGGCGTATGTACAGCAGTACCCCAAAGTAGTACTGAGAGCCCCTCCTAGCTAGGCGTGGCGGCGTAAAGCGATGCAAGCGAAAATGTCCCAGAATGTACCACAGGACTATAGCCAACATGAAATGCAAAGGACATATGTACAAACCATGACCGTATGTATGACACCGATATGTTAATTGCAAAATGATACGTCGACAGCGTTACACAGCATTAGTCATGTACGGCGGAAATCGCATGTGCTACCCGGCACGATCGTGGCTACGTATCGGCCCGTAAACTACCGCTGTGTGTTCTACGAGTGTCAAACAAGCAATCGCCACCCGAATAGGTGGCAACGGTAACATACAGGCCGTCCCAAGTACAGGACCACAATGACTGTAAATATCCGGGACAAAATGCCAAGGGATAGTCGACGCGTCTGAACAACCGCAGATATACTACCGATGTGGCGGAGGAATACATGCAGGAAGCACACATGCAGGCGATACCGACGCAGGCGACATCAACACAACCTACACTCCCAGAACAACAGACAGGTAACTGCCAGCTCCCCAGGCAGGGATGGAGCACACACACAAGCATACCGTGTATGTAGAAATGCAAGGCCCACAACCCGTACCCATCACCCACAACTGCCGATAGACCCCATCGCACATATCAAAGGGATACAAGCCGCAATAGCAGCACAAACATACAGGCAGTCAATGACAGCGGCATAACCGCAACATCTCGCGTGGGAAACACTATCAGCAGCGGATGCATACCTGCATCCGTTGTTTAAAGGAATACAAGAGCTATGTTACACATCCGAATGCAAAACGCCATCGACAGACGCCGCCAGGACAGGGACACCCACATGTCGAACATAATACCATACCCAACACACACAATCCACGGCTAACACCACTGCGAAATGTACCTGACGCCACACATAGCGGCTGCAGTCACACATTACATAACACAATACAGACCATCTCCACGAAGGTAGTGCAAATAACCAACACCCAGGCGAGGAATGAACCATGCCCTAGTTACGGCCAGTACTGTATGAATGGAGTAGATGCACAGGTGATATGCGCACAAGTACACACTGAGGAACAGCTATTGGTGTGATGAACCCACATGTGGCAGGTGATGGCGGATATAAGGAAGACTCCTAGGATATTCAAACTGTATGCTCATAGCGAACCACAAATAAAAAGCGGATCGAGTGAGACACAACGCTATAGCGAGACTCATAGCGGAAAATGGAAGGAAACACAGGAAAGGTATGTAGAACCCACGAGATGTACTGGTGTGTAGCATGATGTGTATGATGAAGCTGCACTGTATGTGAGCGGTGTTTGTAAGTAAGGATACCTGTCCATAAAGCAGAGAGTGGTGAAAGGTGGTTATGTAGTGCTATCCGCTGAGCATACCAATGACTGTGGACACCGTGTGCACAGCAGTGGGACATCATGTACACAGCGGGATAACCCAAGGGCTGCCACAGGGGCAAAACACAGAACAATGCCACCACCGCGCCGATGCTGGCAGTGGATGTCCAACAAGGAAGTGCCACAGCAGGGGATAGGACATGTATGTATACTGTCACAGCACACATGTGTATGGGCATATACCGTCGATGTCATACGTAATGTGCGCACGACGTGCAGGTATGCCTCGCAGTAGGGGTTACTATGTCAAGTATGTGTAATGTAAAGCTCTCATGGTAGATATGACAGACATCATACACAGTATCACAGGCATAGCATGCATAATGGAGGTATGGCCTAGTGTTATGTACACTAACAGGATATGTATGGCCTGTACATATGGGACAGAGTAGTAGCAGAATAGCCACCCGAAATGGAAGGAACACCAAGTAACCATGTCCAAACGATCTTTAGCAGGTGCAATGTGTGCAACAATGAAGTAAAGCATGTCCATGTGTAAACACGTGCAGTGTACACAGTAGTGTCACCTCCCCATGGTAGTGTCCACTGAACAGCAGAGGTGGATGTCAACTGCATGTCTACACAGTACTGCTGCTGTGGTGGTACCATGACTATGTGTCACCCTATCAGCAAGGGAGCTATCACATGAACAGTGCCACAGTGTGTCCCTGTGGGATGTGCACAGGACCTACGTTCCACAGCATGGTGTGTTTTGTGTCTGCGGAAGTAACACAGAAGCCCAGGCCATGCAATGTGGCATGTGTGCACATATGCAGGAGTGCTTCATTCACCCTGCCCACTGCAATTGCCATGTATGAGTACTACATGCATCACTAATGCGGAGGACATGGCCCATGTCAGAGTAGATGACACCCCTGTGTATGTGGTGTACAGATGTGTTCCCCATCTGTCATCCGCATATGTAAACTGTCTGAGCCTGGTATACATCACGGCATGATAATGCCGTCCATGTAAAGTCATAGCCGTTGTGGAAGGTACACCACGAATGTGTTATTGCAACCCTGCCCGTGTGTAGATGTGTGTATGGCACAGGTACAAAGGCTACCTATGTACCAGCAACACACACAGTACAGATATGTGTGGCCCTGCAGATGTGTACCCATGCCACAGTGGAATATGGCAACCACAGCACCATGTGGGGCATGTGTGTGTACAGCAACCATGTACAATGTGATATGCATGTATGGGGACAGTATCCATGTGATACCCAGTGGATGACTGTTGCTATGCAAAGGTGATGTGCATGCACCATGTGTGATGTATCCTGGCAATGACATCCACACAATGTATCTGCCACACCGACACCTGTGCGGTTGTTATCAGTATGAGCTGGTGGAGCTACAATGGTGCCAGGTATGTAGATGTGGGATATCTAGGCATGGACAGTACTCTGTGACAGCATGTTGTGTATGTAAGCAAATAGTGAACATGAGGGCCACATGACTGAGGACTGTGTAATGCCACATGTACCTGACATGTAGTAGGTAGCATGATTTGCTTGCACCACTGTGTGTCCTGTCCAGGATTCATATAGCCTAACATCCTGAGACACAGGGTATGATGTGATGGTGGATGTGTACATTGCCAATACCAGAATGTGGAATGGTGCTGAAGGGCAATGTGGGGACAATGTCTGATCTGTTACCCTCTGTACCACACCAACCACCCATGCAATGGTATGACAGGTGGCCAGCATGTGTATGTGGCGTGCTGTGGCACACAGAGGCCCAACAAGGGTGCCAGTAAAGGCATGGAGGTCATCAATGAGTGTGTGAAGCGCGGATGTGAGGGCGTGCCCCAGTGCCATACTGAATGGTCCAGTCATGGGTGTGAATGCAGTCCCACGTGCAATGCAGTACCACCCATGTGTAGTGCGATAGATGCAGTAGTGTGGTGGTCAAGGTACACAATGTCCAAGAACAGGCTAGCAGTTAATTCAGTGGCCTGCTGTGGAGACACATACCAAACAGGTTGGCGGGACATAACAGCTAGGGAGATTGGAAGGTGACATTGGGACAGTGTCTTAGGACATAACGTGTGCATGGCAGTACCATGTATGTGTCCACAGGGACACTGCGATGTCCATGTATGGATTGCAACCCTGTAGTGAGTAAGAGTGTGTATTGTTGGTAGGTACACCATTGCCTGGCATGTTGCCAACAACATCTCAGTCGGCAATGCCTGGGTGACTGTTATGCTACATCGAATGTGGATGTAGCCAAACAACACAGACACACCACCACACTGCCTGAGGGCCCACACTGCAATGTGCGGCAGTCATGTGTAGGTAGCTAGCCTTGGGCATGTGATGGACCACGAGGACCCACCATGACTGTCAAGTGATGCACCCCACACATGTGAATATACCCACCATGCAACAGCCTGCACATGTGCCCATACAGCAGATGTGCATGGAACATGACTACCACCGTGGCATCTGTGAAAAGGCCAGTACCGCCATGTCTCTGTGTGGAATAGCATGGTCCCTACCATTGCGTACATGTTGCGGAAGTGCACTGTGATATGTGTCAGCATAGTCACGTACACTGTCCATCTGCCGGGGTGCCATGCCATTAACCACCCCCGTCAGCAGACGTCAGTAGTACCGGCCATATAGCACATGTACCATGTATGCTGCGATGGGTGTGTATCCAGGGTGGGGCTAGCAGGGCTGTGAAGCATATATGTTCATCTACCAGAGGGGGGATATCCCTAGGTTTAACACAGCAGACACATGGAGGTATGGTTCATGCGAGGGTAGTGTAGGTATGGTATGTGTTGTGTAATGTGTCACCCAGCTATGTGTAGTGCATGGCCAAGCATGTGTGGGTACATGGGAGTCCATACTAGGGAGGTGTGGGTTGCTGTCAGCACATGGCAGTAGCAGCTGTCCGAGGTGCAATGTACAGTATGACAACACAGCCAGCATGTAACCTGTGGTGTACAGTGTACTCTCTGTTGCGTGTTACAATGTGTCTAGCGGTCACAAACATGGGTATCCGAACATGGAGTACCTATGATGCATTGTGTTCGGAAAATATACAGTATGTGTGTAAAACATTGTGTGATGTGGGATCCTTCACCTGTGTGTGTTGCAGTCCAGGTATGTGCCTGGGAGGTATGATCTGTGTACAATCTGGACTGGCAGGTGTGCTGTGCAGAGCATGGAGGCAGGTCCCAGGCACTGCAGATAAATGTCAGGCGTGCACTAGTGTGCGTGCCTTGCTTGTGTGCAGCACAGTGGAAGGTGCAAGCATTGTCCCACATTACTGCATGCCATGCCTGCCTGTTACAGCCCTGCTGGAGACAGACATGTGGCACCGCCGCAGAGGCAGCATAGCATGTGAAGATGTACATGTGGGCTCCACACCCTAGGCAGATGTCCGCGGGTCATGTGTGCCACAGTAGTGTGGTCGACCACGGCTGTCATACTGGACAGATACCACATGCCTGTATAAGTACAGTATGAGCATAGTCAACAGTCGCAGTGACAGAGTAGGCCAATGTACAGTATCCCCGTGTGCAGACCACTGCCTACTTTTCACCTGGCTAGACACACACCGGAGGGTGAATATACCTTTGAGCCATCACATGTCCCAGTCCACATAGCCTGTACAATGCCAGCACAGGGTGGTCACACTAGCGTGTGGTAAGACAGACACGTTGTACCAGGTGATGTGTCATGTGTGCTTATGTTGAGTTGCACAGCCTTTCACACATCCGCAACATATCGGTGCATGATGTATAGTGTAACATGATGTGTGGAACTGCACTGTGATCCACAACAGGGTCATCTGAGACAGGTGTGTTGTGAATGGTGTAACCCATGGTCACACGGGATACACACTGGTGCTGTTGGCAGCCATGCTGGTGGCCACCAGTGGTGCCTGCAGTGGTCATATAGACATACTGCACACAGTGTTCTGGCAGGAATGTCCATTGTTGTGGATGATGTGTTGCTACGTGAAGGTAGGTGTGTGTTGTGAATGTTACACATCCAGATGTGACCATCTGGCGCAGTCATGGTCGTCGACAGCATCACACACATCCACAGCGGTCAGAACCCTGTCCCCAGAATGGGTGTCAGCCACCCTCGTACTGTGTGGCGTATGTGCAGATGGCAGAACACCTCCCACTGGCTGGATAACAGTGTCAGCTAGGATGGCTACGTGATGGCTGGAATGCGCCGTGATAATGTACAATGCTGGTATCCCAATGAAGTACCTGGAATCACACACAGTACGCCATGGCTGCCATGTAAACCATGCACAACAATGACTGTGTGACAGACACAAACAATGCGTAGACATGTTGAACATGCACACATGAGAACACCCAATGAGGTATGTTGCACATATCGATGTACAACTGTCATCTATGGCCATAGCATGGATGCAGGCACATGCCCAGAGGCAGTACCACGCAATGTAGGTAGGGGGGCATTGCACATGTACATGTGACAGTTGCTGTACCGCCACATGTCCTGTAGGGGTAGCAGTGGTACGTGACTGTTGGACATGCCTGTACATTTGACCATGTCCCACAGGATATGTGTTACGTGTGTACAACATGTGTTGTGCCATCATCAAGCTGTGAAGTGTACGGCTGCCAGTGTACCTGTGTGACATGTTCTGCGATGGGTGCAAAGGCACGCGGTACTGCATTGCATGCCCACATGCCCCACAGAGGTGCATAGCCTGAACATACAATACAACGAGGGTGTTGGATGATAGCAACTCTCAAGAGGAGATGGAGCGGGTGGCAACCCACTACGACCTGTTAGATGCGGTGTGCATGTCTATGACACATTAGCACCGAGAAGCTAGCGGTACAGCAGTACAGGGTTGCATGCATATATGTTCACCAATACCCCTGTGTGTCCCACCACTGGCCCGTGGACAGACAGACACCAACACAATGTGCAGATTTGATATGTGCACAGCACATCACCGATGGCCACTGTAGAACAGGCTTACTGTGTAGACATGTGCACAGTAGGTCTCGCCAGCCACACTCAAACACGTTATGTGCGAACCACACCAATAGTCCAGCCCATGCCACAGACAGATGTGCGCATCTGTGTATGTATGTCTGGGAATGTCTCGGCATAGCAGTATAGCTGTGTCAGTGTTGTGAACAACATACTGAATGGGTTGTATGTGTGAGGGTCGTCATCGTGTATGGTCAGATCGACGATACCATCAGTGCCCCTGCTATGTGAACATCCCTGTCCCCATACATGGATACCTATGCTGTGCCCAACACCACGTTCCCCGTGGGAGGGATGGTGCTGTGCGGTGCACCAGCAGACATGGGGGTGGCAGCAGGCACTGGATGTAGACATATGTGGTACCCATGTCAGTCCAGGCAACCATCCATGTGCACGGGATAGCAGTGTGTGGGCACATACAGCACTGTGTTGAACAATATCGCAGCACATAGCACCTGTCAGGGTTAATGTGTATGCATGGATGTGCGATACCTGCGTGCAGCCTACCTTGCATAAGGCCAGTGTCCACACCATGATGATAGACATGTGTAATGTCCATATACACATAGCAATGACATATGGAATGGACAGCCACCCTGCCAATATCAGTACCCCAGGTGGGTCACATCCCAGTGCCATGTATGTGACATACCCTGCCATACCATGCAGCCCTGCCCAGCAAGGCTGCACGTGCTATCACAGTCCTACATGGTGCGATGGACAAAAGGCACTTTCACTATCAACCGTCCACAGCAGTAATGTGGCAGTGATGCACCCTGTGGTGTTACAGGTGCTGTGTGTTGCTGTGGACAACGTGCGTGCGCACATGCTATGCATGACCTTTCCTGCTAATGTCACATGGTTACACATTGTCCCATGTGTATCACATGTGCAACAAAGGTGAGCCGTGGCAGGTTGTCCAACACCCGTACAGTGCTGTGTGGATGTACATGGCACAACACATGCATGTACAGGTGTCCATGTGTATGTGTGCAGTGCCACGCTGGCGTTCATAATGGCTGCGTACGGGATGTCTAGTGACATATACACAGCATCCAGGTGAACAGTAGAACTGTTGTCACATGGGGACCTGTGCCAACTGATATGGACACAGATGCAGGCAGGTACACATGTCCACAGCAGGCTAACATCAACATGGTGCGTGTACAGTGTGATGAGGTGACACACAGATATGATATGACACCCACTGCTCAATGGTGTGACGGCAACACATCGGCTGTGTCACTGCCATGATGCATCGCAGAGATTACTGTGCAGATGTTGTACATGTCATAGCAATGTATGTCCAGCAGTATGCCAGTACAGCAGTGTAAATGTGACCTGTCAACATCATTATGTCTTACAGATAATGCCACGTTCGGCTGCCTGCCTTCAGCCGACAGGAGGATGAAGTGATTATACCGTTGCTCCACGACAACTTCGACATACTGTTCAGCCATGTGCCACTACAGGCACAGCAGCGTGATGGCGTGTGGCAGGATTTGCGCGGGAGGGTGAACAATGTGGGCCACAACCGCACATACCAGCAGATCCGCAGACACTGCACAGACCTAATTGGCACGCGAAACAGCGTGCCACGCAATGCCAGACAACAAGGTGGGACGGGTGGTGGGCCACCAACCCAGCCCACTCACACACGGAGGAGCTCCTGGCCAGTCTGGGGACACCCAGCGAACAACATGCAGAAACCCTCGCTGCCATCGTGGAGGTGGGTGTCTCCCAACCAACGAGCCTGGAGCTGCCTGGTAAGTCAGTCTTGCATGTTTGTATGATAACTGACGTAGGTGTGGGTGTCATAGTACACCACATAATGTAGCAACACATGCCAGGTATATGGCCACACAAGCTGCATACTACAGTATGCTACGTTGTGTTTGCAGACATGTGCATAGCACATGCTAACACACAGGTGCATGATGTGGCATGCACAGTGCTTACCGTGGCGATAGTAATGGATAATGTGTATACTGTTGTGTCGCCCCTATACAGGTACCTCTGGCATGTCGCACAGACATGTGTCTGTCGCAGGTGAGACTGTTGCTAGTAATAGGCATGATACGGTGTATAGATATTCCCCATGTGTCCAGGTATGACATGCACACCTGGGTCTGCCCCAGTCACGGTATACAGGTTGCACCACCCGACACACACGCCACCCATGTACAGTAGATACAACCGTTAGTATAGACTGGCATGACACCACATAACCCATCGGTGTGATATGTGCAGTCAGCTATGCATACAATGGTGGAGGTGTTCCACAATGGCTGCATGTGTAGTATGCATCGGTATGCCTTTGCAGTATGCACACAGTACCATATAGTGAGCTGTGATCTGGCCAGCACACAGGTGTTACCACTGTGACCTATGCCCCTGCATTGGGTGCACATGTTGTGACATGGCACATGACATGTCCCATGCACGTGGTGGTCTGTCCGCAACATTGTCACACCATGACATGACCTCATGCGACATAGCAGACATCCACAATGTCTGCATAGCCTTCGGGAATGTGACACCTCAGACTAGTACGGGTGTATGTCACATGGGCCACCACAGGGATGTGTACACGATGCCCATCACACACAATTGTCCATGAACCAGACAAACATGGCCATGGGTGATACCTACAGGCATGTTGCCACACAGTACATATGCAGTGGGTAGTCACCGTTGCACCCTGTCCACACATAGTGCGGTCATCGCTGTAGTGGACCCCCTGGACATCCGATGTGGTACACCAGACAAATGGAATGCCTGTCTGCAGCCATTAGAGGTGCCACCAATGTCTACCATATACGTGCTGTGGAACAGCATGACTGAGTTACGAACATGGCAATGCAATGCATCCAGGTTACGCATCGCACAGAAACATACCTGTGTCCTGCTGCCGTGCAGTGGCACAGTGCCCGTACTCCCCACTGTACAGCTATGTACACAGCTCACACCAACCACACCTGCACAGACATCCTTGTTACACATGCATTCTATCTGTAGACTGTACACATAACACTGCACTGTGACATCCGTTATGATGTGGTGCATGTGGTGGTACACCATTGTCACATGTCCACATGATACCACACATGTTTGCGGTTTACATGACATAGTGACGCCAGCCATGTGTACTGTTAACCCGCCCGTGGCCACCGGTGTATCCGCGGTGATGCATGCAAACTACCATGAATGTGTGTACTGCAAGCCTACTAAAAGACACCTGCTTGATGTAGTGTGCACTCCAGGGCAGTATGCATACTACCACTATTAATGTCTGGGCTGCATTCACTGGGCTGTGGTGTGGGAATGTTGCATGCCACCTGCAATATCACATGCATGATGTGTCTGCATGTGTGTGTGTCTGCGTGTGTATGTCAGCGTGTGTGTGTCCGCATGTGTGTGTGTGTGTGTGTGTGTGTGTGTGTGTCTGTGTGTGTGTCTGCGTGTGTGTGTGTGTGTGTCTGCGTGTGTGTCTGCATGTGTGTAATGTAACTTATGGTATGTCTTTGTATTCACAGGTGCTGTAGGTGCGTTCCCCTCCTGCGGTCCATCTGATGCTAGTGTCCCCACAGATACTAGCGGTGATGACCATGTGCATGAGGCACAGGCAGGGTCGTCATGAGCAGAAGCTGTGCCATTGGATAACATACCACCTATGTCCCCTTCATCCCCGCACACGGTTCAGATGCCGACACATACCACATCACCGTTGCCCATAGAGGAAGGACAGTCAGCGTCTGTTGGCACTGAGCAGGAATGTGTGGTGGCTGCAGAAGGTGCGGGTACACACCATGTTGCCAGTGTAATGATTGGTGAAGTGCCACACAGGCATGTGGCTGGTGCTGCTCGTAGGAGGAGCACTGCTAGACATGCACCTGCCATACAGGGTGCAGCAGCTGGTATCACCAGATGCATGTTTCAGACTGTAATGGCGGCACAGGCACGTGCCGAATGGCAGAACCAAGAAGGGCAGAGGCTGCAGAGGGCTGCAATCCGTTCCTTAAATGAGAACATCCAGTCATTGGCGAATGCTCAACAGCAGCTTGCCGATGTTCTGGATAGGAGATTAGGTAAGATGGTTGGAATCCTCGACCGAGGCATGTCAATCCGCGAGCGTGAGCTGTCTGTGCTGGAACACCTGGTAGGGGTGAGGCGTAGGACCACCTAGTGCAGGTCGACGTGTGCGTGCCACCTCTCATGCCCACTCACACAGTGCTGGTAGCAGCAGCAGTGCAGCTGGTGCTACACCAACCACACCAGGACACAGCAGGCCACGTGGACGTGGCTCTGGATGGTCCCAATGTGGACACGGTTCCAGTGGACATGTGTCATCGGAGAGTGGCCACTCCATACCTCCACCTGGTAGTGCCCATGCGACCCCAGGCAGGCACGGGTCACGTGGCCGCAGGCAGACACAGTGAGCCGTACAACCTGCACTGTACAGTCTGGGGCTGCCAAGTATACCCCATGTAGGCATCACAGATGGCTGAACTGTGTACACACATACCCACACACAGCAGACACAACTGTAGGGCTCCACCACATCCACATGCATTCTGCACAGTCATGCCCAGTAAATGCACAGGCCCTTACACACACACATGATGTCATCCATTGGTACAGCCTATGCCCCTGGCACACATATCACCCTGGGCATATGATGAAGCCTCTGCCGCAGCACCATGATCTACACCATCGGTGCACGGTTATGCAAACATATTCTGATGCACAGGGTGGACAAGATAGTGAGAGGTGTATGTGATACCTGTGTCCGCATAGTACGCGATGTGTATGTTGCGGTGGTTGTGTATGGCAGGTGACAGGTGCGTATGTGATGTGGGTCATGCACTGACATCATGCAGCAGACATACCATGTAGTGCAGGTGCAGCATTCATTGTTTTGTGTACACGGTATGCGTGGCGGTTACATGTGTAGCACCATGTTGGTTCAGTTAACCCGTATGCCAATTATGGTGTACTTGCATGTGCCTACTGGGAGCACTGTTATCAGTCCCCCACGTGTAGCTGTGGGGTACCCACAGGCACATCTGGCAATATCAGCATACCACAGGTACCCGCAACCTGCATGGACCCCTACATAGGTACATAGGCGCACATGTACATACCAGGCTATGTGCCCTACAGCATGTGTAAGCCTAGCCAGAGTGTGTGTGGCTGTTAACACCCCTTAGGATGAGGATACCACATCCATCAGTCCGCTGTCCCTCTGTCCAGCAGTGACAGAGATGATGCCTGGCGCATACCTATGATCACACATCCACACGTCATGATTACTCTTGGACAAAGTCAGTCAGGGGCTCTGCTTCACATGGGCTGGCAATCCTCTCCATGTTGTAGGGGGTCTCTGGGTGTTGACCCTGTTCCCCCAGCACGTCCTATTCATGTTCGTGTTGAGGTTTCTGACAGTCACTTCTGTGCCCGTGTTTGCCTGGAGCCTAGGAGGTGGAACATGTCCATGTCACCCAGGTCGGACATGGCCGTGTATGTCAGGCACAGATCACCACAGAGCAGACGTGCTGGGAAGGTATACAGCCGGAGTCCCCTTGGTCGGGCAGCTTGTGACACATGTCTCAGCACCTTTATCCCTGTGTTGTGGAACGTTTGTGGTCCTTCCGAGTGCTGCAGGTGTCAGGTTAGGTACAGCCCAGATGTGGCATTATGCGCAATCATTGGTCTGATGTGTGAAGTGTACAGGGGTACAATGAACTCCCCTGATGTGGATGTGATTCCTTCCTGACCAGGTGGCCACAGTGGAATGTCTTCCCAACCACATTGGCATTGTGTGTGTTGACAGAGGTTACCGACAGGTGTGGTACCCATGTCCCTGAACCGTCCACCATGTTGAATGGATTACCACCTACATGTTACGTCGGGGCGAACATGTCCTTCCCACTGGGTAGGTCTGCACCTTCCCTGGCATGTAGCAGCAGGCCATGGCTCTGGCACCAGTTATCCATGTCTATGAGGCCCCAGGTGGATGTCCGTGTCAGATGGGGTGTTGGGTATGGTGGCGGTGTGCAGTCATCTGCATACCTTGTCTGCCACAATCCCCTATGTTTGCATGCACATTGGAAGGTTGAATGCCGAACAGGAGGGCCCAGGACTGAGCCCTGTGGGCCTCCACTCGAGACCAGCTTGGAGTCTGACATGGCACCAGGAACACAAACCCTGTGTGGTGTGACCTCCATCCAGTTGGCAAACCATCGTGTGACATATGTCCCCACATATGCTGGCGAGCCTTTCCATGAGTCCCACGTGGAGTGTGGTTTGAGCGCTCCGCCAGGTCATGGTAGTCTGTGCAAACCGACGTACCCCCATCAATGGCCTTAGTGACCCCTCCAGACAGGTCGAGCAGGTTTGGGAGGCAGGATCTGCCCTTGACTAAGTCGATGTGGGTATGTTCCGGTATTGGCTGTACACCACTGTCTGTATGCATGGGCCCCAGTATGGACCTCCCCGCAGCTTTGCAGACAAGGCTTGTCAAGCTGATAGGGCAGGAATGTCTACAGTCCATAAGAGCACTACCCTGGCGTAGTGGGACCACAGCTGCCGTATGCCATCCAGCGGGGACCTAGCCCATAGTAAGGCTAAGATGACACAGCGGCCTTATGTGTGGGGTGAGGGCCTCAATGAGGTTGGGTAGCACACAGCCAGGGACACCATCTGGGCCCATTGGTGCTGTGTTCACCGCTTAACAGATATCAGATCACTCCTGGGCATACGAGATGTTTGGGAGGCTAGACTCTGGTGGGATGGATACGTCCCCTCTTGGGGGGGGTGGATGTATGCATGGAACATGTCCGCTGGTTTGTTGACAATGTCTGTGGGTTCAGTGACCATTGTACCATTCTGGAGTAATTCCAGGCATGACTGTGCACTCCCACCCATGTCCCTACCACAGCTAAGGAAGGCCCTATGGTTGTCTCATGTGCCCTCTGCAGTACCACTCCCACAAGCGGCCTTGGATGATTGTATGTGTGACCGTATGTTAATGCCGTATTAATGAGTGATGCCTTCCCTGGTACTGATATTGCTCTGTCATGTATTAGCTCCAACTGTTGTTGTACAGTTTGTCAATGGCTGGGGTCCACCAGACCATGTGCCTGCCGGTGGACAAGGTCCTGATGTTATCATGATCGCTTGGTGCAGACATCCCTGGGGGTGCTCAGAGAAGGCATTTGTAAGGGTTTCAGCAGTGTGGCCTGTGTTTACCACTGGCATGGAGGCCTTGTAGGGTACCACACCGGTCGTATGACGTGTGTGGTTCGCTGTGGAGAGGTCATCACTTAGGTCTCCCATGCGGTGTTGGGTGCAGGATGTGGATTACCAGTGGATCCACTATACGGTCTGACATCACCATTGAGGGATGTACATCCTGTGTGGAGCATATCCTCCCCATGTGTGATGATCAGAACTGGTATCGTCCCCTAGTGGGTATGGTGCATGGGTGTTCCACAGCAGTCAGGTGTATGAACACCTGGGACCTGTGGCGTAGGGTGTTGTGTCTTGGGTAATGTTCTCGGTCTATGTATGGGTGGTTGATGTCACCCAATACGGCGGTGTTGTGAGAGCATGCACACTCACCAGAGTCCTCAGGATGGCTGTGCAGGTATCCTGGGTTTGGGAGGGTGGTCTGTAGCATGCAACAAACTGTAGGGCAGTCCTAACCATGGTTAATTGCACCTGGATATTCCCGCTGCTACGTGCATCTCTGCCAACATGGAGGTGTGTGTATCCGTCATAGAAATAGGGACTCCACCTCCTTCTGTGTTATGTCCGGGTTATGGTCCTGAACGCGTGATATAGGGTATGACCCTACAGTGCTGGGGTGCTTTCAGCAGCCCTGACCAATGTTTCAGTCACTGCACTGACATCGATGTCCTCCATACTGAGGAGGGCATTTGAGGGTGTGCAGCTTGGCTGTAGACCACTGGCAGTGAGCTGCATTATCCTGTGTGCTCTCCAGGCTTGTAGTGTGTGGTGGTAGGTTTATCATTCCAGCCGTGCCTGCGGTGAGCACTGTGGGGGTGGCAGGTGCCTTTGCCAAACCCTTGTAGACCAGGGGCGACAGCTGCCAGCCATACCATGCGAAGGGGCGTGGCGTGCCAAGCATGTCATCCCAGGTAAATGGAATCCGGATCCCCACAGACTGACACCGGTAACCAGGACATTATCAAGGGTGACCACATTGAGCCAGTGTAGTGGCATCATACTTGATGAGGGTGGGATACTGCCCAGGGTCAGGGACATGCCGGCCTGGGCTACACAATCTGAGTGGCCCTCTACGTGTCCTGTAATGTATCCCAGGGTGGTATGCCACCAGACGTAGACACCAGCATGGGCAATGACCACGTCATACCTGCACATGCTGCGGAGTGACCTGAGTGCGTGTGTTATGTGGTGTATTCCAGCGCCCGGCAGGCAGCCTACTGTGATCATTCCCTTGTTCAGTATGGTGGGTGGGACATCGGTGTGTCTGGCAGTGGCGTCACCCATTACAGGTGTGTCTGGCAGTGTGTGCGTCGCCTTTGGGTCTCTGCCGGGTTAGCACACTGACGTTGAGAACTATGTGTTGCATGTCCTATGTCTTGTGGAGGCAGTAGCTTGTGTGTCTGCTTCAGAGGGCTCGTTAGGTTCACGACATGTCCTACAGTGCCCCAGGTATGTCGTAGTGTGTTCATGTGTTTGATTAGCATTTGCGATAGTCACATGTGACACTGGGTATGTAGTGTGCATTGTGTCCTTCCCCTCCCGCATGGTCTTGCCAGTCATGGTTGGAGAGAGCACAGCCCCCTGTCTGGCTATATAGTTGTGTCTGTCACATGTATTATGGTCATTGGGGGAGGTGCGGCTTGTCCGTGTCCATGAGGCACCTGTAACAGTGGCCAGGACGCCCAGATTCACCATCTGAACAGGAGAGGTCACTAGCAATTGACCCGTCGACATGCCAGAGGATGTAAATGCATCCGCTGTGTAGCTGGGTCAGAAGGCACCTATAGGGAATTGGGCACACAAGGGGATTCTAGGACAGTGTAGTACTCCATTTAGTATACATGTACTTTATCTATGTGGGAATACTATGGGAGCAGGTGCAATGCTTTTGTGATGTAGAGAACAGACAGTCGGGATTGCAAGAAGAGAGGTCATACACATAGACCTGCGAGCACGGGCGGATACAGTGTAACATTGCTTACACAGTACATGGCACATGTCCACACATATACTGCACCTGGCGCCTGTGGTCTGTGCCACAGGCTACGGTGGACAGAGATATCACATACATGGCATGACACAGTACAGGTATGGTGACATTCTGCAGGTGTCGTACGCAGTGTGCTGGCTACTGACTGCAGGTGTCACATGTCAGCTGTGGTGCACAGTGTTCGACAGTCGGATGCTGTACTGGTATAGGAATATTCCCGCATTCGCAGGGCATACACCTCTATGGCACACACACCATTGTGTGCAGATGGGGACACCTGTCTGTATGGTCGGCACCCTCACAAGACAATGCACCGATGCGCCATGTCACAGGGGGTGGTCTTACACAGGTGGCCAGTAAGGCTCACAGGTGTGGGAATGACAGGGCTGTACAATGCAGCACCACTACGGGATGGTCACCCTGTGTGGTCAGTGTCCAGTCACAACACGATATCTGCATACACCCTCTCAACAGGCAGCAGACATACACACATGTCGACACACTGACATGGTGGTGGCCACACATGTCTACACAGAGGAATGACATGTTGCATGTACCACACCATCCACATCGGTGCACCCCACACTGAGGTAGGTACAGAGCTCTACCATGGTGTACAGTGATGTGTGGCATGTGGCACATAGTTCCCCCGATCTGTGGCATACATGGGCACACATTCCTGCACACATGTTGGTGCTAGGAATGCCACACCCACTACATGTGTTTGTGCAGGCATGCAGCGGTATGTGGTGCATCCTGCGTACTACCACTGTATCCGGCAGCTGTGCCAATATCTGCACTTGGGTGGTGGTAGGGGTTACAGTGGCAATGTGACATATGGTCGAACCCGCATGGCCGATGGGTATGCATCATGGCAGCGCTGTCATGTAAAGGCGACATAGCGGACTGTATGCACATGTCAGGGTAGGACGGTGTGTGACACACCTGTGACCAGCACCTGCACACATGCATGTGGACAAGTGTTTAAACAAATGGTGTACACACAGACTGCCATGCGTGCTGTTACTATGCCACCATATGATGGCCCCCATGATGGGTATGCATGTGGGAGGGGGTTGCAACTGTGTTCCGGACACCAGACACCGCCCCTGCATGGCTGCACCATGCACAGTACACGTGTCACATGTATCCCCTGTTGCCATGTGTGTATGCATTGCTACGTTGTGACATGTGTGTCAACATGCATGGAACATGGACTGTGGTTTGGTATCACAGCTGTCACAGGCAAACTGTACAAGGGTATGTGTCCCTGTGAACACCGCCACACCCTGTAGGGGGTGCATACCACAGACATGTGTCCGCCTTCCCTTCGTGTGTGTATTACCACGTACGCCTGTGTCATGCATGTGGTCCATCACAGGCCTCGTATGTGTCCTGTGTGCAGTCCATGCACAAAGCCTGGAAACCACATATGTGACATATCCGGACATTGTTTCACTGTGGTACAGCTGCAGTCATGTGTCATGCCTGTGTCAGGCCCGTGGCATGTGTGGATCACGCCTGTCCGTGTATACCATTACGGGTGGACTACATCACACCTGTGGGATCATTGATAGTACATGTGTACTCTGCACGACGGACGTACACCGCCACATAGTCTTCTGGACATATGTCACATGCAGTTTCTGGACCGTGAGGCATACTGTTGCACCGATAACAAGGTGCTGGCATAGCAGCTACAGTGTTCACTTCGGTGTGTACATGTTCAGCCTGCACCCATGGCGCCTGTGCTGTCATCTGTGTGTGTACGTGTGACTGCATGTGTGTCCACCCTGCGCGTGTGTACGGGTTTACCTGTCCGTGACTTGCGGTGTGTGCACTCCGTCTGCATGCCGGACAGCGCGTAGCACATACTACGTGTGTGAGCATGGCTGGGTCGCTGTTGTGTGGCTGGACACACACGACGGTCCACAGTCTGCCTCCCATGCCGTCACCCCATGTGTATGCATGTCTGCTCTGTGCTGATTCTAAGTGTCTGAGCATGCCCAGTAAGCAGCTGTGTAGATGGACACACAGTACAGTGCACACCGCGCCCGACTGCATTGATACCCAGGGGGCATGCCTGTTTCCCCTTCGCAACTGCCACGTCTGTGGCATGGTCGGGTTGCTGTTGTATGGCTGGACACACGATGGTCCACAGTCTGCCTCCCATGCCGTCGCCCCATGTGTATGCATGTCTGCACTGTGCCGATTCTAAGTGTCTGAGCATGCCCAGTAAGCAGCTGTGTAGATGGACACACAGTACAGTGCACACCGCCTGACTGCATTGATACCCGGGTGCATGCCTGTTTCCCCTTCAACTGCCACATCTGTGGCATGGCCGGGTTGCTGTTGTGTGGCTGGACACACACGACGGTCCACAGTCTGCCTCCCATGCCGTCGCCCCATGTGTATGCATGTCTGCTCTGTGCCGATTCTAAGTGTCTGAGCATGCCCAGTAAGCAGCTGTGTAGATGGACACACAGTACAGTGCACACCGCGCCCGACTGCGTTGATACCCCGTGAGCATGTCTGTCTCCCCTTTGCAACTGCTAGGTGTGAGAGGCATGGCCAGTACACCTGTCGGGGGTACACACGACAGTCAGCACCGATGTCTGCTACTAGGCGTGTAGCCATGGCCAATGACATCCTGCATAGCCATGGTGACCATCCAGGTGACTCATATGTGGCTGTCATGCCACATTGGCTGCCTACATCCTGCACGCCGGATGCCCTCTCATAGAGTATACTGTCATGTGGTTCCTCCCGTATTCATGTCGTGATGTACTGCTCCGTAGTTATTTGGTATTCCCGACTGCAGCACTACCGTGTTACTGTACGGCCACCATGGGATGGTAACAGGCTGTGTGACTGCGCACTCTGTCTTCATTCCCTATCGGCCGCATTGCCTCTGCAGATGATACCACCCACCTAGGGGTATGCCTCCTGACAGTGCTGTGCTCAGTAATCCCGGTAGCGCGTTCTGTAAATGCTTCATGCTGTAGTGAGTTCATGTAGGTAGGCGTAGGTTCGACTCTCGGCCCTTCCCTGTGTGTGTGTGTGTGTGTGTGTGTGTGTGTGTGTGTGTGTTTCCAGCTGCCTCTGCAGATGAACATGCTTTAGGCGCGCAACACATACCTTGGCTATTGCCAGCTATTCTCTTACGGGTGATGTCACCCGCCTAGAAGTATGCCTCTGACAGCGTTGTGCTCAGTAATCTTGGTAGCACGTTCTGTAAATGCTTCATGCTGTAGTGAGTTCATGTAGGTAGGCATAGGTTCGACTCTCGGCCCTTCCCTGTGTGTGTGTGTGTGTGTGTGTGTGTGTGTGTGTGTGTGTGTGTGTGTGTGTTTCCAGCTGCCTCTGCAGATGAACATGCTTTAGGCGGCAACACATACCTTGGCTATTGCCAGCTATTCTCTTACGGGTGATGTCACCCACCTAGAAGTATGCCTCTGACAGCGTTGTGCTCAGTAATCTCGGTAGCGTTCTGTAAATGCTTCATGCTGTAGTGAGTTCATGTAGGTAGGCGTAGGTTCGACTCTCGGCCCTTCCCTGTGTGTGTGTGTGTGTGTGTGTGTGTGTGTGTGTGTGTGTGTGTGTGTTGTGTGTTTCCAGCTGCCTCTGCAGATGAACATGCTTTTAGACGCTTCACAACACATACCTTGGCTATTGCCAGCTATTCTCTTACGGGTGATGTCACCCACCTAGAAGTATGCCTCTGACAGCGTTGTGCTCAGTAATCTCGGTAGTGCGTTCTGTAAATGCTTCATGCTGTAGTGAGTTCATGTAGGTAGGCGTAGGTTCGGCTCTCGGCCCTTCCCTGTGTGTGTGTGTGTGTGTGTGTGTGTGTGTGTGTGTGTGTGTGTTTCCAGCTGCCTCTGCAGATCTACATGCTTTTAGACGCTTCGCAACACATACCTTGGCTATTGCCAGCTATTCTCTTACAGGTGATGTCACCCACCTAGAAGTATGCCTCTGACAGCGTTGTGCTCAGTAATCTCGGTAGCGCGTTCTGTAAATGCTTCATGCTGTAGTGAGTTCATGTAGGTAGGCGTAGGTTCGACTCTCAGCCCTTCCCTGTGTGTGTGTGTGTGTGTGTGTGTGTGTGTGTGTGTGTGTGTGTGTGTTTCCAGCTGCCTCTGCAGATGAACATGCTTTAGGCGGCTTAACACATACCTTGGCTATTGCCAGCTATTCTCTTACGGGTGATGTCACCCGCCTAGAAGTATGCCTCTGACAGCACTGTGCTCAGTAATCTCGGTAGCGCGTTCTGTAAATGCTTCATGCTGTAGTGAGTTCATGTAGGTAGGCGTAGGTTCGACTCTCGGCCCTTCCCTGTGTGTGTGTGTGTGTGTGTGTGTGTGTGTGTGTGTGTGTGTGTGTGTGTTTCCAGCTGCCTCTGCAGATGAACATGCTTTTAGACACTTCGCAACACATATCTTGGCTGTCAGCGGCCATTCCTTTACGGATGTTGTCACACACCTGTACATGTGCCACTGACGGTGGTGTGTTCGGTGGTCCACGTAGCGCATTCCATACCTGTGTCATACTTTTGTGCGGTTGGGTATGTGGGGGTGTGGTCAATCACCATGCCTGCCACATGTGTGTGTGTGTCCATGCTCCCAGCTGCATGGGTTCATAGGGTATGGCTTTGAGGTTTCCGCAGAACACTCATATCCTGCCACCATCCCTGTGTTTGTGGATAGTGAGACGCAGCTCGTGTACTGCTTGTGTGCCTGCTGTGGTTGGCGACCTCTGTAGCGTGTTCTCCACGTGCACCCTGCCATGGTGTGGTGGGGTGGTGCTGTGTACATTACACTCACGGGCCTGCCACATGTGTCCGTCTGTATGTCTGTCATTGTATATCTACGTACCTATGTTGTGCCTGTAGTGCTGCTCTTGCATGGACAGCTGTCTTTCCCATGTATCGCATATTTGCACGGCTGACACATAGAACTGTGGTACATTGCATATCCACTCATTGTCCATGCACCGTCCGTATTCCAGAACACCCTAAAGACATCTGCTGGATATCGTGGCAGACAGCTATCCTTGCTGTCCTGACACTGTACCATACCGCCATACACCTTGTGTGTACTTGCCTATTTATGGTGTGTGTATGTCTACCTGTGCTGTATGCATGGCGTGTGTGTGTCCGCTATAGCCATCTGTGCAGGTGTCACCACTATGGGTAATCCTTGTGGACCGCTGTTTCATGTGCGTCTGCACATACCTGCAGACCGTACTACCCTCCTACGGCGGCCTTAGATCGACTGCTGCCCTAGGCTGTAGGGCTCCATGGCGCCCACCACAACACATGGTGCCCCATCTTGGTATACCTACATGACACACCTACTAGACAGGTGGCCCTACTAGTGCGGCCCTGGGCAGCCGCAGGGGATTGGCGTATGCCTACGGCTGGCTATGAGCACATCACAAGGCATACGTCTACATTCGGTGTTTTACGACATCTAGGTTATAATACCAGAGGGGGGACCTCATCAGCTATGCTATAGAATGCGGATTTAGATGGATTAGTAGGTGGAGGGTTGGCCACACACCAGGGCTGACCGACGGAACACTGATGAGGCCTCTTTTGAGAAGCAGGTGGATCAAACCCCTGTAACAGGAATGTAGTTTAGGTACAGATGTAGAGTTAACACACATTTGTCCACTCTTTCAGTTCTGTACCGCTGTATTACAGTGATATGCTATGCATATCTTCCATATACATTGTTAAATCTTTGATTGATGAGTATTCGGCATAGTACAATATCATATAATACATGTGTTACTAGGATGCTTTCTGAGATGTTAACATATGTGTGTGTGGTTAACATTGCGTCTCTGCTTTCTATGCTGTGGTTACATGTTCATTGTTTGCATAGAAAGTAACAAATGGAAGTGTAAGGGGGGATATTTAAAGCCTGGATGCTTCTATGTTATGTGTAAGTCTCCACAGACCCTACGGTGGCGCTTACATGTCTATGAAGTAACCTTTGTATACCATATGTGACCTGTCATGGACAAAATGTCTACGTTGACTGTTTCATCTACCTATGTGTGACTTGGTTTGTGTGCCATAAGGTGCCAGCGGGTCTTTGATGTTGATTAGGTGTATTCCATGGTCAATTGACATTAATCCTATTAATTCACTGAAGGATGTTCTTCATTGGTGGGAACACCATAGTTTGACCAGTGTATGGCTTTCCTAGCTGACGTTGATATTGTGCCATTGGTATGTGTTCCACAGGTCACCCATTTGTTCCGCGGTATGGAAGCGTGTGATCCCCATTTTGGTGCTGGCAGATTGAGTGCTGTGTATGCCCTTATTCGCACAGCGGTCTGGCTATGTATGGGGAGTGTCTACTGTAGTCCCTATCTGTATTTCCTGCGTTATGCCTCACTGCAGCTGTGTGGTTCCACCAGGTTTGCAGTTATGGGTGCCATCTTGGTCCTACGCTTGTCCATCCCTAGCGATTGCCTACTGGACACTGGTATGGAGCAGTACACATTTCACACCTGCATTTAGCATTAGCCGGTGGATGCTTTGCACAATCAGTGGGGAGTAAGGCACGTGCTACTCTCACATCCCTCCCACGGTGCGGGACAACGTATTATCTGCCAAACAACACCGAGCCCCGTTTCTGCATACCCAGGATCCCATGGCTGCAACCCTCGACGGTACCCATTACACATCCGGCATGTGTGCGGGAATGGGATGTGGACACACCTCTATGGACTCTACAATCTGGGAATATCTGTTCATATGTCCTGCATTCCGTGGACAGTTGTCATCAACCCTGAACACGCTGGGGGTGCATATGTCTGGCTGTACTGTAGTCATGGCTGTCAGTTCTTCTGGGTCTCTCGATCGCAGCTGGTTGACATTGCGTACGGATGAATCTCTGGGGTCCTACTATGAACACCATTGTGCATATGTACAGTGTAGACCTTGTTGGACTGTGTCCATCTGGCTAGTGGGTTTGACTGCTGCTGTATGTTCCCCAATCGCGGATGTCTGTTTGCTACCCATATTATGTAGTGCTACGTTAACCAGGTTATTCTAAACTGAAACCGGATGGTGTAAATCCAATGATGCAGGCTAGGAAATGCTTTAACTAATCCTCAGATGTCCCATTAGGATATTTCCGCCACTGTATTGTCAAAATGACACTACCAAAACATGTAGATCCTATTAATTCATTGAAGGATGTTCTTTATAAGCGTGAACGCCATAGTTTAAGGATCCTATGACTTTTCCTAGTTGACGTTGTTGGTGTGCCATTAGTATGTGTTCCGCAGGTCGCCCATTTGTTCCGCAGTATGGTAGCGAGTGATCCCCATTTCCTTGCTGGCAGGTTGAGTGCTGTGTACGCTGGTATTCGCACGGCGGTCTGGCTTTGTATGTGGAGTCTCTACTGTAGTCCCTATCTGTATTCCCTGTGTTATGCCTTACTACAGCTGTGTAATTCCACCAGGTTTGCAGTTATGGCTGCCATCTTGGTCGTACATTTGTCCATCCTTGGGAAATGCCTACTGGACACTGGTATAGGGCTGTACCCATTTCACAGCTGCATTTAGCATTTTCCGGTGGGGATGATTTTCATTATTGGTGGGGGGTAAGGCATGTGCTATACCCACATCCCTCCCACGGGGTGGGACAACGGATTATCTGCCAAACAACACCGAGCCCCATTTCTGCATACCCACGATCCCATGGCTGCAGCCCTCGACGGTACCCATTATACATTCTTCATGTGTGCGGGACTGAGATGTGGACGCACATCTATGGACACGGCCATATGGGTATTTCTGCTCATATGTTCTGCATTTCATGGACACCTGTCATCAACCTTAAACACTCTGGTGGTGCATATGTCTAACTGTGCCGTAGTCATGGCTGTTACGCCTTCAGCGTCGCTTCCTCCATCACGTTTATATTGCATAGGGTTAAATTTTTGGTCCTACAATGGACACCAATGTGCATATGTAAAGTGTAGAACCTGTTGGACTGTGTCCATCTGGCCAGTGGGTTTGACTGCTACTGTATGTTCCCCATTCGCGGGTGCGTGTTTGACTACACATATTATGTAGTGCTACGACATCCAGGTCTTTCAAACCTGAAACCGAATGGTGTACATCCAAAGATGCAGGTTAGCAACTGCTTTACATAATCCTCAGAAGTCACAATACGAAATATCCGCCACTGTATTGTCAAAATAACACCACCATGACATGTGGATCCTATTAATTCATTGAAGGATGTTCTTTATATGTGGGTACGCCATAGCTTGACCATCCTATAACCTTCCTAGTTGACGTTGTTGGTGTGCCATTAGTATGTGTTCCGCAGATCGCCCATTTGTTCCGCAGTATGGAAGCGAGTGAACCCCATTTTCTTGCTGGCAGATTGAGTGCTGTCTACGCCGGTATTCGCACGGCAGTCTGGCTTTGTATGGGGGGTGTGTACTGTGGTCCCTATCTGTATTTTATGTGTTATGCCTTACTGCAGCTGTGGAATTACACCGGGTTTGCAGCTATGGGTGACCATCTTGGTTGTACGTTTGTTCGTCCATGGGAATTGCCTACTGGACACTGGTATAGGGCTGTACACATTTCACAGCTGCATTTAGCATTCTCCGGTGGATGATTTGCATTATTAGTGCGGAGTAACGCATATGCCATACCCACATCCCTCACACGGGGCGGGACAACGGATCATCTGCCAATCAACACCGAGACCCATTTCTGCATACCCACGATCCCATGGCTGCAACCCTCGACAGTACCCGTTGCACATCCTCCATGTGTGCGGGAATGGGATGTGGACGCACTTCTATGGACTCGACAATCTGGGGATTTCTGTGCATATGACCTGCATTTCATGGACAGTTGTCATCAACCTTGAACACGCTGGTGGTGCATATATGTAGCTGTGCCATAGTCACGGCTGTCACTTCATCTGGGTCTCCCGATCGCAGCAGGTTGACAGTGCGTGCGGATACATTTTTGGGTCCTACAATGGACACCAATGTGCATATGTAAAGTGTAGAACTTATTGGACTGTGTCCATCTGGCCAGTGGGTTTGATTGCTGCTGTATGTTCAGCAATCACGGATGTCTGTTTGAGTACCCATATTATGTAGTGCTACGTAAACCGGGTTTTCCGCCACTGATCCCAAATGGTGTAATTCCAATGATGCAGGCTAACAATTGCTTTAACTAATCCGCAGATATCCCATTGGGACATTCCCGCCTCTGTATTGTCAAATTAACACGACCGAAACATGTAGATCCTATTAATTCATTGAAGGATGTTCTTTATATGTGGGTACGCCATAGCTTGACCATCCTATAACCTTCCTAGTTGACGTTGTTGGTGTGCCATTAGTATGTGTTCCGCAGATCGCCCATTTGTTCCGCAGTATGGAAGCAAGTGAACCCCATTTTCTTGCTGGCAGATTGAGTGCTGTCTACGCCGGTATTCGCACGGCGGTCTGGCTTTGTATGGGGGGTGTGTACTGTGGTCCCTATCTGTATTTTGTGTGTTATGCCTTACTGCAGCTGTGGAATTACACCGGGTTTGCAGCTATGGGTGACCATCTTGGTTGTACGTTTGTTCGTCCATGGGAATTGCCTACTGGACACTGGTATAGGGCTGTACACATTTCACAGCTGCATTTAGCATTCTCCGGTGGATGATTTGCATTATTAGTGCGGAGTAACGCATATGCCATACCCACATCCCTCACACGGGGCGGGACAACGGATCATCTGCCAATCAACACCAAGACCCATTTCTGCATACCCACGATCCCATGGCTGCAACCCTCGACAGTACCCGTTGCACATCCTCCATGTGTGCGGGAATGGGATGTGGACGCACTTCTATGGACTCGACAATCTGGGGATTTCTGTGGATATGACCTGCATTTCATGGACAGTTGTCATCAACCTTGAACACGCTGGTGGTGCATATATGTAGCTGTGCCATAGTCACGGCTGTCACTTCATCTGGGTCTCCCGATCGCAGCAGGTTGACAGTGCGTGCGGATAAATTTTGGGTCCTACAATGGA
The DNA here is from genome assembly GCF_019279795.1 of Protopterus annectens. NCBI lineage: Eukaryota > Metazoa > Chordata > Ceratodontiformes > Protopteridae > Protopterus > Protopterus annectens. Next base: position 47,650,640 of record NC_056743.1, on the reverse strand, counting down.
CACCAATGTGCATATGTAAAGTGTAGAACTTATTGGACTGTGTCCATCTGGCCAGTGGGTTTGATTGCTGCTGTATGTTCAGCAATCACGGATGTCTGTTTGAGTACCCATATTATGTAGTGCTACGTAAACCGGGTTTTCCGCCACTGATCCCAAATGGTGTAATTCCAATGATGCAGGCTAACAATTGCTTTAACTAATCCGCAGATATCCCATTGGGACATTCCCGCCTCTGTATTGTCAAATTAACACGACCGAAACATGTAGATCCTATTAATTCATTGAAGGATGTTCTTTATATGTGGGTACGCCATAGCTTAACCATCCTATAACCTTCCTAGTTGGCGTTGTTGGTGTGCCATTAGTATGTGTTCCGCAGGTCGCCCATTTGTTCCGCGGTATGGAAGCGAGTGATCCCCATTCTCTTGCTGGCAGATTGAGTGCTGTGTACGCCGGTATTCGCACGGCGGTCTGACTTTGTATGTGGAGTCTCTGCTGTAGTCCCTATCTGTATTCCCTGTGTTTTGCCTTACTACAGCTGTGTGATTCCACCAGGTTTGCAGTTATGGGTGCCATCTTGGCCGTACGTTTGTCCATCCATGGGAACTGCCTAATGGACACTGATATAGGGCTGTACACATTTCACAGCTGCATTTAGCATTCTCCGGTGGATGATTTGCATTATTAGTGCGGAGTAACGCATATGCCATACCCACATCCCTCACACGGGGCGGGACAACGGATCATCTGCCAATCAACACCGAGACCCATTTCTGCATACCCATGATCCCATGGCTGCAACCCTCAACAGTACCCATTGCACATCCTCCATGTGTGCGGGAATGGGATGTGGACGCACTTCTATGGACTCGACAATCTGGGGATTTCTGTGCATATGACCTGCATTTCATGGACAGTTGTCATCAACCTTGAACACGCTGGTGGTGCATATATGTGGCTGTGCCGTAGTCACGGCTGTCACTTCATCTGGGTCTCCCGATCGCAGCAGGTTGACATTGCGTACGGATAAATTTTTGGGTCCTACAATGGACACCAATGTGCATATGTAAAGTGTAGAACTTATTGGACTGTGTCCATCTGGCCAGTGGGTTTTACTGTTGCTGTATGTTCCCCAATCACGGATGTCTGTTTGAGTACCCAGATTATGTAGTGCTACGTAAACCCATGTTTTACTACGATTAACCCAAATGGTGTTAATGTAATGCTGCAGGTTGGCAACTGCTTTAAGTAATCCTCAGAAGGCCCAGTAGGACATATACGCCACTGTATTGTCAATATAACACAGTCAGAACATGTAGACCCTATTAATTCATTGAAGGATGTTCTTTATAAGCGGGAACGCCAGTGTTTAAACATCCTATGACCTTCCTAGTTGACGTTGTTGGTGTGCCATTGGTATGTGTTCCACTGGTCGCCCATTTGTTCCACAGTATGGCAGCGAGTAATCCCCATGTTGTTGCTGGCAGATTGAGTGCTGTGTACACCGGTATTCGCACGGCGGTCTGGATTTCTATGGGAAGTGTCTACTGTAGTTGCCATCTGCATTTCCTGTGTTATGCCTTACTGCAGCTGTGTAATTCCACCGGGCTTGCAGGTATGGGTGCCATCCTGGTCGTAGGCTTGTCCATCCATGGGGATTGCCTACTGGACACTGTTATGGCCTGTACACATTCCACACCTGCATTTAGCATTATCCGGTGGATGCTTTGCATTATTAGTGGGGAGTAGGTCATGTGCTACACCCACATCACTCCCACGGGGCAGGACAACGGATTATCTGCCAAACAACACTGAGCCCCATTTCTGCATACCCAAGATCCCATGGCTGCAACCCTCGACAGTACCCATTACACATCCTTCATGTGTGCGGGACTGGGATGTGGACGCACATGTATGGACAAGTCGATCTGGGGATTTCTGTTCATATGTCCTGCATTTCATGGACACCTGTCATCAACCTTAAACACGCTGGTGGTGCATATGTCTAACTGTGCCGTAGTCACGGCTATCGCATCATCTGGTGGACGGTAACGGCTGGATGGAATTCTGTTAGGAGAAATTTTTGGGTCCTACAATGGACACCAATGTGCATATGTAAAGTTAGATGTTGCTGGACTGTGTCCAACTGGCCAGTGGTTTTGACTGCTGCTGTATGTTCCCCAATCGCGGATGTCTGTTTGACTACCCATTCTACGTGGTGCTACATAAACCAGGTGTTTTAGAACTGTGAACAAATGGTGTACATCCAAAGATGCAGGTTAGCAACTGCTTTAAATAAACCTCAGACGTCCCAATAGGGAATATCCGTCACTGTCTTTTCAACATAACACCACCAGAACATGTTGATCCCCTATGTATTCATTGAAGCATGTTTTCTTTATAGGTGGGAACGCCATAGTTTACATAGGTTCATAGGTTCATACTAGGCTATCTGCCCTAGGGCATTTATAAGCCTAGCCAGAGTGTGTGTGGCTTTCACCACCCCTTAGGATGAGAATACTATACCCATTAATTTGCTGTGCCTCTGTCCAGCAGTGATACAGAGATGATTCCCGGGGTAAACCTACGATCTCCCATCCACTCGTCAAGATTTCTCTTGAACAGAGTCAGTGAGGGGCTCTGCCTCACATGGACTGGGATTCTGTTCCATAGTGTAGGGAGTCTCTGGGTGATGAATCTGTCCCTCCAGCACGTCTTATTTATATCCATGTTGAGGTTTAAGTCTCTTGCTCTCGTGGCTCTGGTGGATTTGGATTTTTTGAGGTGGAGCATGTCCATTAATTCCGGGTTGGACATGGCCTTGTATGTCAAGCACAGATCACCTCTGAGCAGATGGTATGCGACTGAATAGAGCTGGAGTTTCTTCAGTCAGGCATCGTATGACATATGTTTGAGCCCCTTTATCCTTTTGGTGAGGAACTTTTGGGGTCTTTCCAACTGCTGCAGGTGTCGGGTAAGGTACATTCCGAATGGGGCGTTGTACTCAATCATTGGTCTGATAAGTGAAGAGTACAGGGGTACAATGACCTCTCCTGATCTGGATGCGAATCCCTTCATGATCAGGTGGGCAATGTAGAAGGTCTTCCTAACCACTTTGGCAATGTGAGTGTCAAAAGAGAGGTTACTGTCAACTTGGGTCCCCAGGTCCCTGATAACTTCTTCCGTGTTTAATGGATTACCACCTATGTGGTAATTAGGGTTACCTTGTTTTTCCCAAAGGGTATGACTATACATTTTTTGGCATTTAGCTTAAGGCCATGGCTCTGGCACCAGTTATCCATTTCTATGAGACCTTTCTGGAGGATGTCTGTGTCTGATGGAGTGTCAATTATGGTGCCCAGTTTGCAGTCATCTGCAAATTTTGTCAACCATAATCCCCCTATGTTTGCCTGCACTTCAGAAAAATAAATGCCGAACAAGAGGGGGCCCAGGAATGAGCCCTGTGGGACACCGCTCGTGACCGGCTTAGAGTCTGACATGGCACCAGCAACTCTAACCCTGTGTGTTCTGTCCTTGAGCCAGTTTGCAACCCATCTTGTGACATATGGGTTTACATCTAAGCTGGTGAGCTTTTCTATGATGCCCGAGTGGGGTATTGTGTCGAACGCTTTTGCTAGGTCAAGGTAGGCTGTGTGAACTGCCTTACCTTCATCAATGGCCTTAGTGACTGTTTCGAAAAAGTCGACCAAGTTCAAGAGGCAGGATCTGCCCTTGACAAAGCCAAATTGGGTAGGATCCAGTGTCTGTAGGTCCCCAATGTCTTTATTTATGAGTTCCATTATGATCCTCTCCATAGCTTTGCAGACAAGGCTCATCAAGCTTATGGGGCGGTAATTTCCAGGGTCCGTAGAAGCACCGCCTTTGTGGAGTGGGACCACAGTTGCCGTACGCCATTCTTTGGGTACGTATCCTGTAGTAAGGCTAAGATTAAACAGCAGCCTTATGCGTGGGTTTAGTTCCTCATTGAGTTCGTGTAGCACACATCCGGGGACGCCGTCCAGTCCCATTGATGCTGTGTTTTTTGCTTTAGAGAGAGCAGCTCTTACCTGGGCATCTGAGATGTTTGGGAGGCTAGACTCTGGTGGGATAGATATTTCTCGTTTTGGGGGGAGGGAGGGGAGAAATTTGCACTGAACCTGTCTGCCAGTATGTTGGCAATGTCTGTGGGTTCAGTGATTTTTTTATCATTTTGGACTAATTCTGAGCATATCTGGGAGTTTCCACCCAGGGTCCTAACATAGCTAAAGAAGGCTTTATGATTGTCTTTTGTGTCATTAGCGATTTTTCTCTCAAAGTTGGCCTTGGATGATTTTATGAGTGATCGTAGTTTTTTGCTAGTATTGATCAGAGATGCCTTCCCATTTAAGGATTTTGCTCTGTCATGTAGTAGCTTTCTCCTCTTGTTGTAGAGTTTGTTTATGGCTGGTGTCCACCAGACCAGGCGCCTGCCTTTGGTGGAAGGGGTCTTGATTTTATTAGGGATTGCTTGATCCATACATTCCTGGAGGTGCTCGTAGAAGGCATTTGTAAGGGTTTCAGCAGCGTGGGTTGTGGTTTCCACTGGCTCGGGGGCCTTGAAGGATACCACTCCAGTCTTAAGAAGTGTGAAGTTTGCTTTTGAGAAGTTCTTCACTGTGGTCTTTTTTCCTAGTTGACGTTGTTGGTGTGCCATTGGTATGTGTTCCACAGGTCGCCCATCTGTTCCACAGTATGGTAGCGAGTGCTCCCCATTTTGTTGCTGGCAGATTGAGTGCTGTGTATGCGGTGTTACAGCGGTCCAACTTTGTATGGGGAATGTCAACTGTAGTCCCTATGTGTATTTCCTGTGTTATGCCTTACTGCGACTGTGTAATTCCACTGGGTTTGCAGTTATGGGTGCCATCTTAGTCATACGCTTGTCCATCCATGTGAATTGCCTACTGGACACTGGTATAGGGCTGTACACATTTCACACCTGCATTTAGCATTCTCTGGTGGATGCTTTGCATTATTAGTGGGGAGTAAGGCAGGTGCTACGCCCACATCCCTCCCACGGGGCGGGACAATGGATTATCTGCCAAACGACACCGAGCCCTGTTTCTACATACCCAGGATCCCTTGGCTGCAACACTCAACAGTACCCATTACACATCCTTCATGTGTGCGGGACTGGGATGTGGACACACTTCTATGGACTCGGAACTCTGGGGATTTCTGTGCATATGTGCTGCATTTCATGGACAGTTGTCATCAACATTGAACACGCTGGTGGTGCTTATGTCTAGCTGTGCCGTGGTCACGACTGTCGCTTCTCCTGGTTGGACGATGAAGGCTGGCAGGTATTCCGTACGGGACAATTTTTGGGTCCTACAATGGACACCAATGTGCATATGTAAAGTGTAGAGCTTGTCGGACTGTGTCCATGTGGCCAGTGGTTTTGACTGCTGCTGTGTGCTCACCAATCGCGGATGTCTGCTTGACTACCCATAGTGTGCAGTGCTACGGAAACCATGTTTTCCAAAACCGGAACCAAATGGTGTACATCCAATGATGCAGGTTAACAACCGCTTTAATTAATCCCCAGAGGTCCCAGTAGGGAAGTATCGCCACTTTATTGTCGGAATGACACCACCATACCAGGTAAATCACGAGCACTTTGGCCCGGTCTTACCGGCCATTTGCAAGTGTAATTGGCAGACACGTGTCAATACATGTATAATAATACATATTGTAATACCGACGTTAATCTATGTTATTTGGACAATGGCTTCTGCTATTGACATACGTTGCTGTGGGTGTTGCCGGTTACCATACACATGGCTTTCTCAAAGGCCGAATTCACAATTCTCAACACTACTGTGGTCTCCTTTAAGGACCCTGAGCCAGTGGTCAACAGTACTCAAGCCACTGCATCACTTACATATGCCTTCTACCGGTACCTACAGGACTGCATGGATCAGGCATTCCCTTACCCAACTGTGGTTCATTGTACCAATGCCAAGCATCCAGTGTGGTGTACCCCAGCCATACACAAGCTGTACAATGAGAGGAGGTGGCTACTACAAGGCAGAGCAGACACCTTGTGAGGTATGACACCCTTGCTCATTATATGTGAAGAGCTACAGGCTGTCATGACATGGTCCGGGGCAGGTTCCACAGATATATCTCCAAGGACTCGGCAGACAATCATACAGCCTTCATTGCTATGCTGGACACCTGGGAGGTAACTCACACATATGCTCTGACTGGGTTCACAATGATGTGGAGTTTACTGAACATACACACATTGACAACATACATTGGCAGGTTCGGTGAAGACATCTCCGCCCCCCCCCCCCCCACATGGAGAGATGTCTGTACCAGCAGTTTGTGGTCCCCGAATGTTCTGTAACGCATGGGTGGGACATGCTCTCTCCAGGGTAGTGAACACAGCATCCATGGGACCAGCTGGTGTCCCGACTGTGTAATCCGCAATCTCATTGAGGAATTAGACCCACAGTTAGGACAGCTGTTTATTCTTAGCCTCACCTCGGGTAACGTACCCAAGTTGTGTCGCACGGCGACTGTAGTCCCACTTCACAGGGCCAGTGCCTCCACTGACCCTGGTTATTACTGTCCCATTACCATGAGAAGACTTATCTGCAAAGACATGGGGAGGGATCATACTGCAGCCCGTAGATGATGACATAGGGGACCTGCATACTTTACATCCAACCCAGTTTGGCTTGGTCAGGGGCGGTTCATGCGTTTAAATCCTGGTTGACGTTTTAGGGACAGTCACTGAGGCCATTGATGGGGGTCTTGCAGTCCATACAGCCTACCTCGACCTGGCAAAGGCCTTGAACACAATACCCCCCTCGGGTATCATTGATAAACCCATCGGCTTGGATGTGGACACGTACATCACAGGATGGGTTGCAAACTGGCTAGGTGACACGACCCACACGGTCATAGTTGCTGGCAGCATGTCGGACTTACTGCCTGTCACAGGCGGTGTCCCACGGGGCTCTGCCCTGGGTCCACTCTTTTTCTACATCTACATTTCCACAGTACAAGCACACACAGGGGTGTTATGGCTGACATTGTTTGTAGATGACTGCGAACCGGGTGCCATAGTGGGACGGACATCTGACACAGATATCCTTCAAAGGGGCCTCCCAGATATGGATATCTGCTGTCAGGGACATGGCCTACAGCTAAATGCCAGGTAATGCATAGTCATACCTGTCGGGAAGAACGAGGTCACCCCTGTCCGGCATATGGGTGGCAGTCCACTGAGCACAGGGGTAATTACCAGGGATCTGGGGACCCAGGTTGTCGGTCACCATTCGTTTGACACACACGTTGCTATCGTGGTTCAGTAGAACTTCTACATTGCCCACCTGATCGTGCAGGGATTCACATCTAGATCAGGGTAGGTCATCGTCTCCTTGTACTCATTACGTGTTACACCTATGATTGAGTACATTGCCCCATTCGGAGGGTATCTGACCCGACATGTACAGCAGCTGGGAAGGCCCCATAGGTTAATCATCAGACAGATGCAGGGTGTCAGGGATTTGTGTTATGCTGCCCCACTGTTAGGACTCCTGCTCCATTCAGTCACATACCTCTTGTTCGGTGTTGACCTGTGCCTGACATACGAGGCCAGGTTGTCCCATATTTGATGACTATGCTTCACCTACTGGATCTACATCCCTCGGAACCACAAGGGCAGGTGACGTGAACCTTGACACGGTCATTAATAGGATGTGTTGGAGTGACACATACGTCACCCAGACACTCACTATGCTGTGGATCTACATCACAGTACATGTGGGGCAGAGAACCTTGCTAGCCTTGTTCGAGGGGGATCTTGTCCATTGGATGGGGGATTGCAGATATACCCCAGGGATTACATCATTGTCACTGCTTGACAGAGGTACAGCAATATAATAGGCATTTTATCTCCAGACCGGAGGGTTGGCAAAGGAATCCTAACTATGGCCTAGGGTTACAGCTGCCCTTGGGTAGATAGCCTACTCTGTACCTATGGACATATGAACCTATGTTCATAGTTTGTCCCATTCACACTTGTCTATCCCCTATCCTCTTTCTCATGTGTATATGTCTGTGGCACGTGATTGACCTCTGTATTACCTGCAGGTATGCTGTCTACAGTGATTACAGTGTATCTGTGTCCCTACCTCTGTGATACTGAGGACTACCACACATCCTTCACAGCATTACATGCATATGTCCATTCTATTATTCTTTGGCCTACAGGGGGGTGTTAAGGCAACTGTTACACGTGTCCCTGTTTGTGCGTGCATCATGGTGGTCTTTGACCAGCCTCCGTTGCGGTCGTGGGATAGACGGTAGTGTTGGTGTGTGTTTGGCATGTGTTTTCACTGCCGGTACATCTGTGGGAGGTGGGGTTGGCACATGTTCCTCTTTGCAGGGGGCCCCATCCTGGACTTTTGTGTCATGCATCTACACTTGGCACGTGCCATATGTCCTGTGCTATTCCCACAGTCGTGTATGCCTTCATGCATTACTACTGCGTGTTACTGGCTGTTTGTATGTGGTACACATGGCTATTATGGTGGTTGGCTTGGCCTATTCCCATGCTATGACATACCCATCCATCCGGGCATATGCATGTTAATCCATCCTTTGCATTGGCCGTGGGTGTTTGGCCGTCCAGCAACGCTACTCTCAACATGTGATGTCCCACCTTCCCCTTCTGTGCCTGTGGCACCCTGTTAGGGCGTCCTGTTTGGTAGGCAGATGTTCCGCTATATGTGTTGTGTTTGACATGTCTGCATAGCTAATCATCAGTATGGTGGTTGAACATACCGCCTTGTCCAGATGTGTACAGTTATGTGCACCGTGGCGTGTGCACACCTATGGGGTTTCGACAGGTCCATACCACATGCGGGATGTACACATTCTGCCGACACATTCACATGCAGCCATTTGGATATCTGTACCTGAGGTGGGTTGTTAACATGTGGGGTACATATTTGCCCACGTGGCACTGCCTAAGACAATACTTCTTACCACATTTCAGGTATGCCCATTGTGTGTAGGTGTGTAGCTGTGCAAGGCTGCTAGCTGGGTTGGGTGCACGGTCGTACATGGGTGCCGGATACATGCTATGATGGGGCTATTGTGTATTACATTTGCATGCATGAGTTCTGCTTCTGGATATTACGCTTAGACATACGCCGTCCTATGTGTATGCGACGAGCACGTTGCTGGGTGTGGTACATGTTGCTATGCACATGTTTGCCTGTGTTTAGGGTATCTTGTTTCCTTCTTGTTGTTATATCGACACGGCTACCCGGCTGTGTACTCTCACTACTGCTGGTGACCATGCCCATGTCGCTACTTCTATGTCGGTGCAGCGCGCTGACATGCTGCGGTACACCTTCACTGGGTATGCCCACTGACAGTGCATTGCGGGACAGACACGGTATTACGCGTATCCTTTGTTCCTTGGACGGGTACACTTAGGGCTTCGTGGGTTGATGTTTGGTTCTCCGTTTTGTTGGGACGGGTACTATGTTGCATAGTCTGCGTACGTTTCATTCTCCACGGGCCCTGGCTGGTGCGGTTACTATTACGGGCGGCCTGTGGAAGTCAGCACTTTAGGTTGCTCATCGCCTGCCAGCTTGGCCACGCCTCCGGACGCATCCTACTTGGGCTCGCTCACGTGCCCTACGCACGTGTCTGTGGTTGCGGCGCGCACTCATTACTATGCATATGGCGCTGCTACGCCGACTATTCACTGCACCGCCGGCACAAGCCTTACACCGGCCTTGCGCCGAGCTTCATGAATCCCGGGGATAGTGTAACCTTCTCTGACTCAAGAGACATACACATACATACACAGATGGTTCCACTTCTTATAATCGAAAGCTCATAACATCTAACTGCAAAACAGCGAGACTAAATGATCGAAGTCATAACATCTATAACTCATAACATCGAATCTCACAATATCGAAAATGAATAAAATTGAGTAGTGTATCATCAAACATGTGAATATTATAGTTTATTCTGTTAATCTGTATATAGTGTTTATTATGCTCATCAAACATGTGAATGTTATAGTTTATTCTGTTAATCTGTATATAGTGTTTATTATGCCACTCTGTAC
>NC_056743.1:47415496-47635496 GCF_019279795.1 Protopterus annectens | reverse complement strand
AAAAAAAAAAAACATTAAACCTACTGCTGTGCAGGGGAGCAAGCCCCCCTGCACCCCCCATACCCCCCTACTTTAATATTCTCACTCCGAGGTCACACTACAGTGGGGAAAGGGGAATTTTCCCTTATCCGCACCGCACTACGACCGGCACAACAAGCATACTTATCTGAAAGTGCTGCTTCGGTGAACAGCACGTTTGGTTAAGTATGCTCGCCAATTTATGTTTCATTGGAAAGTGCAGTCGGGGATTGTATGGATCCCATAGATATATATATATATATATATATATATATATATATATATATATATATATATATATATGTGTGTGTGTGTGTGTGTGTGTGTGTATATATAAAACGTACACACCACTCACGTTTGTTTGCATAAAATATATAATGAGGCCACACTAGTATAAATCTAGAAGTCCTGCAAGGAAAAGTATATGAAATGACTGTAATGTAAGGCTGTGAGGGGTCATTAGATGGATGGAGGCAAAGGACTGGAAGGTAAGGCTGTGGGGGGGTCATTAGATGAATGGAGGGAAAGGACTGGAACGTAAGGCTGTGTGGGGGTCATTAGATGGATGGAGGGTAAGGACTGGAATGTAAGGCTGTGGGGGGGTCATTGGATGGATAGAGAGAAAGGACTGAATGTAAGACTGTGGGGGGTCATTAGATGGATGAAGGATAAAGGACTGAATGTAAGGCCGTGGGGGGGGGTCATTAGATGGATGGAGGGAAAGGACTGAATGTAAGGCTGTTGGGGGGGTCATTGGATGGATAGAGGGAAAGGACTGAATGTGAGGCTGTTGGTGGGTCATTGGATGGATGGAGGGATAGGAGTATGAAGAGCATCATCTGGAAATGCATTCCAGCAGGGATACTATATGGGTGCAGAAGGTGCTGCACAGAAAAGTGAGGATGCAAGGACAGGGGAGGGAGGAGGGGGTCAACACATGCAGTTGCAGGTAGTCACTTTAACCCAAACCTGAAAAATTATTTCTTCACAGAGAGAGCGGTGGAATTTTGGGAATAGACTGCTTAAGAAAAGGGATGGGGTTATGAATCCAGAGGATATTTAGTAGGACACGGTATTCCTGGAAGCTGTTGAACAACGTCAGCTAGCTGGAAGCAGCAGTTACATACTAGACTATCTCAAAATGGCAGATTAGATAATCATATTGTCTTCTGCCATCATGTTATGATGTTAAATTGTTAGGCTGTTACATAATGTAGTATGATATTCCAACATTGCTTAATAATACTGATACATGCTTGTGTGAATGTGTATGTGCATGTGTGCATGAGACAAATACACATGCACAAGCACATATATTTTAAACAGTTTGAAGTATTTTAAAAATGAAATTTATCTTATTTATAATTTACATATAAGAACAAATATATTTTTACAAACTGTAGCAACATCTTAGAATACTGTTTTTCTCTGTTGTATTAATAAAAAGCTGTGCTATCCTTAAAATCTTTAAAGCAAATATAGACTGCCATTCATAGACTTCTTTGCTGTCTTGTGAAATAAAATGAAACCAAGTGAAAAGGATACAGAAATTAAAATAAATAAAATATTTAATATTTTACAAATTATTCTAAATTATAAAGGGGAAAAGTTACCCTACCTCAACCCCTTGACATTATCACTCAGTGGGATGACTTAACTTTTATCACTTTATTTACAATTGTAAAACTCAGCAGAAGGCAAATGACCTCTGACTGCTCAATGGATAATCAATAAAAAAGGCAGAATGAAGCCCTGTTCTTAAATAAGTTTAACTGATAAGTGAACCGTATTTGAAAAATAGCAGTACAGAGGAAACGCACAATGTATCAGTCTGCTTGCTGCCTGGAAAACAATACATATGTCTATCTTCATCAAAACAATTAGCCCGTGATGTATTGTGCACAGAAACATCCAGCTGTTGTCTGTGCAGGGTTTTAGCCTTACCTAGCAACAGAGAGCCAGGATCTCCCTGTTTGTTATGTTGCTCTGCTTTGTACAGCAGAAGGTAAAGAAATGAAGAAAAGCAGGAGGAAAGCATATTATGTTGCTAATCGGCAGCTTGTGTCCTTCACATGCAGCATTTTGGGAGATCCACTGTAGTGGTGTATGTATCTGTGGTAGAGAAAGTCTTTGTGCTACACATTAAGTGCATCTCAGGGATCTGGCCTTAGCCTGTCTTACAAATCTCTCCGTTCTGAAAAGAAATGCTATTTCCCTTGCTAGTGCTGCTTCATTTACAAATTAAAATGGAAGTGCAAGCAGAAATGCATGAATGCAGTAGTTTGTCCCTAAAAGGCTTCCATGTGATTACTGTAACATTAACCGTTTGGCTATGTCATTTCATCTGCAGTTTACATCGGTAATTTAGATATAAAAAAAACTGATCAAAAGCAGTAACATCATAACACAATACATAGGGAAGAATGTAGTCAAATAAAATTTTTGTCAACAGTTGGGGAAAATATGTGGCATTTCTGAAATACCTGTATAGTGGTTAAACACAGTGCCTGTATGTGTTGTGAAACTTTCTCACATGAGATGCCAATATGAGTATAAGATTGGAAAAAGAGAAGTGTCACAAAACTGCTCAAAAATGCATCCCACTGAACTTCAAGATCCTTGCAAATCCATCTTCTGTGACATTCTAAGTTACATTGGAGTCCCGGGCAAAAGAGTCATATGTGCTGTAGCTATCCATGTGGCTTCCAAGTTCCACTTAAGCCACAACAGAAACACTGTTCTGAACTTAAGTCATTTTTAGCCTGGTATTTATTTATTTATTGTTTAGTAAAACTGATAATCTTTCATTTGTTTATTTGTTCATTAACAGAGCTTTGTTAAGTGGGTAAGTCAGTTGGAGGCGGTGGTCCTGTCTATAGGGAGGACTGGGATGATGGAACACCCAGGTTACATTACGTACTTACAGCTGTTGATATACCTTGTGTAAACTGCAAGGAGGCTAACAAAGAAGAATCCTGTTAGTATAATTGCCTGATACCATTATGGCTACTTCACTCAGTAACCAGTTATGAACAGGTCGCTCATAATCAAAGAGTTTATGTGCAGTCATTTTTCATAGGTATAGTGAAGATACCTAAATAACAATAAATCCCACACATGCACTTTTCCAGCCCTGGGGTGGTAGATTTTAATGAGAAGAGTAAAGTATAGGGGGATAACCATTGCACAGTGAGGCTTTGGAAATTCCTGCTCTCAGTAATCACTAGACCAAGTTAAGATTTTGCAACCAAAGCAACTCCACTGGTACTTACTGTTACATTTATTTTTTTTTTTACTTTCCATTAAGCATATAGGACATATAGATGGTGTGCAGGTTTTATTATAAGCAAGACAAGAAATGAGTAATTTCAATGAATCCATCCTATTTCCTTCTCTTATTCTGTACTCCGAATCATAAGTGAATATATAAGTGATATTGCTTTACCCATTTCTCTGATTTGTTTCTACTTTTTCATACTTACAGTACATCTGAGCATGTGAGATTCTGATAAAAGGAAATCCAATGCCTATAAAACTCAGCCAAGTTTTGCAGAGCTGCCCCTCCTCTCAGCTTGTCACGTCTTTTCCTTATGTCCAGAAATTATTGAGCTTTGCTGATAAATTGCACACAAATGCTTCTCAAGCAATGCACCCTAGGACATGACTATCCTCTTTAGGATCTAAAATTTCCTTAATTCTTGTAGCCACCCCCTTTCTTGTAAGATTTAAGATTTCCTAATTCTTGTAACCGCCCCCTTTCTTGTAAGATTTAAGATTTCCTTAATTCTTGTAGCCACCCCCTTTCTTGTAAGATTTAAGATTTCCTTAATTCTTTTAACACCCCCTTTCTTGTAAGATTTCAGATTTCCTTAATTCTTGTAGCCACCCCCTTTCTTGTAAGATTTAAGATTGGCTTAATTGTTGTAGCCACCCCCCTTTCTTGTAAGATTTAAGATTTCCTTAATTCTTGTAACCACCCCCTTTCTTGTAAGATTTAAGATTTCCTTAATTCTTGTAGCCACCCCCTTTCTTGTAAGATTTAAGATTTCCTTAATTCTTGTAGCACCCCCTTTCTTGCTTCCACTCATGTCCGTTACTCCTTTTCTTCCTTTTCTTTTGGTTCTACCTTTGCAGTGTTTCCCCCCAAATAATGTGGTGCATCTAAGTCATGACCTGCTTTCTGAGCCATTTTCTAGTCCATAATATGCACAGTTGTCATAGTTTCTCCTCTTATACCACAAAGCACATACTATCTGTAGGCTCCCCAAGCAATGTACCTTTTACAGTAAATCCTAGCCTTGCAGGCCAGTAGTCTCTGCATAACTCATCCCACTCTTTGGGAACAAACCACAATCTTGCTATTACAAACAAACAAAATAGATCCTGTTGTTCAACACCAACATAGTATCTTGAGACACTGAACATAACTGACTGTAGTAATATACATTTCAGCACTCTATTGCCTACTAACATCTCCTGACACTTCCTGCCTAAGTGAACATCTATGATTCGGGTGAGGCAAGCAGTCTCTCTTTTCTGTCACCATGTGAGACTCCAGTTCTTCACCACTTATAATGTTATATCAGTCTCCTGTGTGGTACAGTCTTTGAGTCCCATGCATAAGATCTACAGACATCCACTGCCTACCTCAGTGCTGATCAAGCTGCAGAAATATATTGAGTGGATAAGAAGACCTCATATCCATGCAGGTGGTGGTCAGTGAAATATTCAATGTTCAAGATGTCCTGTTGCTTGTAATCTAGATTTTGTCTATATGGCTGTCTAAGATTTTGCTGTTATACAGTACAAGTCACTACTCTTCCTAAGGGAAGCTTTTTCAGCTCTGCCAATGGTTCAGGGGAGTATATTATTTATTCAATGACACTTTCATCTAAGGCTTCTATGTAGCATCAATTCTATGAAATAGCAGTTCAATGAAATTAATTTTATGTTTTTATTTGAAACTGCCATCTGATTTATATGGTACCACATTTTCATTGTTGCTGAATGTGTGTTAAATGTTTCTTGATTCATTCTGCTGTTTACTGTTGGAGTTCTATGTCACTGATTTCCAATGTTTCTTGATTCATTCTACTGTTGGAGTTCCATGTCAGTGATTTCATATATTTCTTGATTCATTCTACTGTTGGAGTTCCATGACACATATTTCAGATGTTTCTTGATTCATTGTGCTGTTGGAGTTCTGTATCATTAATTTCAAATGTTTCTTGATTCATTGTGCTGATGGAGTTCTAGGTCACTGATTTCAGATGTTTCTTGATTCATTTTTCTGCTGTTGGAGTTTTATATTACTGATTTCAGATGTTTCTTGATATTTTGCTGTTGGAGCTCTGCCACTGATTTCAGATCCTTCTTGATTTATTCTGCTATTGGAACTCCATGTCACTGATTTCAGATGTTTCTTGATTTTTTTCTGCTGTTGGAGCTCTGTCACTGATTTCAGATGCTTCTTGATTTATTCTGCTGTTGGAGCTCTATGTCACTGATTTCAGAAGCTTCTTGATTTATTCTGCTGTTGGAGCTCTATGCCACTGATTTCAGATGTTTCTTGATTTTTTTCTACTGTTGGAGTTCTATGTCACTGATTTCTGATCACAGCTCAGTAGTGCTGAAGTAGGATGGACTTTTAATAGCATCTCTTTGCCCTACCTATGAGGTTGTGCAGCCACAGACTAAGTAGATTTAAATGACTGGAATGTGGGGAGTGCAAGAGGCATCCCATCTGCAAGAAAAGATTGCTGTCATAAGTTTGTTTGGTATATTTTATCAAACTGTATTTTCCTTTTAATAATGCTCTTTCAGTTGTTTAGCTTTTCTGGTGGATTTGTTGTAATGATATTTGATGCAATGATATGACTCCATCTGGCAACCACCACTAACAGTCAATTTTCAGCATTCCAGGGTGTTATGTCTTATTAGCCTGATAAGCCTTTGAGTTCCTTCCAGCAATTCTAAATTGTCTGTTTGTTCTCTTCCATAACTACCTGTTGCTAATTTGCCTTTTTTGGACTCAGCCCTGGATATTGTCTGTTTCCTGCAGCTATCCTGCCTTTTTTCGCCTATATGCCAAGATATAAAGTGTCAAAGAACATGGTCAGTGTTTCACCCTGATATGTCTAAATTCTGAACAACCCCCTGTCTCCTTTCCTTATATTCAGCAATATAATCTCATATTAATTCCTTGTGCATTGGCCACTTCCACTGAGGAATGCTTTTTGCTCACCTGTCCTGCTCCCCCTCCATCATTAATTTTTTCCTCTAGGGTGTAAGTTCTTAGGTTCTTTTACAGTGAGCCTCTGTCATACTACAGACAACTTTTTGAGCTCTCCTTGGGTATCAGAGACTGTCTTTAGGCATTCTGTTAAAAAAAAAAATCAAAGTAAACAGCATTCTTTTCTGACATCCTTCTGTGTTTAATCAAATCCCACATAAAACATTAACTATATATATTATAGTCTTAAGTTGACTGGACTTTCAGACTTGCTTGAGAAAACCATGAAACTGGCCAGGCATTCCTCAGGGAGTATGTCCACACCATTATACAGACTAGACTATACAGCCATGTGATTTACTGACTGAACTTTTCTAACTGCTTTTTGTTCTCCCTCAAAGCTCTTTTCATACATTTTGGTCATATCCTGTCACTTTTTTTCTTAGTCACTTGGTTTTCTTCCTTCTCTGCCATCTTCTTCTTGTTAACAAAATCATTCCCTTCTATGTGTTTTTAGTCTTTGATTTATTTAATTTTTTTACTAAGCAGGTAACTGGAGTGGTCCTTGGACCCTTTTTAGTAACAAACCTTGACTTGAGATAGTGGAATATATTTAACAATCACAAATCAGATAGAAAATGCAGTGGTATAATACAAAAACAATAACACAGACCCAAACAGCCAATCTACATGGAAAATGTCACTAAATACAGCAGGTCTGACTTCCTGCAGTGCTGCCCTATAACAGGTGGAGCACTTCATTTCCTGTTATAACCTTTTCTCAGGTGTAGTCTGACTTCCTGCAGTGCTGCCCTATAACAGGTGGAGCACTTCATTTCCTGTTATAACCTTTTCTCAGGTGTAGTCTGACTTCCTGCAGTGCTGCCATGTAACAGGTGGAGCACTTCATTTCCTGTTATAACCTTTTCTCAGGTGTAGTCTGACTTCCTGCAGTGCTGCCCTATAACAGGTAGAGCACTTCACTTCCTGTTATAACCTTTTCTCAGGTGTAGTCTGACTTCCTGCAGTGCTGCCCTATAACAGGTGGAGCACTTCATTTGCTGTTATAACATTTTCTCAAGTGTAGTCTGACATCCTGCAGTGCTGCCCTGTAACAGGTGGAGCACTTCACTTCCTGTTATAACCTTTTCTCAGGTGTAGTCTGACTTCCTGCAGTGCTGCCCTGTAACAGGTGGAGCACTTCACTTCCTGTTATAACCTTTCCTCAGGTGTAGTCTGACTTCATTCAGTGCTGCCCTGTAACAGGTGGAGCACTTCACTTCCTGTTATAACCTTTTCTCAGGTGTAGTCTGACTTCCTGCAGTGCTGCCCTATAACAGGTGGAGCACTTTACTTCCTGTTATAACCTTTTCTCAGGTGTAGTCTGACTTCCTGCAGTGCTGCCCTATAACAGGTGGAGCACTTCACTTCCTGTTATAACTTTTTCTCATGTGTAGTCTGACTTCCTGCAGTGCTGCCCTATAACAGGTAGAGCACTTCACTTCCTGTTATAACCTTTTCTCAGGTGTAGTCTGACTTTCTGCAGTGCTGCCCTGTAACAGGTGTACATCGGAAAAACCGACAGGAGACTGCGAGATAGGATGTATGAGCACTTGTATGCAATTAGGACATGTAAAGATGACAACGCACTGGCCAAACATATTGCATTGTTCCCAGGACATAGTTTTAGCTTTATGGCTATAGACCATGTACCCTTAAAAATCAGAGGGGGCCCTGTATCTTTAATACTAGAAAATTGTGAGCTGGATTGGCAGTTGCGCTTGGACGCTTTCTGTCTCCCTGGCCTTAATACTAACTGCAACATTGCCCCAGTTCTTAAATTAAAAAGTTATTTTAGGTAAAACCTACTGTTACTATATAGTTTTCTCCGACTTTAGGTCTGACCCGTATATCAGGCAACACATATTGGATGACTTGGCAGTCTTGTTTGTTTTCAGCACCTTACACTAACACATTGGGTCTAGTTAGTTGACTTGACCGTCTACTATTCAGGGCTTGCTTTACCTAACAGTCAGGTTTACAACCCAGTCTTAGTGGTCTTAGTAGGAAGACACAATGGATTCTCACGTGCTGAATCTTTGGGCAAAGGATACTTTTCCCTTTCCTTTTCTTTCCTCCCCCCCCCTCCCTTCTTCTTTTTTCCTTAGTCCTGCATGGTTACAGCACAAACAGAATGTTTAATAAACTAAGCCTGAGCAAATATGAGCAGTATTTATCCCTTATACACACCTCATACAAGGCAAATTTGTTTTTAATGTTTTAAGTGAGTATCAGAGTATACTTTTCGATAGATCTACTTACATATTTTGTATAGTAGTTTATTTTAAATAGTAATGACATCTGTTTTTTGTCATCTATATTATTGTTAAGTCGCTGAGATGTTTTTTCATATAATTGAATCCATTTCTTATTGTTGTGTGCTATTTTTAAAAATGATTCTAAATGTGGGATGCCTTTAACTTTTTAGCACTTTGTATGTGTTTTTAAATACAACTGTTCGGTAACAGGAAACAGGAATATGTCATTTCCTGATGTAGTATTTTTAAAGTGAGTGTTTTTTGTCTAATTTGTTTCTCTGAAGAAGCTGCAGTGGTCTGTGCTCTTTTGGTTTGTTCAAAATAAAAGCGTTAAGAAGCTTTTTGACTCGGAGGCGTTTCTGTCTGCAAACAAGGTTCCTCATTGTGTACTTTTCTCAGGTGTAGTCTGACTTCCTGCAGTGCTGCCATGTAACAGGTGGAGCACTTCATTTCCTGTTATAACCTTTTCTCAGGTGTAGTCTGACTTCCTGCAGTGCTGCCCTATAACAGGTAGAGCACTTCACTTCCTGTTATAACCTTTTCTCAGGTGTAGTCTGACTTCCTGCAGTGCTGCCCTATAACAGGTGGAGCACTTCATTTGCTGTTATAACATTTTCTCTAGTGTAGTCTGACATCCTGCAGTGCTGCCCTGTAACAGGTGGAGCACTTCACTTCCTGTTATAACCTTTTCTCAGGTGTAGTCTGACTTCCTGCAGTGCTGCCCTGTAACAGGTGGAGCACTTCACTTCCTGTTATAACCTTTCCTCAGGTGTAGTCTGACTTCATTCAGTGCTGCCCTGTAACAGGTGGAGCACTTCACTTCCTGTTATAACCTTTTCTCAGGTGTAGTCTGACTTCCTGCAGTGCTGCCCTATAACAGGTGGAGCACTTTACTTCCTGTTATAACCTTTTCTCAGGTGTAGTCTGACTTCCTGCAGTGCTGCCCTATAACAGGTGGAGCACTTCACTTCCTGTTATAACTTTTCCTCATGTGTAGTCTGACTTCCTGCAGTGCTGCCCTATAACAGGTAGAGCACTTCACTTCCTGTTATAACCTTTTCTCAGGTGTAGTCTGACTTTCTGCAGTGCTGCCCTGTAACAGGTGGAGCACTTCATTTCCTGTTATAACCTTTTCTCAGGTGTAGTCTGACTTCCTGCAGTGCTGCCCTATAACAGGTAGAGCACTTCACTTCCTGTTATAACCTTTTCTCAGGTGTAGTCTGACTTTCTGCAGTGCTGCCCTGTAACAGGTGGAGCACTTCATTTCCAGTTATAACCTTTTCTCAGGTGTAGTCT
This sequence comes from Protopterus annectens, assembly GCF_019279795.1. Lineage (NCBI taxonomy): Eukaryota > Metazoa > Chordata > Ceratodontiformes > Protopteridae > Protopterus > Protopterus annectens. The sequence continues at coordinate 47,625,632 of NC_056743.1, read as the reverse complement.
GACATCCAGCAGTGCTGCCCTATAACAGGTAGAGCACTTCACTTCCTGTTATAACCTATTCTCAGGTGTAGTCTGACTTCCTGCATTGCTGCCCTATAACAGGTGGAGCACTTCATTTCCTGTTATATCCTTTTCTCAGGTGTAGTTTGACTTCCTGCAGTGCTGCCCTATAACAGGTGGAGCACTTAATTTCCTGTTATAACCTTTTCTCAGGTGTAGTCTGACTTCCTGCAGTGCTGCCCTATAACATGTGGAGCACTTCATTTGCTGTTATAACCTTTTCTCAGGTGTAGTCTGACTTTCTGCAGTGCTGCCCTATAACAGGTGGAGCACTTCACTTCCTGTTTTAACCTTTTCTCAGGTGTAGTCTGACTTCATGCAGTGCTGCCCTATAACAGGTGGAGCACTTAATTTCCTGTTATAACTTTTTCTCAGGTGTAGTCTGACTTCCTGTAGTGCTGCCCTATAACAGGTGGAGCACTGCACTTCCTGTTATAACCTTTTCTCAGGTGTAGTCTGACTTCCTGCAGTGCTGCCCTATAACAGGTGAAGCACTTCACTTCCTGTTATAACTTTTTCTCATGTGTAGTCTGACTTCCTGCAGTGCTGCCCTATAACAGGTAGAGCACTTCACTTCCTGTTATAACCTTTTCTCAGGTGTAGTCTGACTTCCTGCAGTGCTGCCCTATAACAGGTGGAGCACTTCACTTCCTGTTATAACCTATTCTCAGGTGTAGTCTGACTTCCTGCATTGCTGCCCTATAACAGGTGGAGCACTTAACTTCCTGTTATAACCTATTCTCAGGTGTAGTCTGACTTCCTGCAGTGCTGCCCTGTAACAGGTGGAGCACTTCATTTCCTCTTATAACCTTTTCTCAGGTGTAGTCTGACATCTTGCAGTGCTGCCCTATAACAGGTGGAGCACTTAATTTCCTGTTATAACCTTTTCTCAGATGTAGTTTAACTTCCTGCAGTGCTGTCCTATAACAGGTGGAGCACTTCACTTCCTGTTATAACCTTTTCTCAGGTGTAGTCTGACTTCCTGCAGTGCTGCCCTATAACAGGTGGAGTACTTCACTTCCTGTTATAACCTTTTCTCAGATGTAGTCTGACTTCCTGCAGTGCTGCCCTATAACAGGTGGAGCACTTCATTTACTGTTATAACCTTTTCTCAGGTGTAGTCTGACTTCCTGCAGTGCTGCCCTATAACAGGTGGAGCACTTCACTTCCTGCTATAACCTTTTCTCAGGTGTAGTCTGACTTCCTGCAGTGCTGCCCTATAACAGGTAGAGCACTTCACTTCCTGTTATAACCTATTCTCAGGTGTAGTCTGACTTCCTGCATTGCTGCCCTATAACAGGTGGAGCACTTCATTTCCTGTTATAACCTTTTCTCAGGTGTAGTTTGACTTCCTGCAGTGCTGCCCTATAACAGGTGGAGCACTGAATTTCCTGTTATAACCTTTTCTCAGTTGTAGTCTGACTTCCTGCAGTGCTGCCCTATAACAGGTGGAGCACTTCACTTCCTGTTATAACCTTTTCTCAGGTGTAGTCTGACTTTCTGCAGTTCTGCCCTATAACAGGTGGAGCACTTCACTTCCTATTTTAACCTTTTCTCAGGTGTAGTCTGACTTCATGCAGTGCTGCCCTATAACAGGTGGAGCACTTAATTTACTATTATAACTTTTTCTCAGGTGTAGTCTGACTTCCTGTAGTGCTGCCCTATAACAGGTGGAGCACTTCACTTCCTGTTATAACATTTTCTCAGGTGTAGTCTGACTTCCTGCAGTGCTGCCCTATAACAGGTGGAGCACTTCACTTCCTGTTATAACTTTTTCTCATGTGTAGTCTGACTTCCTGCAGTGCTGCCCTATAACAGGTAGAGCACTTCACTTCCTGTTATAACCTTTTCTCAGGTGTAGTCTGACTTCCTGCAGTGCTGCCCTATAACAGGTGGAGCACTTCATTTGCTGTTATAACCTTTTCTCAGGTGTAGTCTGACTTCCTGCAGTGCTGCCCTGTAAAAGGTGGAGCACTTCACTTCCTGTTATAACATTTTCTCAGGCGTAGTCTGACTTCCTGCAGTGCTGCCCTGTATGGAGCACTTCATTTCCTGTTATAATCTTTTCTCAGGTGTAGTCTGACATCCAGCAGTGCTGCCCTATAACAAGAGGAGCACTTCACTTCCTGTTTTAACCTTTTCTCAGGTGTAGTCTGACTTCATGCAGTGCTGCTCTATAACAGGTGGAGCACTTAATTTCCTGTTATAACTTTTTCTCAGGTGTAGTCTGACTTCCTGTAGTGCTGCCCTATAACAGGTGGAGCACTTCACTTCCTGTTATAACCTTTTCTCAGGTGTAGTCTGACTTCCTGCAGTGCTGCCCTATAACAAGTGGAGCACTTCACTTCCTGTTATATCCTTTTCTCTGATGTAGTCTGACTTCCTGCAGTGGTGCCCTGTAACAGATGGAGCACTTCATTTCCTGTTATAACTTTTTCTCAGGTGCAGTCTGACTTCCTGCAGTGCTGCCCTGTAACAGGTGGAGCAATTCACTTCCTGTTATAACCTTTTCTCAGGTGTCGTCTGACTTCCTGCAGTGCTGCCCTGTAACAGGTGGAGCACTACATTTCCTGTTATAACCTTTTCTCAGGTGTAGTCTGACTTCTTGCAGTGCTGCCCTGTAACAGGTGGAGCACTTCACTTCCTGTTATAACCTTTACTCAGGTGTAGTGTGACATCCTGCAGTGCTGCCCTATAACAGGTGGAGCACTTCATTTCCTGTTATAACCTTTTCTCAGGTGTAGTCTGACTTTATGCAGTGCTGCCTTGTAACAGGTGGAGCACTTCATTTCCTGTTATAACCTTTACTCAGGTGTAGTCTAACATCCTGCAGTGCTGCCCTGCAACAGGTGGAGCACTTCACTTCCTGTTATAACTTTTTCTCAGGTGCAGTCTGACTTCCTGCAGTGCTGCCCTCTAACAGGTGGAGCACTTCACTTCCTGTTATAACCTTTTCTCAGGTGTCTGACTTCTTGCAGTGCTGCCCTGTAACAATTGGAGCACTTCACTTCCTGTTATAACCTTTTCTCAGGTATAGTCCGACTTCCTGCAGTGCTGCCCTGTAACAGATATAGCACTTCACTTCCTGTTATAACCTTTTCTCAGGTGTAGTCTGACTTCTTGCAGTACTGCCCTATAACAGGTTGAGCATTTCACTTCCTGTTATAACCTTTTCTCAGGTGTAGTCTGACTTCCTGCAGTGCTGCCCTATAATAGGTGGAGCACTTCATTTCCTGTTATAACCTTTTCTCAGGTGTAGTCTGACTTCCTGCAGTGCTGCCCTGTAACAGATGGAGCACTTCACCTCCTGTTATAACCTTTACTCAGGTGTAGTCTGACTTCCTGCAGTGCTGCCCTGTAAGAGGTGGAGCACTTCACTTCCTGTTATAACCATTTCTCAGGTGTAGTCTGACTTCCTGCAGTGCTGCCCTATAACAGGTGGAGCACTTCATTTCCTGTTATAACCTTTTCTCAGGTGTAGTCTGACTTCCTGCAGTGCTGCCCTGTAACAGGTGGAGCACTTCATTTTCTGTTATAATCTTTTCTCAGGTGCAGTCTGACTTCCTGCAGTGCTGCCCTGTAACAGGTCGAGCCCTTCACTTCCTGTTATAACCTTTTCTCAGGTGTAGTCTGACTTCCTGCAGTGCTGCCCGGTAACAGGTCGAGCACTTCACTTGCTGTTATAACCTTTTCTCAGGTGTAGTCTGTCTGAATTATAAAGCAACATGCTTCCCTTTACGTGGTTGAAGGAAGGAGTAGTGCAATACAGGAATGGCAGCAAGGCCAGAACTCGAACAACAAGCAATCTATCCAAATCATTTATAATGAAATAATTGTGTGACCATACATTACTGCACCCATACACTGGGACTGCCTTTGAGAACTCGAACAACAAGTAATCTGTCCAAATCATTTATAATGAAATCATTGTGTGACCATATATTACTGCACCCATACACTGGGACTGCCTTCGAGAAGTCGAACAAGTAATCTATCGAAATCATTTATAATGAAATCATTGTGTGACCATACATTACTGCACCCATACACTGGGACTGCCTTCGAGAACTCGAACAACAAGTAATCTATCGAAATCATTTATAATGAGATCATTGTGTGACCATACATTACTGCACCCATACACTGGGACTGCCTTCGAGAACTCGAACAACAAGCAATCTATCGAAATAATTTATAATGAAATCATTGTGTGACCAAACATTACTGCACCCATACACTGGGACTGCCTTCATTAATTATAAAACACTTGTACTAAATTCCTTCTTTTAAAAGGTGTGTAGTGTTATTTGAAAACAGCTAAAGCCTTAAATACCTCCAAACACATCTCATACAGAATTTCATAACAGGCCTTCACATGTGAAGCATGCACCTCTCAACTGTCCAGATGTTAGCATAATGCTCATATTTTTGGTCTGTTCCTCATAAAATTTCTGGTTTTCTGACAAATGACTGAGGACTGAAGTCACTATATAATGACATTCATTTGAGTTTCAGACTTCATATCCTTCGGAAAACACATACTATCACAAATCATGTTATTCTAGTAACTTTCTAACTTTGTAAGACTAATATTTAAAATCTGCCCCTATTTTTGGACCATTGCCCCAGTATTATTTTAGGCTTTGGCCAGATTTCTTGCATTAAGAGCTTGAGAGGTAAGATGGACTTGATTTTCACTTGCTTCACTGGCTATTCTGTTTGCACCCCTTCAGAAGCAGTTTTGATTTTTATTATTAGGACAGAGAACGATTCTTTTTGTGCATGATTTTCTGGGTAGAATGCTGGTAAGCAGGTGTTTCCTTCTTGCATACAAACTCTAACACTGCTGATCAGACAGATGCAGTGGTGTCTCCAGGACTACCTAGTGTAATAAATCTACATATTTTTCTGATGTATATCTGAATTAGATTTTTTTTAAAGCCATAAACACAAAAACAAAGACTGTAACTTAATTCAGGTAGAAGGAGGTTACTTTTATTGGAAGTCTAACTTATGCAGGAGAAAGTCACGTTTTTTATAGGCTAGATCTGGTACAAACTTTGAGCTATACTCTGATATATTTGATAGTACGATTTGGTACAAACTTTGATTCAGCTATACTCTGATATATTCGATAGTACATTTTGGTACAAACTTTGATTCAGCTATACTCTGATATATTCGATAGTACATTTTGGTACAAACTTTGATTCAGCTATACTCTGATATATTCGATAGTACATTTTGGTACAAACTTTGATTCAGCTATACTCTGATATATTCGATAGTACATTCTGGTACAAACTTTGATTCAGCTATACTCTGATATATTTGATAGTACGATTTGGTACAAACTTTGATTCAGCTATACTCTGATATATTCGATAGTACGATTTGGTACAAACTTTGATTCAGCTATACTCTGATATATTCGATAGTACATTTTGGTACAAACTTTGATTCAGCTATACTCTGATATATTCGATAGTACATTTTGGTACAAACTTTGATTCAGCTATACTCTGATATATTCGATAGTACATTTTGGTACAAACTTTGATTCAGCTATACTCTGATATATTTGATAGTACATTTTGGTACAAACTTTGATTGAGCTATACTCTGATATATTTGATAGTACGATTTGGTACAAACTTTGATTGAGCTATACTCTGATATATTTGATAGTACTACTACTCTAGGAAAGATTTCATTCCTTAGGTCTGGAATTTTTGTTGGGGTGACTAATGAACACCCTGTACATGTTCCAGATAAGGACAGCTCATTAATTAGCCTGAGAACATTAATGCATCATGTTGGTAGTACAGTTCCAAAGGCAGAGCCTTGAACGATGATCTGGGATGGTCCAATAGCCTGATTAACCCTTACTTGTTTTGTTCTGTTTGTATGGTGATATGAGACGCAAGTAGGACTTTGGGTGACTGTTTAATAAGGAGAGTGTAATGGGCCACCTCAAAGGCTCCTTCTATATTTGTGACTAGGACTCTTGTTAAGGTCCTTATTGCTGTACCTGTGCATATATAATCAATGACTGATAACCAGGTAGCCAACATATTATACACTGTGCTGGAAACCATGCTGAAAGGGGGGAAGATAGCACATTTAGTAACAATTTTTTTAGCCTCTAAATGATTTACTCCAAATGTATTTCACAGAAGGGAGGTTAACAATGAGCCTGTTCTTCACATCGCTTAGGTTAACAGGGTTAGCATTAGCATTAGGGTTAGGAAGAGAGATAACAGCTCCATCTTTCTGGAATTAGAGCTACAGAGAAAGAGTGAGAGACAAATATTGTCTATGAATTTTCATGGTTTTGCCATTACTGGTGCAGCTCTTTACAAGAAAGTGAGGTGAATATGCACCTCTACTTCCACTGTCTGGCTTCTCTAAACTTGATTAAGTATAAAGTATATGAGAAAAAAGGGGACTGTTTTCTCTGATTTGCAAATCAAAAAACTTTTTTTTTTTTATGCATTCAGGAAACCACTGCAGTTATTGTTATTTGCACACCAGTGTGTTTAGGTTTTTCATTTATTTCTTGAATGTTGTCTAACTTTGGGGTAAGTAACTGTACAGGTACCAAGATGAAATCTCACATGGGGGACAGAAGAGTTGCCCTCAGCAAAAATATCTGTTTTTCTTGGTTTCACTGACTGGAAGCTTTTATAATTTTTTTTCATCTGGTTGAAACTTCAACAAATTTTGTCTCAAAAAAGCATAGGGTAAACACTCTGTTTACATGCACACTTTGTAGCTGCTTAGCTCTCACTAGAGAGTTTTGTTCTTAAACACAGTCTGTCATTTCTCCATTCTGTGTTCCTGCCACCATTACAAATAATTAATGATATTTCCAAAAATATAGTTGTTAACCAGGTACGTCCACTGGATACACACTCCTCTTTTAGGAGTGACTTTTCTGGTTAAGTGGCCTGCTCAGAGTCACACAGTAGGAAAACCGAGCTTGTGTGAATCAAACCCAGGACTGATGCAGGGTCAGGCCTAGTGGCACATCATTTGAAACTTCTATCCAAAGGCGGTGGTGACTCCATATTCATAAAGGATATGCACACCTCCAGACTAGTAGCCCAGCATAATGCATCTGAGATACTTCAGGTACAACTAACACTGGGTAAGACTGAGATCCAGGTCATAGCCTGCTATAGGTCCCCCAGCCATGTCCCTAGACTCTCACTCTATGTTTCTAAGCACCCTGGAATCTATCAAGGTCCAACTCAACATTCTCATACTAGGAGACTTCAACTACCCCTCCATCAGCTGGGAGCACCAATGCACTGGCCCAACATTTCCAGAAGCAACATCCTTAGCCTGATTATTACCAACATGGGTAACCATTGCTTTGCACCAATAATCAATTCCTCCCTAGTTAGATCTGACCACAAACTAATCACCATAGAAATCTACATCTCAGCCACACCCCCTGCAAAGGTAACCATCATGAAAAACTTCTCCAAAACTGACTTTGGACTCCTAAAAACAGAGGTGGCTAACTTTATGGCACTCATGCCAATGTAAAATAGATGCATGACTACTGAATCATACACCAATGCACTGTACAAACACATACATAAATGCACGGAACTAGCCATACCCAACAGAACCAAGATGCTTTCCTCCAAAAAAATGAAGCCAATCAGGTGGTCCCCTGCCATTAATAAACTCTACAACAGAAGGAAGAAACTGTTGCAGAAAAAGCTGAAGTCCCAAGACTGGAAAAATTCCCTTATTAGCCTCAACAAAAAGTTGAGATCCCTCATCAAAACCCCCAAAGCCAGCTATGAAGGCAGAATTGAAGCAGACACTAAAAACAACCATAAAGCCTTCTTTAGTTATATCAAGAATCTCCATGACAATATCCTAATTTGCTCTGAGTTACTGCACAATGGTACCTCCTATACTGAGCCAACAGATATTGCCAACATACAGGCCAACAACTTCAGTGCCAGCTTTACCCCTCTCCCCTTCCCAAAGGACCAATCTCAATACCAGAAGAATGCCAGGCACCCTGCATTACTGCTGCACAGGTTAAAGATGCATTGTCCAAGGCCAAGAATACAGCTTTCATGGCACCCGACAATATCCCTGGATGTGTTCTACATGAACTACAAAGTGAACTGGCACCACATCTGTGTGCCCTGTTCAATCACAGCTCACATCAGGCTTTGTCCCTACCGAATGTCACACTGCTACAGTCATCCCTCTCCATAAAGGAGGAGAGATTACAGACTCTGGTAATTATTGCCCCATTGGCCTGATGAGTCTGATATGTAAGGCTATGGAGTGCATCATCATGGGCCTAAATAACAAGGATAAAGGGAATCTCCAAACTCTAGATCCCACTCAGTTTAGTTTTGTGAAAGGTAAATCATGTCTGCTCAACCTGGTTGACTTCTTTGAGTCAGTCACCAGAGTGGTGGATGAAGGTAAGGCAGTTCATACAGCCTACTTTGATCTGGCCAAGACCTTTGATACCATTCCTCACTCAGGCATTATTGATAAACTCACCAAACTAGGCATCAACCCCTATATCATTAAGTGGGTTGCAAATTGACTCACAGATAGAACACACAGTGTGAAAGTAGCGGACTCCAAGTCAGACTGCCGAACAGTCACGAGTGGAGTCCCACAGGGAGCAGTCCTGGGTCCTTTCCTGTATGGCATCTACGTCTCAGAAGTCCAGGCCAACACAGAGGGACTCTGGCTGACCAAATTCACAGACGACTGCAAGCTGGGAGCCATTATTAACTTCCCCAGTGATGCAGACATCCTTCAGAAAGGCCTCACTGAGGCCAGTGACTGGTGTCGAAACCATGGCCTTAAGTTCAATGCCAAAAAATACATCGTCATCCCCTTTGGGAAAAACTGAGTTCCCACCAATTACCACATCGATGGGAATCCACTGAACACTGAAGGCCTTATAACAGATCTGGGGCACAGGTTGACAGCAACCTCTCCTTCGACCACCACATAGCCACTGTGATCAGAAAGTCCTTCTATGTGGCACATCTCATTACCAAGGGTTTTGCATCCAGGCAGAAAGAGGTCATCATTTCTCTCTACTCTTCCCTCATTAGACCAATCATAGAGTATAATGCCCATTTGGCATGTACCTCACTAGACACCTGCAACAGCTGGAGAGGCCACAAAAGTACCTCACAAAGAGGATCCTGGGCTTTAAACACATCCCACATAGACAGACTCAAAAAAACTCCAGCTATTCTCTTTCTCATATAGTCTACTAAGAGGTGATCTCTGCTTGACTTACAAAGCCATGTCTGACCCAGCGCTGTTAGAAATGCTGCATCTAAAGAAATCCCAATCCCTCCACATCACATGCTCCAGAGACCTCATCCTCATTACCACAATCAGCAGAACATGCTGGAGGGACAGATTCATAACTCAGAGACTGCCCATGCTCTGGAATAGACTTCCCATACATGTTAAGCAGAGCACGTCACTAGCCTTCTTCAAGTGAAATCTTGATGAGTGGATTTGAAATAGGAAGTTCACCCCGGGGATCACTCCAGTGGCTCTACTTGATAGAGGTACTAGGAACTAATGACGGGCAGCACAATGCCAGGGCACTTCTATGGGCTAGGCTTGTAAAGGCCCCAGGGTCTTTAGCCTAGTACACACCTATGAACCTATACCAAACCCTCCCTGTAAAGTCTGGTCTTTGACTCTGCATCACATCCAACTTCAAGCATCACTCCAGGGATGTTAATGTCACATGATCACTACCAGCTGACACCTGTCTTGCTTCAGCCATTTTCAGTTTACCTACATTAACAAAAACACGAACTAGGTCCCAATAGTCTAATAAGAAGAAACACCACGGAGAGCAGACACAGCCAAATAATCCTTTGAAAACTTTATTGTCGATGCCAAATAAATAAACCGTAATGAATCAAGCGCTTTCGCCTGATAAATATCAGGCTTTATCAAGATACTTATACGAAGGATATGACGTGCCTTAAATAGCACACTAATTGCCCGTCCCTAATTGATTAATTAACAAAAAAATCTAAAAACATTGCATTGAATTAATATGAATTAGTCATCCGAAGACTAAACAAATGTACAATAAATTATGTTACATTATCTATAATGCAATTTTTGTTTGTGCATACCACTCTGTGCTAACTACTTAATTTTGCATGTACTGTCTAAAAATCTAAAACATCAAGAAATGTATTGCTATAATACAAAAGTGTAAAAAACTGTAAAAAACTGCATTCACCTTGCACATAAATAAATGCTTATGTGTATGAAAACCATGTTTTACCGAAACACAAACTGTTTAAAATAACTACTATTAAAAAAAGTTTACCTACATTAGTTAGGAGCGAATGAAGGATATTCTTTTTCCTGATTAGGGTGGTTACTCTTAACTCCACCATTTATCAAAGCCCCAGCAGTTTTCTTTCCCATTTGGAACCTCACAGTTAAACACTGTAATATTAACATCTTCCAAGTCTATGGCTATTTTCCTCTTTTGACACTCAGTCGTATCTTAGAGCTTGTTGCTTCCTTGCTTTCTTGCACGTTTTTGAACTGAATTGCATTAATAAACTTTTAAAAAGATGAGCATTACCAACACTGAGCTCCTTCCTTGTTCATCTCCACTCTTCTTTCCTGATCATTCCTTGCTGTAACATCTGGATTCCTCACTATCCAAGTCCTTTCCTATCTAGTCATTGAGGAATACCCTGCATTTCACTGCCTTCAGCACACGTTTTCCCACATGACCTGACCTTGTTGTGGTTCTCGTTACAACATCTCCCCATTTAACAGACATCACACCATATTTTTAGTTCCCTTACCTTCTTGAGCCTTATCCAGAAGCCTCTTTCTAGGTTTTATTTCATTTTCTTCTCCTTCCATAACTTGCTAACTCAGCTGCTTGTCTCATTTTCTCTTCTTACTTCCTGCCACCCTTGCGACTTCTGTTGCACACAAGTCAGTTTAACTGCACATCTCTGATGTCTTGCAGTTGTGTATACCTGCTGTTCCCCATGTTGTTTATACCTGCTGTTCCCCATGTTTGCAGTATTCTCTACAGACAGTTCCCCATGTTTGCAGTATTCTCTACAGACAGCTCCCCATGTTTGCAGTATTCTCTACAGACTGTTCCCCATGTTTGCAGTATTCTCTACAGACTGTTCCCCGTGTTTGCAGTATTCTCTACAGACTGTTCCCCGTGTTTGCAGTATTCTCTACAGACTGTTCCCCGTGTTTGCAGTATTCTCTACAGACAGCTCCCCATGTTTGCAGTATTCTCTACAGACTGTTCCGCGTGTTTGCAGTATTCTCTACAGACCGTTCCGCGTGTTTGCAGTATTCTCTACAGACTGTTCTGCGTGTTTGCAGTATTCTCTACAGACAGTTCCCCGTGTTTGCAGTATTCTCTACAGACTGTTCCCCGTGTTTGCAGTATTCTCTACAGACTGTTCCCCGTGTTTGCAGTATTCTCTACAGACTGTTCCCCGTGTTTGCAGTATTCTCTACAGACTGTTCCCCGTGTTTGCAGTATTCTCTACAGACTGTCCCCATGTTTGCAGTATTCTCTACAGACAGTTCCCCGTGTTTGCAGTATTCTCTACAGACAGTTCCCCATGTTTGCAGTATTCTCTACAGACTGTTCCCCATTTTTGCAGTATTCTCTACAGACAGCTCCCCGTGTTTGCAGTATGTTTGCAGTATTCTCTACAGACTGTTCCCCATGTTTGCAGTATTCCCTACAGACTGTTCCCCGTGTTTGCAGTATTCTCTACAGACTGTTCCCTGTGTTTGCAGTATTCTCTACAGACTGTTCCCCGTGTTTGCAGTATTCTCTACAGACTGTTCCCCGTGTTTGCAGTATTCTCTACAGACTGTTCCCCGTGTTTGCAGTATTCTCTACAGACTGTTCCCCGTGTTTGCAGTATTCTCTACAGACTGTTCCCCGTGTTTGCAGTATTCTCTACAGACTGTTCCCCGTGTTTGCAGTATTCTCTACAGACAGCTCCCCGTGTTTGCAGTATTCTCTACAGACTGTTACCCGTGTTTGCAGTATTCTCTACAGACAGTTTCCCCGTGTTTGCAGTATTCTCTACAGACTGTTCCCCGTGTTTGCAGTATTCTCTACAGACTGCTCCCCGTGTTTGCAGTATTCTCTACAGACTGTTCCCCGTGTTTGCAGTATTCTCTACAGACTGTTCCCGTGTTTGCAGTATTCTCTACAGACTGTTTCCCGTGTTTGCAGTATTCTCTACAGACTGTTCCCCGTGTTTGCAGTATTCTCTACAGACTGTTCCCGTGTTTGCAGTATTCTCTACAGACAGTTCCCCGTGTTTGCAGTATTCTCTACAGACTGTTCCCATGTTTGCAGTATTCTCTACAGACTGTTCCCCGTGTTTGCAGTATTCTCTACAGACTGTTCCCCGTGTTTGCAGTATTCTCTACAGACAGCTCCCCGTGTTTGCAGTATTCTCTACAGACTGTTCCCCGTGTTTGCAGTATTCTCTACAGACTGTTCCCCGTGTTTGCAGTATTCTCTACAGACTGTTCCCCGTGTTTGCAGTATTCTCTACAGACTGTTCCCCGTGTTTGCAGTATTCTCTACAGACTGTTCCCGTGTTTGCAGTATTCTCTACAGACTGTTCCCCGTGTTTGCAGTGTTCTCTACAGACTGTTCCCCGTGTTTGCAGTGTTCTCTACAGACTGTTCCCCGTGTTTGCAGTATTCTCTACAGACTGTTCCCCGTGTTTGCAGTATTCTCTACAGACTGTTCCCCGTGTTTGCAGTATTCTCTACAGACAGTTCCCCGTGTTTGCAGTATTCTCTACAGACAGTTCCCCGTGTTTGCAGTATTCTCTACAGACTGTTCCCCGTGTTTGCAGTGTTCTCTACAGACTGTTCCCCATGTTTGCAGTATTCTCTACAGACTGTTCCCCGTGTTTGCAGTGTTCTCTACAGACTGTTCCCCGTGTTTGCAGTGTTCTCTACAGACTGTTCCCCATGTTTGCAGTATTCTCTACAGACTGTTCCCCGTGTTTGCAGTGTTCTCTACAGACTGTTCCCCGTGTTTGCAGTGTTCTCTACAGACTGTTCCCCATGTTTGCAGCATTCTCTACAGACTGTTCCCCGTGTTTGCAGTATTCTCTACAGACTGTTCCCCATGTTTGCAGTATTCTCTACAGACTGTTCCCCATGTTTGCAGTATTCTCTACAGACTGTTCCCCGTGTTTGCAGTATTCTCTACAGACTGTTCCCCGTGTTTGCAGTATTCTCTACAGACTGTTCCCCGTGTTTGCAGTATTCTCTACAGACTGTTCCCGTGTTTGCAGTATTCTCTACAGACTGTTCCCCGTGTTTGCAGTATTCTCTACAGACTGTTCCTATGTTTGCAGTATTCTCTACAGACTGTTCCCCATGTTTGCAGTATTCTCTACAGACTGTTCCCCGTGTTTGCAGTATTCTCTACAGACTGTTCCCCGTGTTTGCAGTATTCTCTACAGACTGTTCCCCATGTTTGCAGTATTCTCTACAGACTGTTCCCCATGTTTGCAGTATTCTCTACAGACTGTTCCCCATGTTTGCAGTATTCTCTACAGACTGTTCCCCATGTTTGCAGTATTCTCTACAGACTGTTCTCCATGTTTGAAGTATTCTCTACAGACTGTTCCCCATGTTTGCAGTATTCTCTACAGACTGTTCCCCATGTTTGCAGTATTCTCTACAGACTGTTCCCCATGTTTGCAGTATTCTCTACAGACTGTTCCCCATGTCTGCAGTATTCTCTACAGACAGTTCCCCATGTTTGCAGTATTCTCTACAGACAGTTCCCCATGTTTGCAGTATTCTCTACAGACTGTTCCCCATGTTTGCAGTATTCTCTACAGACTGTTCCCCGTGTTTGCAGTATTCTCTACAGCCACTTTTTCTTATCCTGAAATGAGTTTAGTATCTCGTAAACCTGATGGTGTGTGCATCTACACATTTCAGTGACCCACACTACATTCTGCACAGCTTACAAAGTTTTTTTGTTCTCCTTCATTCCTTCACCCCATCCTGTCCTTATTTCAGCAGGGATGTGATTCTAGGTTGCTTTCATTTATTACTGAGCTGCCCCCTCTAATTTCTACTGGAGGCAATAATGCTTTGTCAACAAAACCTTCAATAAATGTGTTATACATTTCAGGAAAATGTGTGCTTGAGTTTTAAGTCGACAATTAAGGCCTAAATGTGAGTTATGAAGGAATGGGTGTCTCGAGGTGACAGAGATTCAAATTAAAACAGACTCATTTTCATTGCTTACTTTGACTATCAAGCTTAGCATTGCTGTTTTTCTATTGGCATGGAAGGCAGAAGTCTGATCCACGTCTCTTATCATCCACAAAAAACATCTAGTGGTCCCTAAAATGTACGTAGAACCACGCACTGTTTACCTGTATGTAGTGGCTTGTTAAATAAATTAGGCTGGAACTATGTCACAAAATGGTCTGTCGATTTTCCTGCCACCTATTTTTAGTTTTAGAAGCAAGGTACTTGACTTAGTGTTACCCCAAAGGCTGTGTTTTCTAGGCACTGTGTTTAAAAAAGAACCAGACCTGACAGTTTCTTGAAGACCAGACATAGAACCCCCCCAAGCTCATATAAGGTAGAGTGCAATGATCTCATACAGTCTATGATGCTCCCTCCATGTTCTTTGTGAAAAAATAAATAAATAAACTTTGATGTTTTGACAGATCTGGCCGGATTACTTCTTTGTATAAATATCCTCTAGGGTCTTCAAAACAAGCTAGGGCTAACCCACTCAAGAAAAGTGAAAAACAAAATAAAATGAAGTAAAATAAACACACAAATAAATAGATTTTTACAGCATTCATTAGGTAACTGCAAAAACTATGTATTCTGTATGAACTTTCTGTAGTTATGAAAGATATTTTATTAGGTATGTATAAAAGGTTGCATTGTCTTCTATAACTGGCCATGTCAATGGCATAATTATTCCCATGGATTGCCCTGATATTCCCTTTATTATTACGTGAGCCATTGAAATTCCCTTCTGACTATTGTGGAGACTCTTATCAAGGCTGATTGTTGTCTCTAAGCATTCCTAAGTGCCTTATTACAGTCTGCATTTTGAGTAGATGGCCTTTGGGTTTTATTGCCTAAGTTTACAGTGTTCTTCTCAAAGAAATGAGATTTCAATTACAACATGATAATTGTGCCATTTCTGTAGGTCCCCTGCAGCATTTCTTCATCTCCATAAGAATACGTCCCATCTTGCTTTTATCTGTGTAAACTGTTACCCTGTAGGTGGCCACCCACTTAAAGACTGAATAGAAGATACCACATAGCAAAAGAACTAAAAAACGCTAGACTTAAACTTCAGATAG
Organism: Protopterus annectens; assembly: GCF_019279795.1. Taxonomy (NCBI): domain Eukaryota; kingdom Metazoa; phylum Chordata; order Ceratodontiformes; family Protopteridae; genus Protopterus; species Protopterus annectens. Next base: position 47,610,150 of record NC_056743.1, on the reverse strand, counting down.
AAAATAACAAATGGCAGTGAGTTAAAGCTAAGATTTGATGAAGTGTTTTATACCAGTTTTAGTTATTTTATTTCTGTTTATTATTTTATATATGAAATTCAGACAGTAAAGGACCAAGCACTAAGTTTGGGGTACTGCAAACAGTGCTGTGTCTGAGTACATTCCTCCAATTTTAACTCTGTATTCTATAGCAGAAATACTGCTTGATCCATTTAAGGACATGGCAGTTAATTTTCCATTGGTTTAACTTATCCAATATACCAACATGCAGGAACAATCAAATGCTTTTGCCATTTCCAGTTATGTTGGATTCAGACTGAACATGCAACTATGTTTCATCTATTTATATAGTCATAGTTTATCTATGGTAACAGTTACTTGTTCAAAGAATGCTGCTAGGTCATCTCATTTTGTTCCTGGTCATCCTGCCCAGTCAGATCCCACCTTCATTTTCACTACCCCACACTATTACTTCATATGGGACTGTTGTGACCTAAATGCAGCATTTTACTTTTGACTTTACTGATCTTCCATCTTCATCTTTTTTACCAGTAATCAGCCTTTCCAAGTCCTTTGTTATGCTCTCTGTGTCATCCTCTACTGATATATGTCTTTGTATCATCAGCAAAGAGGCCGACCCTGTTCTATGCTTCCTAAAATATATGTATATACGAGGTCCTCCTCAACAAAGGTCCAGCTTGCTAAACAACAGAAATGTCCCTTCCTAAAATAGACTCAGTGAAAAATACTGGACCCAGAATTGACCCCTTCATAGGTTCATAGGAGGTTACTAGGCTAATGGCCCTAGTGCCATTACAAGCCTAGCTAATTGACCATTAGATGGTCATTGTTTGTAGAGTGATTCTGTGATCAGCACTGACTGCCCCTGTCCATGAGGGATATAGGTGCCACCCCTGGGGTGAATTTACAGTTACTCATCTAATCCAATTGTCAAGGTTGTGCTTAAACAGGGTCATTGAGGAGCACCGCTTCACATGAAGTGGGAGTTTACTCCAGAGGAGCGGCAGTTTCTGGGAGACATATCTGTCTCTCTCACATGTTCTGTTAATGTCACAGGCTAGGCTGAGATCTCTGGAGTGAGTGACTCTTGTCTCATTTGATTTACGGATAATCATCATTTCTATTAGAAATAACCAGTTGCTGTTTTAATAATTTGTTTTTAAGTTTGTAGGTGGCCCCAAGGCCTGTGGCATGCAGATGACTGAGGGGACTAATCTAGTTTCTTGTGTACCCCAAAATAATGTCTGGTCATGTGTTGATGGAAAACAGCTTATTAACAGGTCAGAGCCTGAGGCCTCTGCACTAACAAGAAGCATCATCTCTGGGTGGGCTTGAACCACTGACCTTTTGGTTAAAAGCCAAATGTGCTAACTGATGGCACCACAAACATATTGGTAGCCAACAGCTAATTTAAGAAGTAAGACATAACAAAGCTTTGGAGAAATTCTGAAAACTAAAACCCAAGTGAAAGTTATCACTGTGCTGAAAGCTTTTTAATATTTTCAACATGCAAACAAACAGTACAAAGCTGAGTGTGAAGCTTCTTGTAGAGCATCTGGGAAGATGGCAGCTTACTAACGAGTACTCCAACAGGAATTTCCACACCACTTTTTTTTTATTTTAAAATGGTTGAAACTTAACCTGTGCAGTTAAATTGCATTCAAAGTACTGCTTTAGTATCCTGCCTTCTATTAGCTTACTTCTTTTTCATCTAAATGCAAACTGGGCTAACATGGGGCACCATATGTAATGAGGTAATCACAGAAGAGCCACCTCCACATTTCTTCATTTATTCCATATTATCAGATGTAGTGTTCCACATTTTACCTATTTGTTTCATATTAACAGAGGTAATGTTCCACTTTTTCCACATTTATTCCACATTATTAGACATAGTGTTCCACATTTCCTCGTTTATTCCACATTATCAGATGTAGTGTTCCACATTTTAAGCTGTAAGATTGAGAGCTATATTAACAGAAACAGATAATCATAAAAGTAGAGCTCTCACTTTTGTAACTTTTCTATCAATGGATTGCTTCTGAAATGTGCAACACATCAAAAGCAGAGTACTAGAACTTGGAAAGAAAGCACTTTACATCATAAATAAAACTAACAGGAATGAAGAATGCGTGTGATACAGAGCAGAATGGTGTGGTATGTATCTGGTGTCAGAAAACATTATGATGAAACTGAACATCTAGAAGAGTGCATACAAAGAAACAACATCACAACTTTTGGCTTGCTTAAATATGATGAAACTCAGTCTCCTATCATCTTCATTAAAAAAAAAAAATCTTCAAGATTGTGGGTCACTTACAAAGTTCCACATATACAACTGAAGAGCTCATCAGTTCCTATGGCTAAGACCTGGATCAGTGGTTATTCCTTGCCCCTTCCTTGTGAAATTTCTTAACTTTCAACACCAGTAAGACAAACAACTTCTGTTAATCGCAGGGGGCTTTTCAAAGATTTATGTTAACAGCTGACCTCCCCCATCAATATTATTCAAAAGAGTTTAAGTATAAGAACATTTGTAATGAACTTCTGACATCTTCAACTATACTGAAATGAGTTAAGCAGTGACTTTACAAGTTATTCTCTGTAATCATTGATCTTTTGAGTGAGGGGATGGTCTCCACTGTTATGGTGATCTGTAGGCTGGGTTTATTCATAGCTGTAAGACCCTTATATTTCTTTGTCACTTCATACATAATAATAGTTCTGTATTTTTCGGGCACCTACACCTATTAGTCAGGTGAACCACTATTGTTTGTGCATATTACAGGCTTTATATTTCAGATCGTTGTAGTTTTATAACTATTTATTTATTTTGTTAGTACTTGTTAACTGGGGCACAGCACTGACCATGCTGGACCTTTTTCAGACTCAGTCTAAGAACACTGTCTGGTTAAGTGACATGGTAATAGGTGCACAATTAGGCAGTAGTGACTGAGGGGATCAAACCCTGGACTACTGGAAGCAGCTTGTTAACAATTTCTTAATTCTCTGCCCCAACTACCACATACTGATCGACATTCATACAAAAGTATTACTGCTGTTGCACCGATACATTTTTTCAAATTTACCTGTTCACAATTTTTGTTTTTCTAATGACATTTGGCTGTATTTTGAGAAGATGGCTGTATGCAAACTGGAAAACAACATCTTCCCAGAACCACATTTTCTTAACCTGGTTAATTATGTTGCATGTCAGCATTGCCAAGGAGATTGCTAGTGCATGTACCCTATTGGATATAAGTAACCTATCCATTTTGACAGGACTGGATTTACTATGAACAGATACAGCTTTTCCTTTTTTGTGTTCTACTGAATATGAGTCATCTGGGTTTTATTCAGAGCATCTTCAGTGTATGCTATGGAGCAGGCCTTACAATATATTTTGACTAAAGATAAACACTCACATATCTTTGTGCAAATTTTTTGCTTTAGATGCAGTAAGAGCTTTGATCAGGGTAGCTGGTCTTTTCTCTGGTTCCCTATTATATCATTGAAGATGCAAAATCTCGAATGCGTCTTCATCGAACTGAAAACAACGAAAATTTAAGAGAGTGAAAGGGCATATAAGCAATTTCTTTCCCTGGTAAAGAAATCGCTTGGCCGTCACCATTACTTTGCCATTTTCCCCACTGTAGTGCGATCTTGGAGTTGGTATATTTAGTTAGGGGGGTTGTGGGGGGGCACAGCCCCCCACTTTGTTTTGTTTGTAGAGTTTTTTTTTTTTTTTTTCTTATTGGGCCAAACGATTTCTTTCACAGGGAAAGAAATTGCTTATATGCCCTTTTGCTCTTTTAAATATTCATTGTTTTCAGATCGACGAAGACGCATTTGAGATTTTGCATCTTCAGTGATATAATAGGGACCCTTTTCTCTTCACTTTCTCCTCACTCGGTTAAGAGCAACATGCCTTACTTAGGTCCAAGCTGGAGAGGTCAAAGCTTTAAGTACTAATCATTTTCTTTTGAGGCAGCCATGGTCAAAAAAAGAGTTTGATGAACTTAAGAAGATAACGTCCATGTTGCGCTGATGTCTGAATCTGGTTCTGCTACCAAGGATAAATCAAAAGCTACAGAAAATAAATTGCCAAACTACAAAAAAAAATGAACAAAATCTCCATGGAACAAAAGGGGCGGCATCTTGTATTCCTCCAGGAGGAGGATTTTGTCCACAATCCCACTTCACTTAGATATACGAACACAGCTGTATAACCATTAGGAAAGGAGACAGACTATATATAGGGTGAGCACACTGCACACATAACTACCATCTCACATTTATGTACAGAATAGCAACTATGGCTGTAGAATAGAACATTCAGGAAACGGGGTCATGGTGGTAGCAAATGACAAATGCTGTCTGCATGTAAGGAAACTGCTCAGCATTTCAGTTTCTGTTATAGAACAAGTAAATGCACTAATAATTGTTGTCGTACCTTGTATTGTTGTTCCTTACAAGAACTCTCCCAGCTACTTTAGTACATGATGGTTTCCCTCATTACTAAATCTATCAAGCACTTTCTTTGCTAAGGCAACTATCCAAAAACTAACTACAATGAAGCAGGTTTTTATTTATTTATTTTCTTTTTTTTGAATCTTTACGTATCGGATCTCTATTTTATGGGCAGATGAAACAAAAAGACCAAGCCTTTTCTAGCCATTAATACCTAAATCTGCTTTGAAACTGCATCATGTAAACAGTGAATGTAATTTTTATATTACTCTTTACGAAGAATCCAACAATTAGAGGCATTTCACCCTTTATGTTTCTACTAAAGTAGTGACTTACTTTAATAATCTTTTAAACTTTGACCCTAAATCAGATACAGGAAACCAGTCCTTGGTAATCCTAAATTTATCTTGTCTTTGGTTCCAAATGGTTACTATTTTGTTATAAAACTACAAGGACATGAACTGTCTTATTTAGATAGTTGCTTAAAAAGCTTATTTGATCTGAAATCTGAGCTTAACCTCAGGTGAAGTGAAATATTTTTTATTTGTACTAAATAAGTCAAGTTATTTTAGGAATTGTAGTAGCAACCATGACTGAGAATAGAGCATTGGGAAGTAAGCAGTATTAAGTGCTTGACAAGGGTGGCAAAACATTTCAATGTCTACTGAAAAGTGTATATGGCTGGGTATTTTATGGTCTGTGTGATCATTTTATTCCTATGTTCCTTTGTTTCTAAATTTCTAAAGGAAAGTGCTCTAATTTGTATCTAATTTATTTATCCTTAAGCCTTTCTTCTAAACCAGATACATGCACTTTCTGGGTGCTGCCTACATCTGATGGCAGTAACAGTTAACCTATCAGTATGCAGACAACTCCAATGCCATCCTTTAAAGGCCAGCAGACCTACATTTCCTTTATGCTTATTTTACTCTTATATGTATCAGCAGGCTGTATCCAAGTGTGAAGGGCTGTTTTCCAAAATGTTGGCTTCTTAGAGCAGATCTTGATCAAGTGCAATGATGTTGCTTTGCTGTGATACAGATGTGGAAAATGATTCAATGTGTCACGTACAGATGTGGAACGATTCAGTGTGTTGCGTACAGATGTGGAACATGATTCAATGTGTCGTGCACAGATGTGGAACATGATTCAATGTGTCACGTACAGATGTGGAACATGATTCAATGTGTCGCGTACCGATGTGGAACGATTCAATGTGTCGCGTACAGATATGGAACATGATTCAATGTGTCATGTACAGATGTGGAACATGATTCAATGTGTAGTGTACAGATGTGGAACATGATTCAATGTGTCGTGCACAGATGTGGAACACGATTCAATGTGTCGTGCACAGATGTGGAACACGATTCAATGTGTTGCGTACAGATGTGGAACACGATTCAATGTGTCACGTACAAATGTGGAACACGATTCAATGTGTCGTGTACAGATGTGGAACATGATTCAATGTGTCGTGCACAGATGTGGAACACAATTCAATGTGTCGTGCACAGATGTGGAACATGATTCAATGTGTCGCGTACAGATGTGGAACATGGTTCAATGTGTCGCGTACAGATGTGGAACATGATTCAATGTGTCGCTGTGCTTGTACTTGTTATGAAACTTTTTTTTTACTAGGGCCTCTTGCCTGATTTATGTTCATCAATCTGAATTAAATGAGTCCAACAAAATAATTGATATTATGACCCTTTCTAGACAAATTCTGCTGCTCAACACCTGGAAACGTTCTAACTGTTCACAGAAAGATGACTGACTAACTAGCTAACAACAAACTGTGTGACAATTAAAATTTAACAGACTTCCCCTAGAAATCTTGTATCGGCTCTTATTTTTCGACCAGCTGCTCCCATCAGGGGTCACCACAGCAGATCATCTGTTTCCATTTCTTCCTGTCCTCTGCATTTTGCTCTGTCACACCAACCACCTGCATATCCTCTCTCACCACATCCATAAACCTTATCTTAGGCCTTCCTGTCTTCCTCTTACCTGGCAGCTCCATCTTTAGCATCCTTTTTCCAATATACCCAGCATCCCTCCTTAGCACATGTCCAAACTAATGCAATCTCACCTCTCTGGTTCATAGGTTCATAGGTTCATAGGTTTATACTAGGCTATCTGCCCTAAGGCATTTATAAGCCTAGCCCAAATTATTGTGGCTTACGCCACCCCTTATATGAAAAAATACTGTGCCCATTAGTTTGTTGTGCCTCTGTCCAGCAGTGACCCAGAGATGATTCCCGGGGTAAACCTACGATCTCCCATCCACAGGTCTAGATTTCTCTTGAACAGAGTCAGCGAGGTGCTCTGCCTCACATGGACCGGGATTTTATTCCACAGCATAGGGAGTCTCTGAGTGATAAATCTATCCCTCCAGCACGTCCTATTTATATCCGTGCTAAGGTTTAAGTCGCTTGCTCTAGTGGTTTTGGTGGATTTGGATTTTTGAGGTGGAGCATGTCCATTAATTCTGGGTTGGACATGGCCTTGTATGTCAGGCACATGTCACCTCTGAGCAGACGGTATGCGACTGAATAGAGCTGGAGTTTCTTCAATCTGGCAGCATATGACAGATTTTGGAGTCCCTTTATCCTTTTGGTGAGGAACTTTTGGGGTCTCTCCAATTGCTGCAGATGTCGGGTGAGATACATCCCGAATGGGGCATTGTACTCGATCATTGGTCTGATAAGTGAAGAGTACAGGGGAACAATGACCTCACTAGATCTGGATGTGAATCCCTTCATGATCAGGTGGGCAATGTAGAAGGTCTTTCTAACCACTTTAGCAATGTGAGTGTCAAAGAAAGGCCACTGTCAACCTGGGTCCCCAGGTCCCTGATAACCTCTTCTGTGCTTAGTGGATTGCCACCTATATGGTAGCTTGGGGTTACCTTGTTTTTCCCGAAGGGTATGACTATACATTTTTGGCGTTTAACTTCAGGCCATGGCTCTGGCACCAGCTATCTGTTTCCGTGAGTCCCTTCTGAAGGATATCTGTGTCCGATGCACTTTCCACTATGGCGCCCAGTTTGCAGTCATCTGCAAACTTTGTCAGCCAAAGTCCTCCCATGTTGGCCTGTACTTCTGAGAAGTAGATGCCAAACAATAGGGGCCAAGGACCGAGCCCTGTGGGACACCACTTGTGACCGGCTTGGAGTCTGACACAGCGCCAGCAACTCTAACCCTGTGGGTTCTGTCCTTAAGCCAGTTTGCAACTCATCTTGTGACATATGGGTTTACATTTAAGCTGGTAAGTTTTTCTACAATACCCGAGTGGGGTATTGTGTCGAAAGCCTTTGCAAGGTCAAGGTAGGCTGTATGGACTGCCTTTCCTCATCAATGGCCTTGGTGACTATTTCGAAGAAGTCGACCAAGTTCAAAAGGCATGATCTTCCCTTAACAAAGCCAAACTGGGTCGGGTCCAATGTCTGCAAGTCCCCTATATCTTTGTTTATGAGCTCCATTATGATCCTCTCCATAGCTTTGCAGACTAGACTTGTTAAGCTTATGGGGCGGTAATTATCAGGGTCCGTAGAGGCGCCACCTTTGTGGAGTGGGACCACAGTTGCCGTACGCCACTCCTTGGGCACGTATCCTGTGGTAAGGCTGAGATTAAACAGCTGCCTTATGTGCGGGTTTAATTCCTCATTTAGCTCGTGTAGCACACAGCCGGGGACACCATCCGGTCCCATTGATGCTGTGTTTTTAGCTTTAGAGAGAGCAGCTTTCACCTGCGCATTTGAGATGTCCGGGAGGCTACACTCGGCTGGGATAGTTATCTCTCCTTCTGGCTTTGTTTCCAAACCATCCAACCTGAGTTGACCATCTAATATGCTGATTCCTAATCCTGTCCATCCTTGTCACACCCAGTGCAAATCTTAACATCTTTAAGTCTGCCACCTCCAGCTCTGACTATTGCTTTTTGTCAATGCCACATCTCCAACCCATATAACATAGCTGGTCTCCCTACCCTCTCATAGACTTTCCGTTTCACTTTTACTGGTACCAGTCTGTCACAAACACTCCTGGCACTCTTCTCCACCCTGTTTGTACTCCCTTCTTCACCTCACTTCCACACTCACCATTACTCTGAACTGTTAATTCCATGTATTTAAACTCATCCACCTTTGCCAACTCTACTCCCTGCATCATCACTATTCCTCTATCCTTCCTCACATTCACACACATATATCCTGTCTTAGTCCTGCTGACCTTCATTCCTCTCCTCTTTAGAACATATCTCCACCTCTCCATGGTCTCTTCAACCAGTTCCCTACTCTCACTACAGATCACAATGTCATCTGCAAACATCATAGTCCACGGGGACACTTGTTTGAACTCATCTGTCGACCTGTCCATCACCATTGTAGATGAAAGGGTTCAGAGCTAATACTTGATGTAATCCCACCTCCACCTTGAATGCATCCGTCACCACTGTCATACTGCCCTTGTACATATCCTGTACCATTCTTACATACTTCTCTGCACTCCTGACTTCCTCATACAGTACAACTCCTCTCTAGGCACCCTGTCATGTGCTTTCTCTAATCCACAAAGACACAATGCAACTCCTTCTGACCTTCTCTATACTTTGCCATCAACACCCTCAGAGCAAACATTGCATCTGTAGTGCTCTTTCCTGGCATGAAACCATACTGCTGATCACTAATCATCACCTCCCTTCTTAACGAAGCTTCCGCTACTCTTTCCCATAACTTCATGCTGTTGCTGATCAGATGTAGCCCTTTGTAGTTACTACAGCTCTGTACATCACCCATATTCTCAAAAGTTGGTACCAATACACTTCTTCTCCACTCTTCCGGCATCCTCTCACTTTCCAAGATTCCGTTAAACAGTCTGGCTAAAACTCCCACTACCATCTCTCCTAAACACCTCTGAACCAACAGCCTTTCCATTCATTATCCTCTTCATAGCTGTAGCTACTTCCTCCTTGCTAATCCATTGCACTTCCTGATTGACTATCCCCACATCATCCAACCTTCTCTCTCTCTCTCATTCTCTTCATTCATCAGCCTCCTTGTATCAAATGTGTACATTAAGTTTCTTTCCACTTAGTTGATATCTATAGGTGTTGTGAAGTGGAATGGAAAGGTGGGTAAGAACACAGTCTTCTGTTTAATCCCCCACAGTATCCTCTACTCTGATGTCTTACATCTGTCTCCCAACAACTGTATGACTGTCCATTTTGCAAAGTGAAGGTTACTTATTCATACTGACTGTATTTCTCGTTATATTATAATGACAGTGATTAGTATTATTTTAATTATCATTGTGATTATTATGCAAGCAAAATTCTCAGTGAAGCATATTCAGTGGAAGAATTATAAGAATGGAAGTTAGAACGGAGATAATAAAACAGAAATTAAATCTTTCAAAATATAGAAACAAAACTTAATTTCCAGGAATATAATTCACAACAGTAAAATAACATGTCAGGCAATAAAATGAATCAGCTACCACATGGAAAATCACTGCATGTGTAACTACCCACATCCACCCAGACATTTCCAGTACATACCAGTTTATAGTTATTTGGTACGTTTACTGAACAGAAATGCTGGCATCCAGTTCAAGAACACAAAACTGGTTGCTTATCACTGAAGATGCCTGATCATAATTCCTTGTAGCTTATGGAGGCTTACCTACTGTATGAGTGTAAACTCTCACACAAACAGTGGGAAAAAGTACCTCTGATTAACTAACAATTTTAAAAGCAGTTAGTTTACTGTGCCCTCACTGTGTGTGTGTGTGTGTGTGTGTGTGTGTGTGTGTGTGTGTGTGTGTGTGTGTGTGTGTGTGTGTGTCTGTGTCTGTGTGTGTGTGTGTGTGTGTCTGTGTGTGTGTGTGTCTCTGTGTCTGTGTGTCTGTGTCTGTGTGTCTGTGTGTGTGTCTGTGTGTGTGTGTGTGTGTGTGTCTGTGTGTGTGTGTGTGTGTGTGTGTGTGTGTCTGTGTGTGTGTGTGTGTCTGTGTGTGTGTGTGTGTGTGTGTGTGTGTGTGTCTGTGTGTGTGTGTCTGTGTGTGTGTGTGTGTCTGTGTGTGTGTGTGTGTGTGTGTGTGTGTGTGTGTCTGTGTGTGTGTGTGTGTGTGTGTGTGTGTGTGTGTGTCTGTGTGTGTGTGTGTGTGTGTGTGTGTGTGTGTGTGTCTGTGTGTCTGTGTCTGTGTGTGTGTGTGTGTGTGTGTGTGTGTGTGTGTGTGTGTGTGTGTGTGTGTGTCTGTGTGTGTGTGTGTGTGTGTGTGTGTGTGTGTGTGTGTGTGTGTGTCTGTGTGTGTGTGTGTGTCTGTGTGTGTGTGTGTGTGTGTGTGTCTGTGTCTGTGTCTGTGTCTGTGTGTGTGTGTGTGTGTGTGTGTGTGTGTGTGTGTGTGTGTGTGTCTGTGTGTCTGTCTATGAGACATATGTCACCCTTCCTTCTTTAAAGGGACACACCTCTCATAATGTTGATCAAATGGACAAAATGTAGAGCACTTACTAATATCTTCAAGAAGGAACCTCGTAGCATTACTAAATGTCTAACAATGAATGTGTGATAGCCCCTTTGGAACATTGAAGTTTTAAGACTCAAAATGAGGAATGTTTCTTATAATAAGGCACATTTGAGAGTTACTGTGTGTGTGTGTGTGTGTGTGTGTGTGTGTGTGTGTGTGTGTGTGTGTGTGTGTGTGTGTGTGTGTGTGTGTGTGTGTGTGTGAAATGAAGTGTATTACAGCCTTCAGAGCTATCAAATATTCCCAATATTGTTCTAAAGTAGCTACCATGTGTCCTGCACTGTGAGATTAAATTATAGCAAACCTGACAGGTATATAATAAAAATTGTTATGCACTTTTCTGACATGTTTTATATTTTGCTGATTTCTGAGATGTGATCACCATGCTCTATGAACTTAATTTAATTACTGAATCACTTTTAGTAGCCAGTTACTTTATGACCTATACTCACAGCCTAAGTCTCTCCATGCCTCTTGAATGGACAGAATTTCAACTTATATTTCTATTTTGTAGTCTATTCTCCTATCTTGATCAGATTTTAAAGTAAAGAAACTTACCTTGGACACACTAGAACAAAGACCCGTACTTTAAGGAACAAAGCCAAAAATTCCACTAAGATACAAAAGACCTTCCCCATACAGAAAACAACTGAGGCTTCTTTTGGATCCAAAAGGATTTTGGTGGAATGTTACTATAGTTGTAGGGGAAAAGAAACCTTCTTAATCAAATACTAACTTCATCCATTCCCCATGAGTCTGGTAAAACACTCGCAGACTGTTCACTCTGTACCTCCATCAGCTCAGTATTTTTATTACCGCCTTTTCACCTTAAAAACACCTCAGAACCAGATTGTAAAGCTGTTCAATAATCAGCTGATTACAGAGAACATGGCAGTGAGGATATCTGCCTGTAGCGCTTACAAATCTGGATACAATTCATTTCTCATCCAGTCTGGCAGTTTGTTGTTCTTTTTTCTGTCAAAGGACATTCCCCATCTCAGCAAGGAATCTTTCTTCTTCTCTCTTCCTGAAACCAAGTCCCCTGTCAACACCTCTGACTATAGACTCTCACTTCCTGAAACCAAGTCCCCTGTCAACACCTCTGACTATAGACTCTCACTTCCTGAAACCAATTCCCCTGTCAATTCCTCTGACTATAGACTCTCACTTCCTGAAACCAATTCCCCTGTCAATACCTCTGACTATAGACCTGTCTTCTTCTTACCTACGTCGACACACTACTTGAGAAAGCTGTTTACTAGCAAACCTCTGTTTACCTAAATAAACATGACAACTTCTGTAGGTATTAGCATAGATTTATTCTTGACGGAAGTACTTAGTGTAGCCTTCTCCCTATCCAGCCTTGTTCTTACAACCATTGATGGTGGTTTTCTGATTGGAATGGGAATTAAGTTTGTCAGTGTAAGTCAGTCATGATCAGCTTTCCACTAACTTCTCTGTCAAAGATTTTTTATTTATTATGTATTTAATTATTTGCATTTGTTTTCTGGTCAAGTTTGATAGTGCAAAACAAAATTCAGCAGAGTGGAAAAAAGCTCCAGAAAAATACAAAAATTGCAAAATGTTAAGTACAAGAATACATGTTTGCAAAATACAAGACAAAATGCAACAAACTTTCATTGTAGTTTAATCCCACGCTTTCTTTCCTTGCTAATATCTACTCATGTGTCTTTCAAAGCTTAGTCTCTGTTTATCTTATCACCTTATTCATCCAGTCTTCATCCAGTTCATTCATTCTATATGCTGGTGAGAAAAACCTTCAAAATATCACATATGGCTTAGCATTAAACAACTTGCTGTCCAGTTGAAAAAAAATAAAGGAATATTCTTTGGCACATTGGTTAGAATCATATTGATATAACCTCCAAAAATGGTTTCTCTTAGGAAATACCATTCAGTTTGCCCCTCCCCTTTTAAATACTAAAACATCTTATGTGACTAACACTAACAGTGTCCTCCCAATTATATCACCCCAAAAAGCTAAATCAATTAAATTGTTTTTTTGCTGTCATAAATTATCCATATTCCTCATTCCAGAAGGGAGAGCAGCTATTGTCAAAGGACACTTCAAGTCCAATCAGAATGTGGACTTTTCATTTCTGCTAGTGTCTTCAAACAGTCAATATGAACTCCAGGTACTTTAAAATAAAAATGTCCAGTCTATCCTTCTCTCTCCTGTATTTCAGTAGTGTTACTCTTCCCTAACTATAGCCAGTTAGCTCCACATAAAGGAGTGCTCCATCTTTCTTCAACACGCACTTCTGTACAAACTCCTGAAATTCAGTCTCTGTACTTAGCTTGCAGCAGTGTTGCACTCAGAGGTAGTCCCTATTCTCTCAGACTGTATTCGTTTGGAACAATTGTACTGCAATGAATTGCTAATTCAATGGTCATCAATCATTGCACTGGCTTTCAATACTTGAAAGTGGTCTGATAAGCATTATTTAAGTCTAGTGTTGCCATGAAACTTGAAAGAGGAAGAAGATGCAGCAGGTTGTGAAGTGACATCAGCTTGAATTTGGGCACTATCAGAAAGAGGTTTAGGACAGAAAGATCCAGAACTGGTCTCCAAGTATTTTCTTTCTTTGGCACTAGGAACACCCTTGAGTAAAAACACTTCCCCAACTGGGAAGGAAAAGCTGATTCTATCAGTCCTTGGAATACCATGTGATGAAGAACTTGTGGAAACAAAGCAGCATGATCTGGAGGATGAGGAATGACCCCTGGAAAGTATGAATTTCCTCTCACCATCTGTAACCTTGAGGAAGAATTTTCAGAATGCATTTGTATGAAACACTCTATTGTCAAAGAGAAAAATGGAGATTCAGACTTTCTGGAAGAAAAAAGGACCAGGGTGGGAGAGGATCACAAGGTCTCTTGAATAGTCATTCAGGCTTAATTCTACCACAGAAAAACAGAAATTCACACAAAACCAGGATGAAAGATGTTAAAAAACTTTTTACTGACAACCCCCTCCCCCCAATAAAATCACAATGAACAGTTTCTCTCCTCCAGTACCTCAGCTAACACAGCCTTTTGAGAGTATATTCGCCAGCACATATTTCCCCCATTTATATAATACAATCCAATATACAAATAGTTAACAGTTCTGAAAAAAAAATAAATGGAAAAAAAGTACACAGTTCAGGACTGACGGCATTGTTTACATATTGAAATGTTCCTGTGGGAAGTTTTCTGTGGGGGAAAGTAAAAGAACATTTAGGACCCGTTTATCAGAGCATATGAGGGACATGAAAAAAAGGTAAACTAGGAAGTCCAGTAGCAACGCACTTCAAAATGTACCCCAATGGTAGACCTGATGGGTTACAAGCAAGCATTTTATAAACAAATCCACTTAGGTCAGTATGACAGTGTGGATTTAAAAAAACAAACTGCTGCATAAAGAGTTTGTTTTTATCTTGAAGTATGGTACTTTAGCTCCCAGGGGTTTTAACTATAAATGCAATTGGAAATTTCTAATTAATTAATGAGCTAAGTCTAAGTATATATTTGTAAATTGGATTGTATTATAAAAATGGGTGAACTATGTCCTGGGTGAATATACTCTCAAAAGGCTGTGTTAGCCAAGAAGTTAGAGGAGAGAAACTGTTCACTGTTTTTTTTGTATCAGTAAAAAGTTTTTTAACATCCTTCATCCTGGTTTTGAGTAGATTCCTGGCTTTTTGTGGTAGAATTGAGTTTTCCTCTAGTGGTGTGGTTTAGTCATTCAGACTTGTTGGACTAACCTTGTTTTGTGGAGGTTTGAAACTTCTTTTTGGAACCCTCTTGCCTTTTCTTCTTAAATGTCTGTTTGCCTGAATTTTGTTGAGACTGTTTATTCTGTTTTTTGCCAAAACTGATGAGGAGATAGAAAATCTCTTGGAAAATTTGGAAAAGGAAGGATGAAAAATCTTAGAAATTCCCTAGATCAATTTATACCTTTCATCACACTTTTTGATCACCTCTTCAGCAGAGGAGCCAAACAAGAAATCTCTAGCCAAGGGAGAATTTAAAATATAAATTTTAACATCATTTAGGAGGTTCTGAGAATGCAGTCATGCAAACATCCCCAAATCAATAACAGTGGCCATAGCGCAGGAAGACGTATCAACAGAGTCATGCACGCACACACAAACACATGCACACATGCACACACACACACACACACACACACACACACACACACACACACACACACACGCACACGCACACGCACACACACACACACACACACACACACACACACACACACACACACACACACACACACACACACAGCAAGCAATGAGTAGTGATCTGTGCAATAGAAGAAACTAAGTTATTTAAAGCTGAAGAAGAAATCACAGATAAAACATTCCTCATGCTTTCACAATTTGCGAGAATAAACTTTAACATATGAGCCTGGCAATTCTAAATTCTGAAATTCACAGTTGTAGAAGTATGTACTTTATCTCCATACATATCAATCATTTTTGCTATCCTTATCAAGAAGAGTAGGATTGGAATTAACTAAGAGCTTAGCAGCAGTGGGAACAACTAAGGCTATAGCTGCTGGGTCAGGTTTGGGAATAGTGTATAAAATTTTAAAACACTGGGGACCTTTATATTTAAAACACTGATAAACTTTATATATCCTATCTGCCTTTTTAGTGGGAGCTGGCTGACTATCAGACTGGAGACAGTGAAACACACATCCTCTAAAGCAGACACACCAGGGGGAATGGGTGTAGGTTCTGCAAAACCTTCAGAAACAGCTCATAGTATTTTCCAGTGGACTAGAAAATCTCATCGCTATCCCACTGAAAATAGTCACATTCTAACAATAGTCTCAGAGAAAGAGAAACCCCCACAGGGAAACTCATAAGCTGAGCTCCCCTTTGAGACTGAATCCAAAATTTGAGGAAAAAGTGTATCTGTCCCTGCAGCTTCCTGTTTAGATTCAGAATCTTGAATTTCTTTAGGAAAAAAGAAACCCCTTTCTTTTACTAGAAAGTACTTTACAAGAAGGATCAATAGCCTGAATTAAACCCTGAGCCCGACCTAGTAAACTATTCTTATCCAAAGTAAAATTGAGGAAGAGCAGATACGTGCTTTGTTTTCTGTTTCTTTTTGACAGGAAAAATGGGGGCAACTATAGTACTAATGGCTGCATCAGCATCCTCAGGGATGGGCACAGCATTCTGACACAATAGGGACATCTTCTCGGTTCCCTCTCCCAGGACTGACAAGAGTGTCCACCCTTTGCCCACTGAGGGGACCCCAACAACTGCAGAGGACTTTGCTAAACCCTGGTCCATAGTGGTTGTCGTTGCTACACCAGAGGGATCCTGGGTTAAGATGAGAAGTGCGAGGTACAAAAATGGCCACAGCAGGGTCACCCCCTATAGCTGAGGCAAACTGCTAGCCTGCTGTGATGGCAGTTTGCTTAATTTTTCTTTTTTGTGACTGGAAGAAGGACTGACCATAGGGCGAGCAGTCTGTTCCATGATCAAGATGAAAATGGTGCCTCTTTGATGGTGAAGACAAGCAGCAATTTGCTGATAAACACTACTAGTCCACTAAAGTTATTTTTTATAGAAAAACACAGTAAACTTCATTATGTCAGACCCACAAAAGTAAAATAAACACAATTTATCCACAGAAAGAATGTTTTTCAGTTACTTTACATAATTTTAAACTGATAGAAAAAAATGGGCACTCCATTTAAAAGTATGTTCCAGTCTGGAGACTGTCAGCTAAAATGCAACACTCCGAGCTTTGAAATATCTTTCCTGAGGAGGAAAATTATAAAATGTCAACAAAATTAAGAAAATGAATTATTTTTCCCCAAAGGGAACTTATGTGCCCAGCCCAAAAGCCTCAGAGCAGAATACTGTCTGGCTGCAATAAAGCTGCAAAGGGATTCTTGCTCATATCTGTGTTTTAGTCAGTTCAGCTCAAGCTGCTGATGGTTTTGGTGTATGGAAGGTCCCCCTGAAGCTTTGTAAGGTGGACGGCTGTTATATCCTTTGCAGAAACATCATTTTGCAAGACAGCAGAACAAGTCTATAGATAAAAAAAGTTTAAGTCATGAATAAAATCTATACAACAATGGTTCAAAATATAGAAAGTGATAGGAAAAAAGAGAATGTTATTTGTGAGAGCAAACTTTTAAAAAGTGAGGTTTGAAGAAAAAGGTATTTATTAATATAGTAACTGAAGTGATAATTATACTGGCGTGTGCAGGAGGTGCAAGGTGATAAGAGAAGTTTGAGAGGCAACACCAGGGAAATAGGTAGAGGTACCAACACAGAAAGTGGCTGGATGTCGCAGAGGTTGAAACAGATGATTAGTAAATAAGTGAGTGACAGGAAGGTTGGGGGAGGTCGGGGTACGAGGGTGTAGGATTATTGTTGTGAAGAGAGGCTGTAAAGTACTGGTATAATGTTATGGCTGGGCAGAGGGGGGTAAAGAAGGGCCATGATGTGAAATAGAATAAATGAAGAGGGAAGGAAAAATCAGAGCACTGAGCAAAAGCAGGTTTAATAAAATAGACAGGGGGGTGTGAGAAGAAGGGAAGGAAATGGGCAGGAGAGCAAAGGAAGTTTAAGGAGAAATGATGGCAGAGACACAGACCATCAATATATCGGTAGAGGTGTCTGTCACAGTTGTGGCAGTGCAATCCTTCTGGACTGGATGGCATTATTTTTTAGTATATGGTAGGTAGGCACATTGCCTTGGAGGGTAGGTATTTGTTAACCCTAATGGGTTATAACTTGATAGAGGCAGTTGTGTCCAGTCATGTACAAAAATGTGACCTTGTGGGGATTGCTGTATATTGTGTGCCGAAAAACCCAGTGAAGTTGAAAATGTGGCAGTCAATTTTTTTTTTTCATTTACTCCAGCTAGACTTCAAAATAATAATGATGTCATCAATATATTTAAATTAGCAGCCCACAACCTATAAGTGGCTGAATAGTGAATTGTCTATGAATTCCTCTTCCAAGGCAGTCAGCATGGTTCACACCAAAACTATCTGTGACTTTGGTTTTCTCATGTACCCAGAAACAGCACCTATAAAAGTGCATGCTACAAAATATAGCTTTATTTTCACACCGTGTTTTAGTACAATTTATTATGGTGGGGGCCAAGCTTATTTGGCATAGTACTGTGTCACAGTTTGAGACTTCCTGGATGGCTGCACACTGATCAGCAGTTTAACTTAAGCTCTCCCACTGTGAAAACAGAAACTGAGAAAAAACAGCTATGAATATTGTTAGCCTGAGTAAAATTAAGTTACTGGCTAGTAATTACGTTGCTAACTCCAGGATCGCACTACAGTGGGGAAAAGGGCATATACATTTTATTTGCCTTACAGTACTCTACACAGTGCCATATATTCTAACTGCAGTTCAGAGAAATGAGTTTTCAGTGAACTGGTCGGGGTGAAATGAAATTCAATGAAATGAGATTCAACAAAACAAAGTAGGCCCACACTATTTACATGGCTCTGTGTTCTCATGATAATTAATTTATTAGACCTGGTTAACAGTTTGTTTGTTTGTCTTTTCGGCTTTTCCTGGTCCTAACCCCCTAGGTCGCCACAGCGGAACTTCGTTCCGCTAATGATTGGCAGTAGATTTTTATGGTGCTGAGTTGCCAGCCAGATGCCCAACCTTCAGCGAAGGCACGCCCATTCACATATGTCTTTTGGAGGTCACTCGACCACGGGGAGGACATGCAGACTCCACACAGAAGGCACTCAAGTCAAGAATCGAACAGGAGAACCTCTTGCTGTGAGGCAACAACACTATCGCTGTACCCAGTGATTACTCCAATTTAAAATAGCATGACTGACTCATAGCCACCTCATCCAGTTCATCTAGAAACTTGTTTTGTGAATGAGTGAGCCCAAGCAAAGGTAGCATTGATTCATTGACCATCACTTTTAAATGAGTATATATCCAATATGTATATGCAAAAAGAGTTTGACACAAGCCTTCAGTAATTCTTTCATAGAGTTCCATTTCCTGGCACAGACCAACTTTATTATGTTGACCAACACCCAAGAAACTTTTAGAACAGAGGTCCTGTGAAAGGATTTTGCATTAGCCACCCTGAAAAGCCAGAATTTTCTACCATTGTTCAAAGCTCTAGGTTATATTTGTGCCAATAGCTGTTATAGATATTCCAGGTATAGTCTAACACATGGTCAGTCCTAGAACAAATGCAGATTACTGGCTTCAGGTTCACCACCCCTCTAGCACTTACTACCAGATTCAGACCCTATTCTAAACTTCCCAGCTGACATGAGGTACCATCTGTTAGTATTCATGTTCTGACCATTTATAAAGTTGGTAATGGGCAGCCCATGCTTCCTCTCATTTCTTTGTAGTTAAATCATCCCTTTCTTGCCTTTTCACCCCCCCCCCATACATGCATTTTACTACCATTCCTTTTTGTTCTCACATGTCTTTGTAGAACAGACTTGCCCTTCTTTTTACAAGTTTAGCCATCTTTCAAGTTAAACTCTGAGCATACAGTGAAAAAACTCTTAGGTCCTTAATCCTATGAGCCGACAAGTAACTGACCCCACTTAGTAATACCTGTGTCTGACCAGCATCACTTTGTCTTTAACCCTATACATTGTAAAGTGTGGGTGATGTCATAGGTTCATAGGTTCATAGATTGGTACTAAGCTAACTGATTTTGCGAGCCATTTTAAGCCTAGCCAATTATCCCTTGTGAGACTCAAACCCTGCACCTTGTGTTTGTAAGGCAAACACCTTAACCATTAGGCCACCCTCCCAACCTGTCATATTACATTTGTGGAACCCTTGCACCAGGGTGAAGTACCCAAATGCATTCCCTGTGTAAGCTCAAAAATCTTTCCTGTGGTAACTCCGAAAGATTTCCACTGGTAGGATTAAGACCTGTCATACCTGAGTTTCACTCTTTATTGCTCAGTCCCAAAAACTGGGTAAGTTTAAACACGGTGGTATACCTTGATAAGTGTGAGTGATCATACCCACCAAACCATTTTGGGATATAGGCAAAAAGTGATGAGATTTTTTTGTCTGCATTTACCAATACATGTTTAATTATTAAGTCTTGCAGACAGATGATTCTTGGGTAGTTCACTGGAAAAGGCAGGTTAGAAAACATAATATGAGACATTAAAATAACCTGCAAGTCTTGGATTCTTCCCATAATAGAAATGCAACTTCTCCAATTCTGACAGATAGTCATCTGTAATTTTGGCAGTTAGGCTAAGATTTACTATCATTGTATTTTCTAAACAGTTGCCCACATATAGACCTAAATATCTTTGGTGGGGTGCTACTAGGATTTTTGAATCTCCTAACTCATATTGTCCATGTCTCTTGATGAAGATTGCCAAGTCCCACCAGTCATCTGTGATATCACCCTAGCTTTGGCAAAACTGGTTTGCCTTTAAAGAATTTCTCTAACCTAGATGCAAGGATTTTCATGAAAGTTTTAAGCTCTAAGTTAATTAGTGATATTGGCTGATAGTTTGGTAAACCTTGTATCCCCTTCTGGACTTTCAGAATTGGAAATCATTGCCTGATTACGATTTATGGTGGATGACGAGACCTGGAGAGCCGTATAGATATGTGAGAACATTCCAGAGCCTTCTCCCTCTCCATGTATAAAACTCCATGGGGAAGCCATCCAAAGCCAGGACTTTGTTTGGTGTTTGCTTGGCAATCACTTGTGTTATCTCATTTTATGAAACGGCTTGATCAGACATACCCCTGTTATTCTGATTTAGCTGTTGAAAATGTCCAGGTGAGACGAGCTTAGACTGATATGAACTGTAATATCCCCAGTGGCTGCATCCCCTATTAAAGTGAAATCAGTGGAGTCCCTAGCTTGTGTATGGTTTCCTTGGGGATTCACCAGTTAAAGAGCTACACTATAAATGTGAGGTCGACCTCTCTTTTTATAAATGTGAGGTCGACCTCTCTTTTTATAAATGTGAGGTCGACCTCTCTTTTTAACCTTCAGCATTTCTATGCTCTGCTTCAGTTCTTGAAGTTTCAAGCATATGAATTTCAGTAGTTAGTTGCACTTGCAGATCTTTTAACATGGTGGCACCATTCTCAGACGCTATCCATTTTTGTACTGTGTGCTAATTTGCCACCTCAATAACATCCCTTTTTATTTTTTCTCAAGCCCTCTCATTCCAGTAAAAGCACTTTAATAGATGCTTTACATCCTTCCCACCAATCTCCCTTGGAGGATATATCCATCCAGTATACCAGTCCTGTGGGAAATTTCCAAAAAGAGTAATTTAGATCATCCCTACTATTGGAGAGTTTCCGAAGATAATGTGACCAGACCCATCTTCATACTTTCTGAGATTAATAATAGAGGCAACTGAGGCACGATCTGAAAATGCAGTTTTATGAATGCTAGGGCTATAGGGTCTATGTCTCAACTTTGTCAGGATAAGCATATAGTTAGGCCTGCTACCTTGATTTAGCAGATCCCTTGAGAAGGAGAGGGCAATATTCTCTGGGTGGAATTCTCAGAAGACACCCAGTCAGTCTTGATTAACCGTCCAGTTTTAAGAACAGCTTTGCTTCTGTTGTGGTGCTCACTCTTATGAAAAAGTCTGTCTTTAACTCTGTTTAGTACTAAATTAAAATCACCTGTCAGAATACAGAAATGGGTGTGGTTCTCACCCCATACCAAGTGAAGGGAACCTTTCAAAGAACTCCTCTTCACTATTACTGGGTGCATAAATTGTCCCACTGGCCCATGATTCTTTATTAATAATACCCTCCACTTTGCACTGCTCATGATACTGAGAGTTATAATACCCAGGAGTGATTGAAAACCAGTGCTACCTCTTTCCCACCACCAGGTTCATGATGTCTGTAAACCATTCTATAATCTCTTCTTCTAAGATTATTGCTGTCTTTAATTTTGTCTCCTGCAGACACACCATATGTGTTCCTTTCCAGTTTATTATCTGAATTATCCTTTTTTCTCTTAATGGGATGGGTATCACCCCATACATTCCATGATAGTAACATAACTCTCTCTCTCTTGGGCCTGGTATTAACTAACCAAGGCATTTTGGATACATTCTGCTGTCTTCGGTGGCTGACACTTTGTAAAATATGCAAGGACATCCCCTGGGGTAAGAAGAGAAAACCATTGGATGCCCAAAAGCAAATACACTGAGACAGAAAAGTCCCTGGAGGCTGTCACTTCAAGCAAATGGACCTCTGATAGGCGAATAAAAAACTGACTAACTCCCCCAGACATAAAACAAAGAAAAAAATATTAAAGCCATAAATAACAGAGCCTAATGGTACAGTACAGATGCCAAGTGGTGTTAAACCTCCATAGACTGGAACAGGAACAATATATAACATCTCAGTAGAGACATGAGGGCGCAGCTATGCCAGAGAAGAGATCATGCAACAAGTCATCCAGGTAAACTCTGAATTTTACCTGCAGCATCGTCATACCCCCTTGCTGGCTGTCCTGGCTAAGCATGATGCCAAGACTGAGGCAGCTTGACCTGTTGACCTTTGTATTTAAAAAAAAATTATAAATTTAGGAATGACACCTCTCTGACCTTAGTCCTTAGAAGAAGGACAGAACCACCCACAACCAGAAGGAGGCATGTTATTGAAAAAACAATACAACACATACACATACACACACACACACACACACACACACACACACACACACACACACACACACACACACACACACACACTATACTGCTCATATCTCTACATACACTTATGCATGCAAGTGCAGAGATACACACATGCACATACCTGCAACATTACCAGTCCACTAAACTCCCCAGCACTTAACTCTAACATGAGCAATGTAACTTGTATGAATTACTTAGCTGCATAAATGCCTTATGTCAGGCATTTCTAGGGGTAGGGTGGGGTGCAGTGGAGAGCATATGTCTTATTATATTGCCCTGAAAGGACTCATTAGCCATTGTGGTAGGCCAGAGACATAGCCCACCACAGCACTGCAGCACTTTGTGGTACAGCACTGTTGTAGGGCTGTCTCTGAATTGGAAATGCTTACCACCAGGTGTGCATCAAGCTTATACCTTCACAGGAACCTTTATCAATTTACCCATAGTATCCTTAACATATTTCAGTACTGCACTATTTGATGGCAACCACCTGTCATTATCAGATTGCAATAGCAACATTATAAAAGGGCATGAAATGCTGGTGGCTTGTTGGGCTAACACATAATCAGATTTAGCCTAACAAATTGGACATTGCAGTTAGCAGCTATCTTTTTTTAATTCATCTTGTAGTCTCCCTGCTTGTTAATCATCAAATTCCCCCCATCGGGATAAGCCCAGCTGATTTCCACTATGAGGGAAGAACCCAGTACTATATGAGGGTGAGGGCCATCCAGGGGAAGCTGTCATTCATACAATCATGAGGGATGCGTATGCTACTATGACGGCTGAACCCAGTACTATATGAGGGTGACGGCCATCCAGGGGAAGCTGTCATTCATACAATCATGAGGGATGCGTATGCTACTATGATGGCTGAACCCAGTACTATATGAGGGTGACGGCCATCCAGGGGAAGCTGTCATTCATACAATCATGAGGGATGCGTATGCTACTATGACGGCTGAACCCAGTACTATATGAGGGTGCGGGCCACCCAGGTGAAACTCATTTATACAGTCATGAGGGATGTGTATGCCACTATGAGGGAAGAACTCAGTACTATATGAGGGTGAGGACCACCCAGGGAAATTGTCATTTAAACAGTCATGAGGGATGTGTGTGCCTTTGCTGGCATTCAGACATCAAGGGTATATTATTTATCCCCTTAATGCCACCTCATGTAGGGTTTTGTGCACTGAGTCGTCACCACAGGGGCCACCTATGCTCCCCTTGTCCTGTGCAAGCATGCTTCTTCACATATGGTGACAAGGCCTACCATCAATGGTCTTCACATTGGGTGGCAAGGCCTACCATTGCTGGTCTTCACATATGGTGGCAAGGCCTACCATCGCTGGTCTTCACTTATGGTGACAAGGCCTACCATTGCTCGTCTTCACATATGTTGGAAGGACTACCATCACTGGTATGGGCAGCCACTGCCCACATCCCCCCTGCACTGTCTTACTACTTCAGGCAAGATACTGATTGATCCAGTGCATCAGTAAGTCAGCTGAGAACCACTTTTCTACCACTAAGGATGAGAACTCCCATCCTCACCTGCCAGTTACTTCAAGAACCTGACCTGTTACTCAAATGTGGGTCACCTGTGGTGTAGACAGGGCTTTACACCTTTGATAATCACCTTTCATGGAGGTGACAAAAATGTATCAACCAATGTGACAAATGTAACTTTTTTCAGAGGGATGGCTTTTTAGCCCCATCACTGAACAAACTGAAAATACTGCTGGTTTGCTGCTAATTGTGCTCACAGTTGGTATACTGATTAAGCCACTTACCTTGGAATCCAGAACATACAACTTAGGGGGGAGGACAGAACTGAAACTGTGTAAGAATTGTTCTGGGGAGGTCATCTGAATATAGTAAGGGATGTCATCAGAATTAGTGACAGACTCCTGACTCCAGTATAAAGGCAGAGCAGTACTCATTAGCTCAGCCTTTGCCTCACAGCAGGGTTGTGACAGTGAGGAAATGAGTAGATTCAGGCAGCAATTGCATGACCATACAGATAAAGCAGGACAACATGAGTTGGCATTGATAATATTGGACTTGAATTAATGTATTTATACAAGAGACAGTCACAAAATCACAAACAAGATCAACATGCAACTCTGATAGGCTTTCTCTGAGGAATTTATATACCTAAACCTATTTTTATACTTGTATGTTGTATATGCATTCTTGCACTATAAGTATTTCTTTTTTGTCCTCGCAGAATGTTCTGTTGTAATCTGGAATATGCATTGTATATAATGAATGTTGCTATTTAGTCATTTTTTTTTTGCTAAGTTTTTCATGTATCTGTCTTGGAGCTTATCTTCCCGGGCCTCTACTGAAAATGGACATATATCCAGTTAGACTAGCCCGGTCAACAAATGTAAAATAATAAATAAATAAATGCTCATACCAGGTCAGACAGAGCAAAATATAAAGACTGCCTGGTTCCATATTGGTGAGGCAGCATAAATAAAAGAAGGGAGGCCATCCTAGACTTCCATTTGGTAAATGGCTTGATGGTGGCCAACACATGGTTCATCAAAAGAGACAGTCACAAAATCACAAACAAGGTCAACATCCCACTCTGACAGACTTTCTCTTTATAAGGAAAGGGTACTGAAGAAGAATCAGAGATCGCAAAGCTATTCTCAATGAAACTGATGACACATAGCATACACCACTGCTGGCCGCAATCACAATCGTCTGTAAACAGTGATCAGACAAAAAGAGACTAGGCTGAAGACCTGAAAATTGATTGGAGTGAAAGCACAAGACTTGAAGGAAGGAATAAGGGCTCAGGAAGAACAGGAAATATGTGGAGTCAAAGAAGAATGACAGTCTCAAAACAGCATATGAAAAATATGGAACAGATATGTGGCCAAGCCAGAAATGGAAATAAGGCAAATAAAAGCTGGTGATGGAATTCAGATGTCCAGGAAGCTATCAAAAGAAAGTAGAACAGGAAAACAGGAGCTAGACAATAAAGGTCTACTGGTTGGCTACCAAACAGACTTTGACAGATCTTCCAATAACGAAGAACAAGGCATCATAGGCACTCTTATCAGCTTCTGGAAAGTGACGGACAAACATACACTATAAGAGTTTTTAAATTCAAGTGTATACAAACATACAGTTCAAAGTTATTTAAAGTAGAAAGAAACTACCCTAGTCTTACACATCCATAAGATCTCTCCCAAACTCAGTGGAAACTACTGTACTTATGGATTTGAATTCAACTGACTGGACCCATAGCTTCACAAATATAGCTCTTCTGCAGCCCCTTCAGACTTCATTATACTGTTCTCCACTCAGGACAGATGGTTGACTCCTAAAACAAAGAACATTAAGAGATCAACACTGCCACTGGTTAACAACAATGCTCTCCTTGAATTCTCTGAAGTCACAGGTGACTTGGTAGATTTATCATACCGCAATATTAGAATTCTCTAAGCTATGGTCACCACAATTCTGCAACTTCATCAACCTGCATAATAACAGAGAACATCATCACCAGTACTTAGCCGAAACTTTCAGTACTAAGGAGACAGTACCGCTAAATTCACTAATGCATATTAATATTATTAAATTAGTTTCTAACACTAACAATGCCATGCTGTTCATTAAGCAACAACAATCAAGAAGTACTCTCTCTGCTTAAACCAGCACTACAAGAAGTACTCTTTCTGGTTAGGCCAGCCCTACAAGAAGTGCTCTCCCTGCTTAGGCCAGCACTACAAGAAGTACTCTCGCTGCTTAGGCCAGCACTACAAGAAGTACTCTCTCTGCTTAGGCCAGCACTACAAGAAGTACTCTCTCTGGTTAGGTCAGTACTACAAGAAGTACTCTCTCTGATTAGGCCAGCACTACAAGAAGTACTCTCTCTGCTTAGGCCAGCACTACAAAAAGTACTCTCCCTGGTTAGGCCAGCACTACAAGAAGTACTCTCTCTGCTTAGGCCAGCACTACAAGAAGTACTCTCTGCTTAGGCCAGCACTACAAAAAGTACTCTCCCTGGTTAGGCCAGCACTACAAGAAGGCCAGCACTACTAGAAGTACTCTCTTTGCTTAGGCCAGCACTATATTTTGGCCTTCTTCTACACCTGCTTAGCCACCTGGATCAGCTTTCTTTGTGACAGGCATGGAATAGTTTTATGGAGAAAACATCAAAGTACTTGCAAGAACTAGATATAGTTAACTGCATTCATGACAATTGGTAGTTATCTTTAGTACTGTTACTTATATTGTAAGACTATACTATTATCTACAGCAACAAAGGTAATAATGCAGTGTCAATGCTGTAAACATGGTCAATACTGTCCTCGTACCTGTATTTGAAATTTCTTCTTTAGCCACTGTAATTTTTTACCCCGTGATATAATATTTGTTTTCATACTAATGCCATGCTTTTCAATGAATATAACTACAGGTAAACTTAATATGAGCTTGCATGTATTTAAAATACTGCATATAATCTGTGTGAGAATTCTCTGTACTATACATATCAGCTGTTGGTAGTACCTTGCCTTGGGTAAGTACAGAAAGGAGCCTTAGGATCAAACCACCTACCCAGTTAACACAAATAAAATTGCATAACCTGCAACTGTGAGTGTCTCCAATGCACTGCCTGGCTTTGTGCATATTGCTAACATCTGACCTGAAAATAGGAATACACTGCAATATAAGGCTTAACAACTGCAAACGCTGTGCTATATTATGGCCTGGAAATACACATGCCCCATGGTACATGGTCTTTCATTATGCATACCCCAGAGACCATGGCCAGCAACTGTAATTGCCCTTTCAAATAGGTTCATAGGTTACTTGGTAAGTATAAGTTTAGCATCCCTTGGCGACCATTTTAAGCCAAGCCAATTTCCTTTAACAGGGAGAATCGAACCTTGCATCATCTGTCTGTAAAGTAAACACATTAACCATTACATCAACCCTCAGAGTAACATAGTCGGGTTCCAAGGTTTGATTGTCAAGCTTTTGAGCCACAGGTCTTCAAGAATGCTGATAGACAAAACTCCAAATCTCAGTTTGATAGAATGACATTAAAAGCTGATATGTTTTCACTCTAAGATGAAGCTTATTCCATAATCTAAGAAGGTTTTATGCAATTTGTATGTTACATTTTTTTATTATTAATATTTAGTTTCTATTTTATATATTTTTGATGACAAGGTTAATCCCACCCAATATAACTTATTTTTAAGGCAGATTCCAGAGGGTCTTCATAATGGCTAGAGGAATTTGGCCATGACAGTAGGGCATACTTATCAACATCCAAGATTAAAATTATAGCAGTGGCCTTTAAAAATCAGAGCAGACAGTCAGTATGAGGAACAGTATTATTTTTGACAATAATAGTCTTGATATACTAGACCCCATGCAGTTAGTGATACAGAATCTTTTCATAGGCTTAGTTTATATATTTAGTAAGATATGTCCTCATAATTAGAAATGACTTTATGAGGAACATCAGTAAATCAAGGAGGAGAAAGGGTTGTTGTGAGGGCTAAAATCATAATAATATAGGTTTATTATTCATAGCTACTATTGTTAGGCCATATAAGCCATTTGTGCCCCACCCCTTCCCATTGTTTTATTGTGCCTATCTATGCCCCTGCAAGCTGTGCTCCTGCCATTCCTGGGTCTGCTCCTATCTCCCATCTCCTGGTCCATATTTTCTAATTTCTGGGGTACATTTCTTTTCTGCCATCCAATGATTCCATTTGCGTCACAGTGCCTCCACATCTGCAGTCTTTGGGTGATGGATCCTATTCTCTCCTATACCTTGTCTTTGCTCCAGTCTCCCGGCTAGCATAAGTCTAGATCCTGATCCTGCCCTTGTGGCTCTGTCCGTGGTTGTGGCTGGCCTGGATCTATATTCATCAAATCTGGGTTTGATGTTAGTGTTTGTTTGCTCTGAGCTCCTGGCAGCAAGCGGAGCTGAGGTCAGTGCAGCTAGATTCTTAATTTTTTTGTGAGGGACCTTTTTTTACAGACCCACTTTTTTGCCTGGTCAGCTGCTTTGTGTGTCATCCAGCTGCAATGGGTCATTGGGCATTGACATTCGTGAGGGGCATGATGAGTGATTGATGAGTATGAGAGATGAGAATCCAGGGATGATATGGTGTCCCAGACTTAGAACAATCCTTCCTGATAATGAAGGATTCTCTAACTACTTACAACTCACTATGGGCTGCTACTAGTCGACAACCAACCCAGGTTCCTGATAACTGCTTCCAGGCTCTGATGATTGCTTCTGTGCTCAGTTTTTAGCCCAAGGATTTTTCAGCTTTTTTTATTAATTTTTTTTTTATTGTAACCCTTGGCAATGGTGCATTTAGGACTAGTCGTTCTGGCACCAGTCTATCAGCTTCTTAATGACAGTGTACACTATGTTTCTAGTATATGATGTTTTCGCTCACTTTTCTGCAAATATTTGTCAGCCATAACCCTCCTGTTGTAACTTTGATGTTTGCTTGTACTGCGGAACAGTAGATGCAAACAAGAGTGGGCCAGGACTGAGCCTGTTGGGACACCACTTGGACATGGCTTAAGATCTGACATGGGTCTGTCTTCTCACCCCCATTCCAGTTGTCACTCTTTCAACCACTTTAACCCTTAAGCTGATGTGAGTTGTTTTGGGTTATGATGAGTTTTCAATGTATGGTATTGTAGGTAGTGTGGGTAGAGCTGTAGATGGGATGAGGCTGTTTCCCTCTTCAATGGCTTTGCTCATCAACCACCAACTTGAAAACAAGTTAAAAGGCATTTTCTGCCTTTTGATCTGCCTTTATCCAAGAAACTGCCAAAGGATGTCTTTATTTCCATGTCTAATTATTTATTTATGAGGTCCATTCTCCATGGCTCCATGGCTTAGGGCTTTAAGCAAGCTAGGCTTAATGGGCGGGGCTTTTAGTGGCTGCTTTGTGAAGTGGAAGTGGGACCAAGTGGGACCAGTGCCCTCCTCCCCACTCCTGGGATCCAGAGTGCAGACTTTGATTACTGTCCTGCCCCAGTAGCTGTGGGTTTAATTCTCATTGACACAGCCGGAGACACCACCGGACACCATGGTCCCATCATGATGCTTTTTTTTTTTTTGGAGCAGTTCTTCTCACTTGGGCGCTGGAGATGTACCTGAATCATAGCAGTTGACAGGTATGCAACAGGGAAATTCCCATATCCTTGCATTCTGGGTAAAGGAGTGTTTCAAGACAGAGGAAAGGAATGAAGTTCTGGTGCTGTAAAGGACAGAGATCAAGATGGACGGATGGATGGATGGCTAATTGCTGCGATTTCAGCCAAGTATTGCCTGATGATGCTTTGCTGTATTTGATGAGTGACCCTGCTGACCTCAACGAAGTTGTGAGATCTTGCAGTAATTTATCTGAAGAAACTGAGTCAGAGATTCTGTAGAGGAATATGGAGGAATCGGCACCTGCTCTACCCCCAGGGGGAGCAGCACTAACATCAGAGAGAGGTCAGAGGGAGGACAGTAACACAGAATAAGTCTCCTGAGTTTAAGGAAGGAGACAATATAAGTACTGAGTGTTTGAGAGGTAGGAAGGGGAAACAGATGAGGTCCATGCATATGGAAAACAACTGGCTAGAAGAATACACATAGAGGTGGAAAGAGCATGGTAGACTGGAGAGCTGAACAGGGCAAGACTGCTATCTATAGCATCTGAAAAAAATCTGGCTCAAACCTTGACAGACTGATTGGGATAATGCAATTAGCCCTTGGGGTTTTACTACAGCATACTTCAAAGTTCAATTGGGCTCTAAATAATTTATTGACATTAAGTTATGGAAGAGGACAGTCTGATGCTAAATTTGTGACTGTATCATGCAAAAAGACACCTACAGCTGTGTAACAGGTATGAGGTGACCGATATGACTATACGAAAGTGCAAACAGGTATTTATGTAATTCAGGACTGATGTTTTGTACAGTGCAGACATTTGGTGCTTTTGCTAGAAGGAACAGCTGGAAAAACTTGTAGAAATAAACTAACTGATTCAAGAGACATCATGACTGGGAGATGGAATGATTTAGTATTTTGTATGTGAAAGGTATCAACAGATTTTTTGAATTTATATATGGATGCAGAGGGGCATTTAGATGTACAATTTGGTAATTGTGGAAGTCTGATTTAGGACTATGATAAGAGACACTGTAAAGGTGATAAGAGTAGATATTATAAACAAAATTATGAGCTGAGCTGCAGAAAACGTAGCAGTCAATCATGATCGTGTTTAATTTGACTGTCACATGAAGAGGACAAAGCCAAAAACACAGTGAAGAAAGCATAGATTCAGAAAACACTCTAAGTGACTTAGAAATGAAGGAAAAATAAGTACCAAGTGAATATACTATGCCATTTTAGGATACTAAGGAGGGAGAAAATGTGATATAAATATGAAGTGTTAACTGAAGAAAATGTAACAGAGAGAACTTAGGTACTGAGGAAAGAAGTGAACATTGCAAATGAAGTAAAAATTCATGAAAGAAAAGAGGTTGAAAATATTAAGGCATGAATAAAGTGTCAGATACCATCATTTATAAGCAGTTAAAATTAACAGTCTAAGATTAAACTAAAGGAGAAGTTTAGTTGCAAAGTGAGAAAAAAATGTTGACATATTTTGCTTAATGGATATATGAATATAACATAAAAATAAACTGAAGAAATCAATGCTGTATGGCTTTCGAAGAGTGGTTTATTCTAATGGTAAAGAATGTTCCATAGAAATAGTGAAAATCTAGGCAAAGGGACTGATAACTATGGATGTTACAGTAGTCTGACTAGGAAAATGCATTATAACAGATGTGCGTAATAAATAAGAAATATTCTGAGTAGCTTATATGGATGTTCAAACAATGGCAAAATGATGTACAGATTTATAGGAAAAGATCGAAGTATTGTTAATGGTGAATATTAGAATTATATAAAACCCCTTAGCATGAAATAAAGGTTAATGAAAACTAAAATGACTGCTGATTTAAAAATGTACAAGGATTTAGAAGATATTACAGATAAACTAGTCATGGGGAGAAAAGCATATACATATAAGCAGGGTCAAGGAGCGGACAAACTAGATTATTTTGTGTTTTCAAATATAATAACGGAGGCAAAATAAAAAAGTGATATTTTCATATAATCCACTTACTTATAAGTGAGTTTTTATACTGATAGAATGTAATTGCTGTGAAGGTGGATTAGGAAACTAAATCTAAGAGTTAAAAAGAACAAATGGGTTAAAAACAAAATGGAAAAGTTATGGAAAGAATGTGAAGAATGGAGAGGCTGCAATGAGTGGTGCCCCGATGGATAAGAAAATATTAGGAGCATTATATTCATAGGTTCATACTAGGCTATCTGCCCTAGGGCATTTATAAGCCTAGCCAGAGTGTGTTTGGCTTTCGCCACCCATTTTAAATTAATTTTGCTATGCCCTTTTTCGAGGTTAGTATACTGTGCCTCTGTCTAACAGTGACACAGAAGTGATACCCGGGGTAAACCTACAATCTCCCATCCACTCATCAAGATTCCTCTTGAAGGAGTCAATGAGGGAGCCTCTGGGTTATGAATCTGTCCCTCCAGCATGTCCTATTTATTTCAGTGCTGAGGTTCAAGTCTCTCGAGTGCGTAGCTCGATGGGATTTGGATTTTCTGAGGTGCAGCATGTCCATTAATTCCGGGTTGGACATGGCTTTATACATCAGGCACAGATCGCCTCTGAACAGGCGGTATGCCACTGAGTAGAGCTGGAGTTTCTTTAACTGGGCAGCATATGGCATCTGTTTGAGCCCTTTGATCCTCTTGGTGAGGTACTTTTGGGGTCTTTCCAGTTGCTGCAGGTGTCTGGTAAGGTACATCCCAAAGGGCATTGTACTCAATTATGGGCCTGATGAGGGATGAGTAAAGAGGCACGATGACCTCCCTGATCTAGATGTGAATCCCTTCATGATTAGGTGGGCTATATAAAATGTTTTTCTAACCACTTTGGCCACGTGGTTGTCAAATGAGAGATTGCTATCAACTTGGGTCCCCAGGTCCCTAATTACTTATTCTGTACTTAATGGATTACCACCTATGTGGTAATTTGTGGCACTGTTTTTGCCAAAGGAGATGACTATACACTTTTTGGCATTTAGCTTGAGGCCATGGCTCTGGCACCAGTTGTCTGTTTCTATGAGGCCCTTTTGGACGATGCTTGTGTCGGCTGGAGAGTCGATTATGGCGCCCAGTTTGCAGTCATCTGCGAACTTGGTCAGCCACAGTCCTTCCGTGTTGGCCTGTACCTCCGAGAAATATATACCGAACAAGAGAGGTCCCAGGACTGAGCCTTGTGGGACACCACTTGTAACTGGTTTGGAGTCTGACATGGCTCCAGCAATTCTAACCATGTGAGTTCTGTCCTTGAGCCAGTTTGCAATCCATCTAGTGACATAGGGGTATATATTTAAGCTGGTGAGCTTATCTATAATGCCCAAGTGGGGTATTGTACCGAAGGCTTTTGCGAGGTCCAGGTAGGCTGTGTGGACCACCTTCCCCTCATCAATGGCCTTGGTGACTGTTTCAAAGAAATCAACCAGGTTTAAGAGGCAGCATCTGCCCTTAACAAAGCCGAACTGGGTAGGATCCAGTGTCTGTAGGTCCTCAATATCTGTATTTATGAGGTCCATGATGATCCTTTCCATAGCTTTGCAGACCAAGCTAGTCAAGCAGTCACAGCCCTTAAGGCCAAATACAACACCAAACATACTTGTCATAGGTGACTATATAGTCAGACACACTGAGGCTGAACAAGGAGAGGGTCACAGTAAGTACAAATATGACACAGTCATTGTCCATGCTGGAGACATAGAGGAGCTCTCTGATTATGTAGCCCAGGCAGGTATGACCCTAACCCTGAGCAGTATCCTTCCTTCACCAAGAATGATGCCACAATATAGAGACAAGATGATCAGCTTTAACAATTGGCTTAATGTCTGGTGTCATTCAAAGGGGATCCAGTGTCTGTCTGCCTGGGATGACATGCTTGATAGTGCCTTTTTAGGCAAGGCTCAAATTCTAAACCTACCACCCTAGAAAACAAAAATGGGAAGAAACTGAGGGTAATGCTGCTCAATGCCAGAAGTCTAAATCTCAAAGGCCCTTCTCAGTATGGAGAACATCGATGTCTGTGCTGTAACTGAAACCTGGTTCAAGGCTCCTGAGAGCACCCGGCACTATTAGGTTTTACCTCATATCATGCGTTCTGGCCCCAAAACCCAGACCACACCACAAAAGGAGGTGTATCCATATTCATAAAGGATACCCACACCTCCAGGTTGAAACCATCCAGGTGCAACTAACCATAGGCAAAACTGCTCTACAATTTGTAGCATGCTACAGGCCACCCTCTCAAACTCAGGAACCCCACACAGCCTTCCTGAAGACACTGGAGGGTATAAATGTATCTCCAAACACCATCATATTGGGTGACTTCAACTACCCGAATATAGACTGGGAACATTACTCAAGCCCTAACTTCCTGGAGTTCATAAATTCAAATGCCATGGAACAGCTAGTCACTGTTCCCACGAGAGGAGAAAATATACTAGATCTCATTATCACAAACATGGGGGCAAAATGCTCCACACCGGAAGTATATCCCTCATTGGTGAGATCTGATCATAAACTAATCTCACTGGAAATCCACATCACCCCAAACAAAAAGACCATAGTGAAGAACTTCTCTAAAGCAAACTTCACACTACTCAAGACTGGTGTGGTATCCTTCAAGGCCCCTGAGCCAGTGGAAACCACAACCCAAGCTGGAAGCCCTTACAAATGCCTTCTATGCACACCTGCAGACATGCGTGGATCAGGTAATCCCAAATAAAACCAAGACTCTTTCCACAAAGTCTGGTGGACCCCAGTCATTAACAAACTTTACAATAAGAGGAGAAAGCTATTACATGATAGAACAAAATCCATAAAAGGGAAGTCACCCTGATCATTATTAGTAAAAAATACGAGCACTCATAAAATCAACTAAGGCCAATTTTGAGAGAAAAATTGCCATGGATTCAAAGGACAAACATAAGGCCTTTTTCAGCTATGTTAGGAACCTGAGTGG
The DNA here is from genome assembly GCF_019279795.1 of Protopterus annectens. Taxonomy (NCBI): domain Eukaryota; kingdom Metazoa; phylum Chordata; order Ceratodontiformes; family Protopteridae; genus Protopterus; species Protopterus annectens. The sequence goes on along the minus strand of NC_056743.1, from coordinate 47,575,279 downwards.
AAACTCCCAGATATGCTCAGAATTAGTCCAAAATGATACAAAAATCACTGAACCCACAGACATTGCCAACATACTGGCAGACAGGTTCAGTGCAAACTTCACCCGGACATCTCAAATGCACAGGTGAAAGCTAAAACACAGCATCAATGGGACGGATGGTGTCCGAGCTAAATGAGGAATTAAACCACATAAGGCAGCTGTTTAATCTCAGCCTTACCACAGGATACATGCCCAAGGCTGTTGTCCCACTCAAGCTTAACAAGTCTAGTCTGCAAAGCTATGGAGAGGATCATAATGGAGCTCATAAACAAAGATACAGGGGACTTGCAGACATTGGACCCGACCCAGTTTGGCTTTGTCAAGGGAAGATCATGCCTTTTGAACTTGGTAAACAGTCACCAAGGCCATTGATGAGGGAAAGGCAGTCCATACAGCCTACCTTGACCTTAAATGTAAACCCATATGTCACAAGATGGGTTGCAAGGACATAACCCACAGGGTTAGAGTTGCTGGTGCTGTGTCAGACTCCAAGCCGGTCACAAGTGGTGTCCCACATATTGTTTGGCATCTACTTCTCAGAAGTACAGGCCAACATGGGAGGTGACAAAGTTTGCGGACACGGATATCCTTCAGAAGGGACTCACAGAAACAGATGGTGGCAATCCACTAAGCACAGAAGGGGTTATCAGGGACCTGGGGACCCAGGTTGACAGTGGCCTTTCTTTTGACACTCACATTGCTAAAGTGGTTAGAAAGACCTTCTACATTGCCCACCTGATCATGAAGGGATTCACATCCAGATCGTTCCTCACCAAAAGGATGCTGACTCTGTTCAAGAGAAATCTAGACCTGTGGGTGGAATCATCTCTGTGTCACTGCTGGACAGAGGCACAACAAACTAATGGTATAAACCTATGAACCTATGAACCTATGAACCTTATGGGGCGATAGTTTCCAGGATCCGTTGAGGCACCACCTTTATGGAGAGGGACCACTGTTGCTGTACACCACTCTTTGGGCACATATCCTGCAGTAAGGTTGAGATTGAACAGTAGTTTTATGTTTGGGTTTAGCTCTTCTTGAAGTTCATGTAGGACGCAGCCTGGGACACCGTCTGGTCCCATTGATGCTGTGTTTTTTGCTTTGGAGAGGGCGGCTCTTACCTGAGCATCTGAGATGTCAGGGGGGCAGCACTCTGCTGGGATAGATATTTGCCCTTTTGGTGGGGAGGGGGGGGTTGTGCTGAACCTATCAGCTAGGATGTTGGCAATGTCTGTGGGTTCGGTGTATTTTTTGTCATTTTGGACTAATTCTGAGCATATCTGGGAATTACCACCCAGGTTCCTAACATAATTAAAGAAAGCCTTGTGATTATCCTTAGTGTCCTGTGCAATTTTTCTCTCGAAGACAATTTTATGAGTGCCCGTAGTTTTTTGCTAATACTGATCAGTGATGCCTTCCCTTTTTGGGATTTTGCTCTTTCATTTAGTAGCTTCCTCCTTCTACTGTATAGTTTGTTTATGGCTGGGGTCCACCAGACAGGACGTGTGCCTTTGGAGGATTGGGTCTTGGTTTTATTTGGGATCGCATGATCCATGCATTCCTGATGGTGTTCATAGAATGTGTTTATAAAGGATTCTGCAGTCTGGGCCGTATTTTCCACAGGCCCGGGGGCTTTGAAGGATTCCACCTCGGTTTTGAGGAGTGTGAAATTTGCTTCAGAGAAGTTTTTCACTGTGGTTTTCTGGGCAAGGGGTGGGGGTCTGGATGTCAATATCCAGTGAGATTAGTTTATGGTCTGATCTTACCAGTGAGGGATACACTTCTGGTCTGGAGCATAGAGTCCCCATGTTGGTGATGATCAGGTCCAGTATGTTTTCCCCCTCTTGTGGGAGTGGTAACAAGTTGTTCCATAGCATTTGAGTTTATAAATTCTAGGAACCTTTGGGCTAGGGTGTTGGAGCTAGAGTAATGCTCCCAGTCTATGTTTGGGTAGTTGAAGTCACCCAATATAATGGTGTTTGGAGAGACCTTCATATTTTCCAGTGTTCTCAGGAAGGCCGAGTGGGGTTCCTGGGTTTGGGAGGGTGGTCTGTAGCAGGCTATAAACTGGAAGGCAGTCTTACCCACTGTTAGTTGCACATGGATAGTCTCTGATGCTTCGTGCTTTGCCACCAACCTGGAGGTGTGGGTATCTTTGATGAATATTGATACTCCCCTCCTTTTGTGGTTCGGTCCAAGTTTTGGGGCCGAAAAGCATGGTATGAGGTATAACCTGGTAGTGCTGGGGTGCTCTGGGAGCCCTGAACCAGGTTTCTGTTACTGCACAGATATCGATGTTCTCCATGCTAAGGAGAGTTTCGAGTGCATGCATCTTGAGGTTTAGACTTCTGGCATTGAGTAGCATTACTCTTAGTTTCTTATCCCTTGTGATACCTATGGAGGTGGGTTTGTCTTTTGAGCCTTGCCTAAAAAAGGCACTATGCGGGTAGCAAGAGCCTTTGCCAATATCCGAAAGCCCAGGGGTGACAGGTACAAGCTGTCCCTAGCGAAGCATCGTGGCTTGTTGAGCATATCATCCAAAGCTGACAGGCATCGGATCCCCTTTGAATGACACCAGTACTTAAGCCAATTGTTGAAATTGATCATCTTGTCTTCATATTGTGGCATCATTCTTGGTGAGGGTAAGATGCTACTCAAGGTCAGGGTCATACCGGCCTGGGCTACATGCTCAGAGAGCTCCTCTATGTCTCTTTTCATGTAGTCCAGGGAGGTACGTCTCAGGTCATTCACACCAGCATGGACAATGACTGCATCATATTTGTACTTGCCTTGGAGTGACCTGAGTGCTTGTGTTATGTGGCGGATCCTAGCGCCCGACAGGCTGCTCACCGTGACCGTCTCCTTGTTCAGCCTGGTGAGCGGGACGTCAGTGTGCCTGATGATAGAGTCACCTATTATAAGTGTATCAGGTGTGTTGTTTAGTCTTAAGGGCTGTGACTGTTCGGCACACTGGCTTTGTGAGATATGTGTTGCACGTGTTTTGTTTTGGGGTAGCGGTTGCTTGGGTGTCTGCTTTCGAGGTCTCTGCTGCTTAGGCAGATCTTTATTTAGAGCCTCCGAGTATGTTTTTGTGTGATTATGTGTTTGGTTTGCTGTCGTGGTAGGTCTATGTGAGACTGGAATTGTAGTGAGTGTGGTTTCCCTCTCCTCCTGACTGGTTATGCCAGTACTGAGTTGAGAGAGCTTAGCCTCCAGTTTGGCTATATGGTTGCATCTCTCACATGTGTTGGAATTTGTTGGGAGGAGGAGAGGGTTGTCTGTGTACATGAGGCAGTTGTAACATTGCCTCAAGATTCCCAGATTCACCAGCTGGACCGGAGAGGAGATTGACAACTGACCTTTGGACATGCTAGAATAATATTGGGAATTCCTTTATAATTGAAAACAAGGGCCAGTGGGGAGTGAGGGTGTAGTGCTTTTAATTTTTAGTGCTGACTTATATAATTGCTTTAGTGAGCAAGTGCCAGGTAACTTAAGTGCAATGTGTTACAGGTAACTTAAATGCAAAAGCGACAAACAGTAACTTTCTTTCAAGTGAAACAAGGAAATAAGTACAGTAAGCAATGCAGATATCACTAGTGATCCACAGAAGCTGAGAAGCCGCATATTAGGTGGAATTAGCGTTCCAGGGAAATAACAAGCAAACAAACAACAAGCATATAAACAAAGCTAGATTCAGCAGGCCTGAATCTAGTCTATGCTACAGCAAACAAGGTGTACCAATTTCAGTAAGATACAGTTCAAATATTCAGGCACTATAAACCTTTAACCAGAAATTCCCAGCTCAGAAGGGCAGAGTCCAGCCTCTTCTCCCACAAGAGTGCAGACCACTAACCTTCTTAATGTAAAATAACTGGCCTGAAGCCCAAGTGCTTAAACCAGAACTAATACACTTTAAGAATAATAGACACTGGGCTCTCAATCAGCAGTTCCCAACTTAGAAGGATGAAAGCTACCTGTCCTGCCACCACAGTGCATGCCACAAACCTTCCTAATGTAAAACAACTGGTCTGAAGCCCAAGTGCTTAATCCAAAAGACTTAGAATGATAGCTACACTTTAATCAAGTTACTACCAAGCAGTAATAAATACAACTGAATACTTTAGAGAATGCCTGGATTAGTGCTCAAGTTACACAAACAAAGCTAGATCCAGCAGGCCTGAATCCAGTCTATGCCACAGCAAACAAGGCGCACCAACTTCAGTAAGAAGCAGTTCAGATATGCATGCACTATACAGCTATGGCACTATAAGCCTTTAACCAGAAATTCCCAGCTCAGAAGGGCAGAGTCCAGCCTCTCCTCCCACAAGAGTGCAGACCACGAACCCTCTTAATGTAAAATAACTGGCCTGAAAGCCCATGTGCTTAAACCAGAATTAATACACTTTTAGAATAACAGACACTGAGCCCTCAATCAGCAGTTCCCAACCTAGAAGGATGTAAGCTACCTGTTCTGCCACTACAGTGCAGACCACAAACCCTCTCAGTGCAAAACAACTGGTCTGAAGCCCAAGTGTTTAAACCAAAAGGCTTAGAATGAGTTACACCAAGCAGTAATAAATACAACTGAGTACTTTTAAGATGATGCAAAAGTAAATAAAGTAGGTAGAAACACAAGTACAGTAAAAGCAGATGAAATTTATTTTTCTTCTGAAAAGTGCTGAGATCAAAGAAACATATTTGAGTGCTGAAACTAGAAAACTGGCTAGTTATAAGAAAAAATAAACTAAGCTAGAAGGCTTCCCTCCAACACAGAAGGGCTTGGGGTCTCAGAAGCCTACAAATAGTCTATACCACTTAACAGGAAAGGCAGTAAGTGACTGAGAACAGGTTAAAAAGCTTCTTATAAAATGTTAGTATACTGGTGAAATGTTAGCACACTGTTAGTACACTGGTGAAATGTTAGTACACTGGTGAAATGTTGATACACTGGTGAAATGTTAGCACACTGGTGAAATGTTAGTACACTGGTGAAATGTTAATACACTGGTGAAATGTTAGCACACTGGTGAAATGTTAGTACACTGGTGAAATGTTAGCACACTGGTGAAATGTTAGTACACTGGTGAAATGTTAATACACTGGTGAAATGTTAGCACACTAGTGAAATGTTAGTACACTGGTGAAATGTTAATATACTGGTGAAATGTTAGCACACTGGTGAAATGTTAGTACACTGGTGAAATGTTAGTACACTGGTGAAATGTTAATACACTGGTGAAATGTTAGCACACTGGTGAAATGTTAGTACACTGGTGAAATGTTATTCAGGTGAAAAATAAAAGCAAAAGATGTTAGTAATAATGCAAATGCAAGTGAAATTGAAGCTTTATTTAGGAGACAGAACATTGTTGTTAAAGGGAAAAGGATGAAATGAATCCCTTGTTAAGTAAATCAATAAACAGAGAAGTTTTATTTTTATTTTAGAATATTACGTAAGCAAAGGAAGAGAAGCTATTTAAGTTTGATCATACAGAGAAGATGCATGAAAAAACACTGAAAGAGGTTCCTGGCTCAAACTTCCCACAGAATAACAAGTTATAGAAGCAGGACGTTGTAAAGGGCAGCAACTTTCATACGAACGTTCAACACTACAATGTCCAGAACCTGCTGAATTACTTGTAGCACATGTGTGTGGTGGGTTGGGGAGAAAATTAGCTGCCAAGGTACTTTTGAGGAAGCAAACTTTTAAATACCTTCATATATCATGGAGATCAAGTCCAAATTTATGCTACATTACCTGAAAAGAAAAGACAACTCACTCTCCTCCAATCCTCTGCGATACATACACAATTGTTCCTATTGTTAACTCTCCCACAATGTGATAGAACTCTCTGTCTTTAACTAGCATTAACCCCACATGGGTATATCAAGCCCAGAGGTGGCAGACTAACATTATATTGAACCATTTTCAAATGGAAATGACTCATGGCAATTCAATGCCCACAGAGAGCATTTGTTGATAATTTATTCTTGGACCAGTTGACTGCAAGGTGGAGGGTGCTTCAATAAATGAGTGTTTCCAGATCTGCCAAAAACATGGATTCCCTGTGGATTTTGTAAATATTTTAAGCACAGATATAACAACTATGCATCCTTTCAGGATTATGGATGATGTAAGGATCTTGATCAGACATATTGTATCCACTCACCCCTTAAGGTCTGGACTCCTACTACCACCATGCAGGAGTGAAAGATCTGATTCACTGGAATGCAGGTTTAGCACTGAAACTTCCAACACAGAGGGATACAACTGAATTCCAAGGTGCTTAAGCAAACCCTTACTAGAGATGCCTTTTCTCCATGAAGAATGAATGTTTGCTTGCACACCCATCACTTCCTTATTTACTCATTAACTGAAAACCTCTTAGTTTTATGCTTGTGAATCTTCAGCCTAGAATTCGGATGGAATACATTGAGAATTGTGTTCTGTTCCAAGTTGTGTCCTCTTAAGAACAAGGCATTCATCTGCAAGCAGAAGGATTTGCAATTATTTCCCTGTTAAGGTCCAGACATTCAGGGTTTCATGTTATCTTGCCATTTGGGCCAACAATTCTGGTATCAGAATTTAAAGGAAAGAGGACAAGGGCCATCCCTGCTTGGTACGCTACTTTAAAGGTTTAAGGAGAGATAGTAAGTTGTTGGCCATGAATGTAGTACCAGTGACACAAATAAGACTTTTATACTACTGTCAAAGTGCATTGGGGACATTAGATGCTCAAGCAGGGACATACCTCTCTACCTGTTAGTGCAACAAATCCAAAAATAAATTGGGGGACAAAGGCCTAAAATACAGACACATTTTAAACATTGCTTTAATAAACTTAGAAAGTTGTTAAAATAACAAGTTTTGTGTTAGCATGCTTTTTTCTTAAGGATATGAAGTCTGAAACTCAAATGTATTACATTATTAATTAGTTCAATCCTCAGTGATTTGCCAGGAAAACCACAAATTTTATGAGGAACAGACCAAAGATTTGATGCAAAAATCTGGACATTCTGCAAAAATCTGGACAGTTGAGTGGTATGACCAGGGACCATAAAAACTCCACAAAATGGAATCAAGGCTCTGAAACATGTATGCACTGTGCCATAAATAACGAATGACTATATCTGGATTTGCAAGTATATTAAAATGGTATGGTCTGATGTGGCGCTCTGAATAACGAAGCTAGCCTAAGAGGTGCAAATTAAACTGGCCAAGGGAGGCTAAATTTGTCTAGCAAAAATGTAGACAGAGTTTGGCCTCAGTGTTTACCAAAGAAATAGGCCTCTGGTTTTCTATCAATAAAGCATTCTTCACCAGCTTAAGTAGGACTACAATATCAGATACACTAAAGAACTGCAAAGTGTGGCCTTTATGAAATATTTAGTGAAAAAAGAGAGCAGGGTAAATTTTAGCCTTCCATCAGTACTTTGTAATCCTATGCTGTCTGCCTACCCAGGCCAGGTGCTTTACCCTTGCATACACTAGTTGCAGTCCCCAGTACCTCCACTAATGGTAAAGACATCACCAAGTTACAAGACTAGTTTGGGGTGATATTAGGGAGATGCAGTTGTCCCAGAAATTCTCCCACCAAGGATATTGCATTTGGTGGATGTAATAATGTACAGAATGTCTGAAAGGCTTCCCATATGTTTGAAGACTATGTGCAAATGTTATCCTTGGCCCTGATATCATAATTATTGTGGCTGCTTGCCTGATCTTTTAGCAATGTGCAAAGAACTTGAATGGTTGGTCACTGAGGACTCTTGTTAGGAATGCAGCCTTCTGATCAGAAGCAGTATTTGTCAGGGATTCCACAGAGGTTAAGTCCACCTTCACTGCTTATACTCAGCCATGTATTTGTTGCTATGAAAATGTGCTACTTTCACCTTTTCTCCAAGGGCTGCTATCAGAATTTCCTGCTTGGTATAACTCAGATCATTTAAAACAAACTTCCAAGACTCACACAAACACTGGCATATAGGGTTGACCTTTATGTACTGCTTCAAGCCCTCCATGGTAAATTTAATTGTATCCGGGTCATGGGTTATGATGGGATCCAGCAGCCATTTTACACAAACATTACAACTTACTCCCAAGGAAAATGTGATCTGCACTACTTCTTTGTTTGAGGGGAGACATGCAAGTACTGAAGTTACATTCCCACTGTGTATCCACTAAGATGGCAGGAGCCAACAATCAAGTCTACTGTGTGAACTATTGTTGGTGACCAAGATTGCATATGTCTAGAAGAAAGCTGTGGTGACTTTAATACCTAAAGATGGTAAAGTTCCATCAAATCCAGCTTCATATAGACCCATTTCAATTTAGGATCATGATTATAAAGTGTTTATGTGTACTATGACTAAAAGAATGGCAAAGGTGATGCCAAAATTGATATCTATGTATTAATGGGGTCTATATTAGAAGACCGAAGAGGCATTTAATCGAACACCTCTTCGGCGACACATAAAGAGAGAACTCACTACGGTGCGAACGCTCAAAACAGTAATTTCTTCCCCTGGAAAAGAAATTGCTTGGCCATCCCCATGTGTTTGCCCCTTTCCCCACTATAGTGCGATCTCAGAGTTGGTATATTTAGTTAGGGTGTGTGTGGGGGAACATCCCCCCACGTTGGGAGTGTGTGGGCAAAGCCCCCCATGTTGTTATGCTTGCAAGTGTGTGTGTGTGTGTGTGTGTGTGTGTGTGTGTGTGTGTGTGTGTGTGTGTGTGTGTGTGTGTGTGTGTGCTACTGATTTCTTTCCCAGGGAAAGAAATTGCTGTTTTGAGCATTCGCACTTTAGTGCATTCACTCTTTATGTGTCGCCGAAGAGGTGTTCGATTAAACGCCTCTTCAGTTTTATGATATTTGGAGGGGAGGGAAGCATTTGATAACATTAATAGCACAATGATGATCCAGAGAGAAGCAGAATGTAAGAAAATATCACTTTTGTTGGTGGGTCTTGATGCAGAGAAAGCATTTGACAGAGTAAGCTGGGAGTTTATGAGTAGAGTAATGGAAGCATTTGCATTCCATGATAAAATAACATGGCTGATTAAGAGGATATATGAGGAATTGGAGGCCAAAAATGAAAGTGTGTGTGGGGTTTCTCTGCGATTAGTTCTATTTGAGCAGAGGAAGCAAGCAGGAATGTCCTCTTTCCCCTTTGTTGTTTGAGTTATTTTTAGCACCATTTGCAAAGAGAAAAAGGACTCAGAAATTCAAGTTTATAATTTGTGTGATAATCAAGTGAAGTTGGTTCTATTTGCAATGATATACTTTTGTATCTGATAAAACCATAAAAGGACATTTTAGCACTGTGGAATATTCTGAGACAGTTTCATATGTTTTCAGGATACAAAATTAATGAAGATAGAACAAAGGCAATAACTATTAACTATCTAGCCACACACAAACTGGTTCAGCAATGGCCATATTTATGGAAAAACAATAAAATGAAGTACTTAGGAGTGTGGATTTAAAAGGATTCTGTTATGGAAGCTAAGGATATATGGAAAGAGACTAAACAAAAGATATTACAAAAAGTGAGAAATTGGAAGCTCTTTTTTATGGATATGGCTAGTAAGATGCAAGCAGTGGAAATGTGTTAGTCTCTTTAGTTTTATACAAAGGTCAGACATATTTTTATCGGCCAGAGGAGGAGTTGTGGATAGCAATTAATAAAGAGTTGAAGGAATTTATCTGGATGGGGAGAGGGCAAGGGTCAAGTGGGATACATTGATCCTTCAAATAGAAAAAAAGTTGTTTTGGGATTACCTGATTTGAAGAGGTATTTCAGAGCTACACATTTCTGGCTCCGATTAAAAGCACATGCAGAAAATGGAAAAGGGGAAAAGGAAGATAATGGGATGGGGGGGGCCCAAGAAGTAAAGTGAGACTGGGATTTTGGATGCAGTTCCTTAAGAAGAATAACAATAACCATACAGAATATTATATTAATAAAGCGGCAGAAAGTATTCAAATAACTAATACAACATGGAAATGAAGAAAGGAGATTCTTCTGATAGGGATGACTGCAATTAGGAGTACAGAGAATAGGGAAGAGGGGTCTGGAATTTACTGGAGAAAACTGGCAAAGGAACCAAAATATTTGGAGCAAATAATTAGAGAGGGAAAAGTAACAGAATGGAAAGAGGCCAAGAAATCATTTGGACTGCAGGATAGACAGCGAATTCCCAATCAAGGATTGATATCAGAGTATAAGCAGAGGGAAAGAAATAGGGGGATCCTAAGTGAAAGGCCGGCACTGTTAGAGTTACTAGCAGAATCTAGGACAGATGTTGCTGGCAAAAAAGGGATAATTAGTAGGGCATATAAAATATTGCATGATAACTGTAGGAATCAATCAGAGGAGGTTAGAAATGATTGGGAAGAGAGTTTGGATTAGCAATTCATAAAGAAATAATTGGAGGATATTTGAATGGCTCACAAATATACAACAAGGTCTATAAGATTTAGGATCTTTACTTGGAAGTGTTTACATAGGCATTTTTGCCCCCCAAGCAGACTCCAAGGAATTTTTCCTCAGGTAGATTGTGAATGTTAGTAGTGTGATGTAATTGGAAACATAATTTTTGGGAGTGTAATGAGTTGTCAGACTTCAGGAATTCCATGCAGACTATTCTGTCAGAAATACTGGGTGGGCAAATTGATATTACTAAGAAAATTATTTTTTGAGTTATGATACAGCATCAGAATTGCCTAAATATAGTAAGGCTTTGCTGAGTTTAATTCTGGTGGCTGCCAAAAAAACAGTTACTAGAAAATGGAAATCAAAGTCTAAACCAACCATACTAGAAGTAGTGACTATAGTAAAAGAGATGAAACAACTGGAACTGAGATCTTTAGAAAAGGGTTGAAGCCAATTACATAGGAAAAAACTGGAATTGTGGGAACAATACATGCAGAGTAATGTTTTGGAGGAGGATTGAGGTATAAGAGAAGGCTGGAATTGAATGAGCTATGTAAGCTATGCAAAACCAACAGAGACCTCCAAAGCAAACAACCAAGCAACCTCCACCCCCAACACAAACCATGAAACACATACTTCACAAAACCAGTGTGCCATGCAATCACACCCCTTAAGGCAAAATAACATACCCAACATACTAGTAATAGGTGACTCTATAGTCAGGCACACTGACGTCCCACTCACTAGGCTGAATAAGGAGAAGGTTACTGTTAGCTGCCTGTCAGGTGCCAGGATCTGCCACATAACACAAGCACTCAGGTCACTCCAGAACAAATACAAATATGACTCTGTCATTGTTCATGTTGGTGTGAATGATCTAAGCCGTACCTCCCTGGACTACATGAAAAGAGACATGGAAGAAATCTCTGATCATGTAGCCCAGGCCGGTATGACCCTGACCCTAAGTAGCATCCTGCCCTCACCAAGAATGATACCACAGCATAAAGAAAAAAATCTCGATTTCAACAATTGGCTAAGTTTCTAGTGTCATTCAAAGGGGATCCAGTGTCTGTCCACCTGGGATGACATGCTCGATAAGCCACACTGCTTTGCTAGAGACGGCTTGCACCTAGGCTTTCGAATACTGGCCAAGGCTCTTGCTACCCCCATAGTGCCTTCTTTAGGCAAGGCTCAAAAGACAAACCCACCGCCGTAAATAGCACAAGTAACAAAAAACTGAGGGTAATGCTACTCAGTGCCAGAAGTCTAAACCTCAAACTGCACGCACTCGAGGCACTCCTCAGTATAGAGAAAATTGATATATGTACAGTAACAGAAACCTGGTTTAAGGCTACAAAGAGCACCCTAGCACTACCAGGCTACAAATCATACCATACATTTCAGCCACAGAACCCAAACTGAAATACAAAAGTTGGGGGCATATCCATATTCATCAAGGATACCCACACCTCCAGGTTAGTGGCACAGCATGATGCTTCAGAGATCATCCACATGCAACTAACAAAGGGCAAAACTGCAATTCAAATTGTAGCTTGCTATAGACTACCCACCATATCCCAGGACCCCCATTCTGTATTTCTGGAAACATAAAGGTCCTACCAAACACCCTAATATTGGGTGATTTCAATTACTCAAACATTAACTGGGAGAACTACTCAAGTACTAACTCCCTTGCCCAATATTTCCTAGGATTTATAAACTCAAATGCCCTGGTTCAACTGGTCAACACTCCCACCAAAGGTGACAACATATTGGACCTGGTCATCACCAACATGGGTGATCGGTGTTCCACACCAGAGTTCAGCCCCTCGCTGGTTAGATCTGACCATAAACAAATCACTTGGATATCCACATTCTGCCCCCACCCCCAGACAAGGAAACCACCATGAAAAACTTTTCAAAAGCAAACTTCATGTTACTTAAAACAGAGGTGGAGAGTTTCAAAGCCCCCATGCTGAAGGATAACGCTGTCCAAGCTGCAAAATCCTTTACTAATGCATTATATGGGCACCTACAAGAATGCATGGATTGTGCCATCCCAAGCAAAACCAAAACTCACTCCTCCAAGAAAAGGAAACCAGTCTGGTGGACTCCTGCCATAAACAAGCTATACAATAGAAGGAGGCAACTAGTACAGAAAAGAGTAAAATCCAAGATGGGAAGACATCCCTGATCAGTATCAGCAAGAAACTACTTTCCCTCATAAAATCATCCAAGGTGAGCTTTGAAAGAAAAATTGCCAAGGACTCCAAAGATAACCACAAGGCATTCTTTAGCTATGTCAAGAATCTAAGTGGTAATGCTCAGACCTGCTCAGAGTTAGTGCAGAATGCCACAAAATACACTGAACCGACCGATATCGCCAACATCCTGGCAGACAGGTTCAGCGCAAACTTCACCCCCCTCTCATCCCCAAAAGGGTCCATAACCATACCAGAAGAATGCAGAGTCCCTGTAATCACAGACACTCAGGTTAAAACAGCCCTCTCCAAAGTCAAAAACACAGCCTCAATGGGACCAGCCAGTGTCCCAGGCTGCATCCTACATGAGCTCAAAGATGAACTGACCTCTCACCTAAACACACTGTTCAAACTCAGCCTCTGCACAGGCTATGTACCCATAGAGTGGCGCACAGCAATGGTTATTCTGCTCCACAAAGGTGGAGCCACAACAGACCCCAGGAACTATGGCCCTATAAGCCTGACTAGCTTGGTCTGCAAGGCTATGGAGCGCATCATCTTGGAACTCATTAACAGAGACACTGGGAACCTCCAAACACTGAACCCTACCCAGTTCGGCTTTGTTAAGAGCAGATCATGCCTCCTAAACCTGGTGGACTTCTTTGAGACAGTTACCAAGGCTATAGATGAGGGAAAGGTGGTACACACAGCCTACCAAGACCTTGCTAAGGCCTTCGACACCATTCCCCATTCTGGTATTATAGACAAGCTCACCAGCCTGAACATAAACCCCTACGTCACAAGATGGGTTGCCAACTGGCTCAAGGACAGAACCCACATGGTGAGAGTTGTGGGAGCTAGGTCCGACACTAAACCAGTAAGAAGTGGTGTTCCCCAGGGCTCAGTCCTAAGACCCCTCCTGTTTGCCATATACTTCTCAGAGGTACAGGCAAGCGCAGGAGGACTATGGCTGACCAAGTTCGCAGACGACTGCAAACTAGGGGCTATAATTGACTCTCTGGCTGACACAGACATCCTCCAAAAGGGTCTCACTGAGACGGATACCTGGTGTCAAAATCATGGCCTCAAGCTAAATGTCAAAAGTGCATAGTCATCCCCTTTGGAAAAAACAAAGTACCCACAAACTACCACATACAAAGTACCCACAAACTACCACATAGATGGTAGTCCCCTAAATGCAGAAGATGTAATAAGGGATCTGGGGAGCCAAGTAGATAGTAATCTCACCTTTGATAATCACATTGCAAAATGGTTAGAAAATCCTTCTACATGGCCCAACCTAATCACAAAAGGGTTCGCATCCAGATCAAAAGAGGTCATTGTGCCTGTCTACCCACAGATCCATCATAGAGTACAACGCCCCATTTGGGATGTACCTTACAAGACACCTGCAACATCTGGAAAGACCACAGAAGTACCTCACCAAGAGGATCACTGGCCTCAAACAGATGCCCTATGCAGCTTGACTGAAAAAACTCCAGCTGTACTTGGTTGCATACCGCCTACTCAGAGGTGATCTCTGCCTGACATACAAGGCCATGTCCAACCCAGAATTGATGGACATGCTCCACCTAAAGAAAACCTTATCCCCTCGAACTACACACTCTAGGGATCTAAACCTCACCATAACAATAAATAGGACGTGCTGGAGGGATAGATTCCTGTCCCAGAGACTTCCCATGCTTTGGAACAACATTCCAATCTACATTAGGCAGAACTCCTCACTAACACTCTTCAAAAGAAACCTTGATGAGTGGATGGGAAACAGAAAGTTTACCCTGGGGATCACGTCAGTGGCTCTGCTAGACAGAGGCACAGGGAACTAATCTAAGGGGGCGGTGAAGGCCAACACATTCTGGCTAGGCTTATAAATGCCTTCGGGCAGATAGCCTAGTACCTACCTATGAACTTATGAATGCTGGATTGGCAATGTGATTTGTATGGTTTGCTTTCATTTATATAAATGTATGATTGCCTATGTCATAAGTGATAATTCAATAAAGATATGTTTTGTTTAAAAAAAAACAAGAATGCATATGTCTGCTTTAGTAAGTGCTCTCCAAGGGTCCAACAACTCAATTGCCCTCTGCCTCTTCTTGATATAAACTGGTTCTTCAAATACCTTTCCACATCACACTAGATGACATTGTAGTTACCCCGTTTTGAATGTAATCTGGTATTGCCATGATTAAAATTTCTCAGTGAATTGAAAATGATCTTAACAAATGCTGGAGCATCATTGTATATACTGACAATTAATGCAAATCTTACATTAACCACCTTTAATAACTTAAAAATCTTCTCTGATTCCTGCAAAGTGCATCCTACCCTCCAGGACAATTTTGTTTTATCTAGAAAAATAACAACACCTCTCTTAGCTATTTTGCAAATGACAGCCTTGCTTAAAAAAACTGTCTAAGCATTTTCACTGCCTTGTATCCATTTCACCTCTTGCAAAACTATTATGACTGCTTTAGACTTTTTAAAGTATTTTTGCAGTAATGCAAAACTGTACGCCACTTACCAGACTGCCAAACAATCAAGGAGTGACAAGTAAAACAAACTACAGCTGCTACTGAAAATTATTATTGTGTTAAATCTGTTCAATGTATAGTTCAAACCATATTCCTCTATTAGAGAGTTAGAATGGTACCCAAGAGTCTTGACATAGGTGCTGTGAGGATACCCTCAACTGCAGAGCAGAAGTTTAATGTTAAAAGAAAAGAAAGGATCCCAACAGGTCATGTTTGCTATACTGTCCATTATCCATTTTTCTGCTTCACAGAATTGTCAGCTGCCTTTTTAGTAACAGCTCCAGTAAAGAAACTGTGTGTGAGTTTATAAGTGGGATGATCTAATACATTTGTAATATCTCCTCTTACCTTATGGATCTAATAAGGGTTGTAAGACCTCCTCTTACCTTACAGATCTAATAAGGGTTGTAAGATCCCCCACTTACCATAAGGATCTAATAAGGGTTGTAAGATCTCCTCTTACCTTATGGATCTAATAAAGGTTGTAAGACCTCATCTTACCTTATGGATCTAATAAGGGTTTTAAGACCCCCACTTACCATATGGATCTAATAAGGGTTGTAAGATCTCCTCTTACTGTATAGATTTAATAAGGGTTACAAGATCTCCTCTTACCGTATGGATTTAATAAGGATTGTAAGATCTCCTCTTACCGTACAGATCTAATAAGGGTTATAAGACTTTCTCTTACCGTATGGATCTAATAAGGGTTGCAAGACCCCCACTTACTGTATAGATCTAATAAGGGTTGTAAGACCTCCTCTTACTGTATGGATCTAATAAGGGTTGTAAGACCCCCACTTACCTTATAGATCTAATAAGGGCTGTAATATCTGTTCTAAGTTTGGAATGGATTTTTCGCTACAAGGCCACATCAGAGGCATCATGTGCATTCCATTATACACCTGGGTAGTGAAGTATGCTATCTATTTTGTTATGTTGTCAAAGTTTCATTTCAGATGCATTGCTTTCACTGCCTTATTATATGTTGTGTGACATTCTACATTTCTCTAGATGCAGTCAGTGTCATGTCCCTGTTCCTGAAGTTCAGAAAGTAAAATATCCATGTGTGTGTGTGTGTGTGTGTGTGTGTGTGTGTGTGTGAACATTTCCTGATGTTGTGGATGTATGCAAGAACATTTAGGGCAATGTTTTTATTTTAAAGTCCTAGAAGTAATAAAGACACAGACCGCCTGGTCTTAAACCAGCCCTAAAAGAAAGGCAGGAGATTAAGAAGACACCTTTGATTGGTTAATGAATGACAGGTGTTGGCTCTGATCTTCAAAGCTGATTGGTTTGTTTTTTCCATATATTGTGGCTTGCCATTTGGTTTTTAACATGGATCTGAAAAAGGATCATTTTTGAGATCTGAAAGCGCTTATCCTCATATTTTAGTAAAGAGTTAACCTTTGGTTTTAAGTGACCTTTTAACACTTTCTTCTGCTTTGCTGATCCTGGCTGTGCTGTTTTATGTTTTTCACATTATTTATTCCTCGGCACAGCACAGTGGTTTTAATGGGAGTCTTCCTGTTTGTTGTTTTATATGTATATATATATATATATATATATATATATATATATATATATAGAAGCTTCAGCATTTCTAACTGCAGTTGCTTTGAGGACTGAGGTGTCTTCCAGTACCCAATTTAACTTTGTCATTGTTATTCTTGTATATATCATAATACCTTTCAACAATATTATTTAACATAGATATTTTCATATAAAATGGTCATTACGTGTTTTTCCTTTATAACTTGTTGCACGTTTTTATCCTAAATGCAGTGTAATAAATAATCTATATATTTCTGCAGAGTGACACTGCATAGCACCCCCCAAAAAAACTGAACAGTATCCTTACTTCCCCAGCCTACCCTCCTTACACATTTAACTCTGTATTTAACATTAATTGTGGGCATGCCTCTCAACCTCTTCATGCAAGAAATCTAGACAAAGCCAAAAATAATGAAGGGACAAAGGCCCCAAAATAGGGACAGATTTTAAATATTGCTCTTATAAACTTGGAACGTATCTAGGAAAAACAGGTTTTGCATTAGCATGGATTTTCTGAAGGATATGAAGCCTGAAACTCATATGTCTGTCATTATTCTTATATTTTATTATTATTATTTTTCTTACACATGTATTATATATCTTTTTTGGGGATAAACTATTGGCTAGGCTTGTAAGGGCTCCATGGTCATTAGCCTAGTAACCTCTTATGATCCTATTTATTGACTTCACTCCTAAGTGATTTGTCAAAAACAACATATTTTTATAAGGAAGAGACCAAAATATGAGATGAAAATCTGGGCAGTTGGGAGGTATGAATGCAAGAACTGGGGCGCTTCACCTCCTCACTTTCTGTCCTTCAGATGGCTACCTCATGTTAGGTACAAGGACTCTTATCCTTGTTACTCCCTGCTCTTGTAGTTAATCTAAAACCTCTAAACTGCTACAGCAGTAATGTCAGATGTTTGATTTCCCTCTTAATATTTGTTTGGCTGTTTTAACCAACTCTGAGTGCCCCCTCCCCCCATATCTTCTGGTTAACCATACAATTTGACATCCAAATGTTTACCTGCTTTGCCTGTCCATTGTCTATAGATTTCCAGACTTACTCCATTCCAAGCTTTTGCTATCAACTGTCTCACTTCCCCAGGCAGGAGTTAGATTTCTAATCTCCGTCCCATCCCTTCTCCTTAAGTACTGCAAAGAGACGTAATTAATATTTGTCTGTTATCTTCTTTCCCAGTAATTTTCTGCATCTCTCTCTTACCCCTCCCACATTGAGGTAACTTTTCTACATGTCCAGCATACGAACAGACAATCTATGATGGATACCACCCTCCTAGATGAGGCTTTATAGGAGCTCTATACCACCTTTGCACTATCTTCTTATATTGGTCCTCCATGGGTCAGCTTCCATTAACATTGCTATCATGTCTAATATTTCTTTCCAGAACTATCTTTCCAAACATATTGCATTCTCTTTTCTCCAGCATTCCCTTGGCTCACGCAATCAGTTCCCAGTTGTTTACAAATAATTCCCAATTTTCCTTTTTATCTGAGTGTGCCACTAACCTCCAGCTAAGCCCGCATCATCATTCTCTGTTTTTCCTCCTGTATTAGATTTCCCTTGTACTTGGGCTTTAGTCTTCTGGATATTTCAGACATTATCTCTAAGTATCCCTCCTTATAACAGCTCCACCATTAGTCCCTGATCTAGTGAATTGCAATTGACATCTTAATAAGCCAGGAATCATCTTGTTGGTGCTATCTTGGTGCTGCCCACTACATTTCTCAACATCTTACACTTACCACATTGCAGCCTTTTCCCCAGGCAGTCCATTCTAAATTTTATTTTATATGCCTCTCAGCCTTTGTATAATGTTTATAGTGGTCACTTATCACCTGAAGGCCTGCATATCCCAACCTCTCATTTTCCTCTGGACCATAAGTCTGTCTTTTGTAATCCTTCCTTTTTGATTTTCCACATAAATCTGTCGAAGACTAATTGACTATATCCAATAATTTTGCTTAGTGGACTGATTAGTATGACCCTCCCTAAGTAAAGTACATGCAGGAGTATCAGTGTACAAACTACCTTCCCCGTGCAGCAAACCTTCCTGACCATGCATCTAACATTTTCCCAGTCTGTGACTTCAAATCCACCTGATTCTTGCCTCTGATTTTAGCAAACATTTTATAAACTTTGAACTCCAAGTACTCCCCCCTACATTTTTAGGGAATATATTATTTATTTCTGCCTTATTAGATCCCATTGTAATCATGACTAACTTCAGAAGGTGATAATGAAACTCTGATTCATGTCAAAACCTACAGAATATTTCCTGTCTTCCCAGAATATCCTTAGCCTATGTACAAACAAATAAGTCCCACTCATTTCTTGAATTGTTCTGATTCAACCAATTGTCTCTCACTCTCTGCAACCGGGCATTCAATGACCAATAGGAATAGCCCTGAAGATAGGCCAATCCTATTGGGTTCCTCTTCTTAAATATTTATTCTGTGACTCCACCATCTCATAGGGGGTTACTAGGCTATCGGCCTAAGATGCATTTTAAGCCTTGCCAAGCTTACCCCAAATTTACCAACTATTGCTGACGCATGTCAATACTCCTAGGAATTTTACAGTTGCAATATAGGCTTGTACACATCAAACATTTACAGGTTGCCTCTATCCATTAGGGACAAAGGTATTAAACCAGGGAAAATTTTCTTATTTCCAATCCATTGGTCGAAGTTAAATGTGAATAGTGTTTGGGATGAACTTTGCTTCACAGAGATGGGAAGCCTGCCCAGAGAAGGGGCAATTTTTCAGACACATAACTCTCTCCCCAACATGTTCTGTTTATGTCGCAGATAAAGTTTAGGTCCTCAGAATGGATATTTCTGATGCCATTTTTTTTTTTTGCAGATCTGTAACAAATCTACCAATGTGGGATCAGAGGATGCCTTGTAGACTAGGCATAGATCACCAAGCAACAGTCTGTAGGAGACTGAGTTAAGGGAAACAGCTTTGAGATTGTCCTCATATGACTTCTTGTTTATTCTCTGTATTATTTATGTGCAGAACCTCTGTGGTCTCTCATGTTGTTGCTAATGCCAGGACAGGTAAATGCTGAAGGGAGTGTTTGTACTCAATGACCAGTCTGATGGGATAAGAGAACAGCAGAACAATGACCTTGAATCTGGATGCCCTGCCCTTACTTATAGTTTGTGTGGTTTAGAATGATTGTATCATCACAGTAGACATGTGATGATCAAATGTTAGGTTAGTATGAACATGCATTCTCAGATCCCTGACCATTGTATCTGCTTTTAGGTGTGTATTATCAATGTGGAAATTTCCAAGGGTGGCCATCTTTCCATAAGGTACTTTTATACATTCTTTCATGTTGAGTTTTAGTCCATGGTTCTGACACCAGTTGTTTGTCTGCATCAAGCCCTCTTGAAAGGTAGTTGTGCCTTTAGGGGATTCATTGACCGCACCTATTTTGCAGTCATCTACAAAACTGATCTGTCCTTGATATTTGCCTTGACTTCAGAGAAGTAGATGCCAAAAAGGAGAGGTCCCATCACTGATCCGCATGGTTATTCTCTAGTACAGTGACAGCTTTGGAGCTCTATAGAGATTTTACCATCTGCAATGGCTTCTGTCAAAGCTTCTCTTATAAATTCCCATGGGACACAGTCAAATGCCTTCTGAATGTCCATTGAGAGAACTCCTTCCTTACCTTAGCCCCATCCTCAGCCCACTCTACAAAATGTGTAAGTCTGCAAATGATCCATGGATAATCTATCTTTAATAAAACTTGCTTGTTCTTCCTATATTAATCTCAGAAGAACATTTTCCAGTCTTGCTGTCAAAATTCAATCAAATCTTTGGTACCTAAATTATATACTAATATAGGGTGATAGTTTTTTTAATGTCAGTTGCCTTCCCTTTCTGTTTATGCAGCACTATTGCTGTAACCTCTTTCATAAATTTGGTTAAGCTCCCTTTCTCTATCATATCATTAAAAACATCTGCCATTGTACAATTCACCTGGAAATCTATTTTTTATAAAATTAATTGGGATATCCATCTGGTTTCCTCACCTTACTCTCCTTCAAGTGCCAATAGGATGCGATTACCTCCATTACCTATTTGTAGATTTATTCTCTGTGATTCCTCCACACATAACTTCTCCATTTATAGACCAATGCAACTTGGGGGTCTTTGTTGGTATAAAGTTCATTATAGTAACATTGAAATCGTGTCATTAGTTGCTTTTCCTTCATCCAGCACTAAATTAATACAAGCTTTATTTTTCAAATCCTTGGTCCTCCACATTAACATTTTAATATCTCGCCCGCATTGACTTTTATTCTCGCCAGCTGCACTTTTATCTTTGATTCCTTGTATTCCTTCAACATGTCCCTAATAACCGCTTGCTCTGTCATGTTTACTTCCTGGGTTTCTGGATCTCCGTGTTCTAAACAGTGTAATTCCTTAAGCCTGCTTTAGATCTCTCTCACTTCCCATATCCTTTATATCTTCAGTTTCCCTTTTTTAGCCATAGTGTTGCCCCTCCAAGCAGCTTTCACTGCATTCCACTGACTGATTTCCAGCATGTCTTTGGTATGCTTTCTTTAAATCTATCACCATCTTAACCATATCCTGTGCCTATCTGATATCTCACTCCTACTCCAGTAAACAGGATTCCACCTCCATCCACATGCAACCTGACTCTCAAGTTTCCATCTCATCTTAATGATTGCATGCTTAGACAAACTTCTTTTTCTGCAGTACACCCCTGTAATTTCTTCAGCTGTTGTCCCATTCACCAATAATCTGTTCAACCTACTACCTTGTTTCATTTCACATCCTGAAAATGTAAACTTTTCCACTTCTGGTCTTAGTTCATGCCGTACATCCATAATCGGGTTTCATTTCTTCAGCTAAAGCCTTTTGAGTGAACCTGTGAAAATCTACTTCTCCAAATGTATTATCCCTTTTTGGGTTTAGCTCTGCATTGAACTCCCCACTGCTCCAGCGATGAACTTATTTATTAATAGCTGTTCTGGGTCGAGGGGTGGTCACTGAAAATCCACATTATTGGTTACCCTTATTGGTTACAATTTTACTATCTAGTCATGGAAAACCATGAGTTTCTGCATCTAGACTATAGGCAGAGCACAGGATTAGCCCACCCCTGTGCCAACTACCTATAATTTGGTTTTTTTTTTTGGGAGAGGGAGGTGACTACCACTCATCTACCTTCATCATCTTTAACTATTCTAGTGTACAGATAGATTTCCTAGATGTAACTCTCATCCAGTTTATTTAGGAAAGACTGCTGGAAAAATCATTTACTATCTTTTGATAGCATGCACCTCCAGATTTATCTATACTTTACATACAGTAGTAACATCAATAAAAAGTATAGTTAGTAAAGGTCCTAGACCGAATTTTGTTTACAGACTTAACACAAAATCTGAAGGATTTGCTAGTTTAAGGCAAGAGCCACATTTTGCTTTTGCTGTTTTATTATTGTTTTAACTAAGAATGCATCAATTTGATTTATTTTAGAAAGATTAAACCCAAATCCTCCCTCTTCAACTTCATTAATACTATTTCCAGTTTTATTGAATTACACCCATAATTTCCCTCTTTTTCCACCCCCCCAACTCCCACTCTCTCACCACTCCACTGGCGTTAGCCCCCTTCCACAATGGTTAGTGGCTGATGAACTCAAAGTTCCTCCAACCTGGTGTTTCTAGAAACTTACTTCTTGTACTAAGAAACTCAGAAATGTATATTAATGTTGATATCCTCACACTCTCTGGAATATGTCTGGTTACCCTCCTGACTTGCCCCCAAAGATGGCCCTACATAGAATAATACAGAGCTCCGTGTGCCCTGTGTACACCAACACTCACTCACTTACATTGTAAATCTAACAGTTTACTTATTTCAAATAATAATTGAGATATTAGGCTTGGTTTGATTAACTTCATACATAAAAATGTACATGCCATGATGATTTACAAATAAACTATTCCATGTAAGAAGCAGTGCTTGCAAAAAATTCAGACTCTACAAACAATTTATTTTCATATGTAATGTTTACATTCCATATGTCCCTGTACATGTCATATAATGTATGTACTTATACATACCATGTTATGCTCTGGCTCCAATGTACATGTAGACTACATACTACCACAGGCTATAATAAGGTGACATTTATACATCACTGTTTTATTAGTTCTACACACATAACTAGCCAGTTTTCTAGTTTCAGCACTCAAATCTGTTTCTTTGATCTCAGCACTTGTTCAGAAAAAAAAAATGTCATCTGCTTTTACTGTACTTGTGTTTCTACCTACTTTTTTACTTTTGTATCATCTTAAAAGTACTCAATTGTATTTATTACTGCTTGGTGTAACTCATTCTAAGCCTTTTGGTTTAAACACTTGGGCTTCGGACCAGTTGTTTTGCACTGAGAGGGTTTGTGGTCTGCACTGTAGTGGCAGAACAGGTAGCTTACATCCTTCTAGGTTGGGAACTGCTGATTGAGGGCTCAGTGTCTGTTATTCTAAAAGTGTATTAATTCTGGTTTAAGCACTTGGGCTTTCAGGCCAGTTATTTTACATTAAGAGGGTTCGTGGTCTGCACTCTTGTGGGAGGAGAGGCTGGACTCTGCCCTTCTGAGCTGGGAATTTCTGGTTGAAGGCTTATAGTGCATGCATATCTGAACTGCTTCTTACTGAAGTTGGTGCGCCTTGTTTGCTGTGGCATAGACTGGATTCGGGCCTGCTGGATCTAGCTTTGTTTGTGTAACTTGAGCACTAATCCAGGCATTCTCTAAAGTATTCAATTGTATTTATTACTGCTTGGTAGCAACTTAATTAAAGTGTAGCTATCATTCTAAGTCTTTTGGATTAAGCACTTGGGCTTTAGACCAGTTGTTTTACATTAGGAAGGTTTGTGGCATGCACTGTGGTGGCAGGACAGGTAGCTTTCATCCTTCTAAGTTGGGAACTGCTGATTGAGAGCCCAGTGTCTGTTATTCTTAAAGTGTATTAGTTCTGATTTAAGCACTTGGGCTTCAGGCCAGTTATTTTACATTAAGAGGGTTTGTGGTCTGCACTCTTGTGGGAGAAGAGGCTGGACTCTGCCCTTCTGAGCTGGGAAATTCTGGTTAAAGGTTTATAGTGCCTGAATATTTGAACTGTATCTTACTGAAATTGGTACACCTTGTTTGCTGTAGCATAGACTAGATCCAGGCCTGCTGAATCTAGCTTTGTTTATATGCTTGTTGTTTGTTTGCTTGTTATTTCCCTAGAACGCTAATTCCACCTAATACGCGGCTTCTCAGTGCTTCTGTGGATCACTAGTGATATCTGCATTGCTTACTGTACTTATCTCCTTGTTTCACTTGAAAGAAAGTTACTGATTGTCATTTTTGCATTTAAGTTACCTGTAACACATTGCACTTAAGTTACCTGGCACTTGCTCACTAAAGCAATTATATAAGTCAGCACTAAAAATTAAAAGCACTACACCCTCACTCCCCACTGGCCCTGGTTTTCAATTATTAAGGAATTCCCAATATTATTCTAGCATGTCCAAAGGTCAGTTGTCAATCTCCTCTCCGGTCCAGCTGGTGAATCTGGGAATCTTGAGGCAATGTTACAACTGCCTCATGTACACAGACAACCCTCTCCTCCTTCCAACAAATTCCAACACATGTGAGAGATGCAACCATATAGCCAAACTGGAGGCTAAGCTCTCTCAGCTCAGTACTGGCATAACCAGTCAGGAGGAGAAGGAAACCACACTCACTACAATTCCAGTCTCACATAGACCTGCACGACAGCAAACCAAACACATAACCACACAAAAACATACTTGGAGGCTCTAAATAAAGATCTGCCGAAGCAGCAGAGACCTCCAAAGCAGACACCCAGGCAGCCGCTACCCCAAAACAAAACATGTGCAACACATATCTCACAAAGCCAGTGTGCCAAACAGTCACAGCCCTTAAGACTAAACAACACACCTGATACACTTGTAATATGTGACTCTATCATCAGGCACACTGACGTCCCGCTCACCAGGCTGAACAAGGAGAGGGTCACGGTGAGCAGCCTGTCGGGCGCTAGGATCTGCCACATAACACAAGCACTCAGGTCACTCCAAGGCAAGTACAAATATGACTCAGTCATTGTCCATGCTGGTGTGAATGACATGAGACGTACCTCCCTGGACTACATGAAAAGAGACATAAAGGAGCTCTCTGAGCATGTAGCCCAGGCCGGTATGACCCTGACCTTGAGTAGCATCTTACCCTCACCAAGAATGATGCCACAATATGAAACAAGATGATCAATTTCAACAATTGGCTTAAGTACTGGTGTCATTCAAAGGGGATCCAATGCCTGTCAGCTTGGGATGATATGCTCGATAAGCCACGATGCTTCGCTAGGGACGGCTTGCACCTGTCACCCTGGGCTTCGGATATTGGCAAAGGCTCTTGCTACCCCCATAGTGCCTTTTTTAGGCAAGGCTCAAAAGACAAACCCACCTCCATAGGTATCACAAGGGATAAGAAACTAAGAGTAATGCTACTCAACGCCAGAAGTCTAAACCTCAAAATGCACGCACTCAAAACTCTCCTTAGCATGGAGAACATAGATATCTGTGCAGTAACAGAAACCTGGTTCAGGGCTCCTGAGAGCACCCCAGCACTACCAGGTTATACCTCATACCATGCTTTTCGGCCCCAAAACTTGGACTGAACCACAAAAGGAGGGGGAGTATCGATATTCATCAAAGATACCCACACCTCCAGGTTGGTATTAAAGCACGAAGCATCAGAGACTATCCATGTGCAACTAACAGTGGGTAAAACTGCCTTCCAGTTTATAGCCTGCTACAGACCACCCTCCCAAACCCAGGAACCCCACTCGGCCTTCCTGAGAACACTGGAAAATATGAAGGTCTCTCCAAACACCATTATATTGGGTGACTTCAACTACCCAAACATAGAAAGTAGAAAGTGCTGGAAGGTGGCAAGAAAGTGAGATTACAAAAGCTGCATGCTTGCATAGACACTTTGCTAGAGAAACAGTATGATTTAGAATGTAGAAAATGCAGAGAAAATTCCAGAGTAGTCTGGCTGAAGGAAGAAGGCAAAATAAGCTGTTTGGTATATAGAGTGATATATATGCCAAGTAGGCCACAAAAACAAACAGAGCCCTCAGGGCTGGCAGATTTATTGGGAGTCCTAACAACCGCAGACACTTAATTGTAATGTGCAGTAGCTACAGGCAGAATGAGTGGTTTAATAAGACTGAAGTACAGGAAGAGCTTTCTGACAGGTGGCTGCACAATTATAGTGTGCATGATTTCTCACCACAAATTTATTTAAAACAAAAAGTTTTGCTTAAAGCATCCCTGCACTTAAGCAGTAGCAGACAGCTTTTCTGACATAACCTGCAATGCTCAAAATTATTTTCAAAGGAAGTATGTTGCAACATAAAATGCGCAGGAGGCAAATATACATATACAGTGATAGCAAGGAAAAATGCTGGTGGCTAGAGGGAAGAGGGTAATTCTGCCCAAATTAATGAAGTGCTTCAAATGCTTTAAATGCTGGCTCAGAAGAAATGATTGTTGGCTGCACATGCCATGAGCAAGTTGAAGGTAGGGGACCAGGCATGGAACACCAGAAAGAAAGGGTCAGTAGGTTCACAAACAGTGCAGATGGTAAACCAGGGCTTGCACACTAGAATGCCTGAAACAAGGGACAGGACTATGCACAGGAATGTAAATATAATGATGTTAGTGACGCAAATAGTTGTGTAGGATCCCTTAGTCAGGTGAGCCATTCACAAAAAGATCTACTTTGAAAGACAGTGAATAAAGAGAAGTCAGTGACATGGAGAAGTCAGTGACATGGCAGCACAGAGATGCGATGGAGAGGATAACAGAGTGGAGACCATAAGGAAATGCTATGATGAAATACAGCAATAGCAAGCAGTAGAAATACATTCCTATACGCTAACTCATTACAAATGTCCCATTGATGTGTGGGTGAGGTGAGCATTAGCCTGATGGCAGACAGCCAAGACACACAAGTGGCTAAAAAAGCATTTTTTAATGGAGAAAGTGGTATTTCAGATGTGTTAAATGGTGCTGCACATAATTCTCTCTCATCTGTCTTGTGATGTGTGAATATATGAAGTATGATGCAAAAGGATTCCCAATAAGTACATATAAGCTGTATGACATTGAACACCCCAAAGAGAGATAGTGATGTGGTAAAGCCCCCCACAATTATCTACTACCTGTGAACGTGATGCTCATGGCATGTGCAATTTCTTGTACGGCTACTAGCACAGGGGTAAGATGCATTCTGCTGTGAGGATCCAACCATGTGCACAACTATGCTTCAGAGAAGGGATTGATGCAGCTGCCTGTAGGAGATAATTCTCTCTTTTAACAGCAAAAGGTTCATAGGTTCATACTAGGCTATCTGCCCTGGGGCATTTATAAGCCTAGCCAGAATGTGTTTGGCTTTCGCCACCCATTTTAAATTTATTTTGCTATGCCCATTTTAAGGTTTAGTTTACTGTACCTCTGTCTAGCAGTGACACAGAAGTGACCCCCGGGGTAAACTTACGATCTCCCATCCACTCATCAAGATTTCTCTTGAAGAGAGTCAGTGAGGGGCTCTGCCTAACCTGGACTGGGATTTTATTCCAGAGTGAAGGGAGCCTCTGGGTTATGAATCTGTCCCTCCAGCATGTCCTATTTATTTCTGTGCTTAGGTTCAAATCTCTCGCTCGCATAGCTCTGGTGGATTTGGATTTTCTAAGGTGGAGCATGTCCATTAATTCCAGGTTGGACATGGCCTTGTACATCAGGCATAGATCGCCTCTGAGTAGGCGGTATGCTACTGAGTAGAGCTGGAGTTTCTTTAGTCGGGCAGCATATGGCATATGTTTGAGTCCCTTGATCCTCTTGGTGAGGTACTTTTGGGGTCTTTCCAATTGCTGCAGGTGTTGGGTAAGGTACATCCCAAATGGGGCATTGTACTCAAATATGGGCCTGATGAGGGAAGAGTAAAGGGGCACAATGACCTGTCCTGATCTAGATGTGAATCCCTTCATGATGAGGTGGGCGATATAGAAGGTCTTTCTAACCACTTTGGCAATGTGAGTGTCAAACGAGAGGTTACTGTCAACCTGGGTCTCGAGGTCCCTAATTACTTCTTCCATACTTAATGGATTACCACCTATGTGGTAATTTGTGGGCACTTTGTTTTTCCCAAAGATTATGACTATACACTTTTTGGCGTTTAGTTTAAGGCCATGGCTCTGGCACCAGTTTTCCATTTCTATGAGACCCTTTTGAAGGATGCTTGTGTCTGCTGGAGAATCAATTATGGCGCCCAGTTTGCAGTCATCTGCAAACTTGGTCAGCCACAATCCTCCCATGTTAGCCTGTACCTCAGAAAAATAAATACCGAACAAGAGAGGTCCCAGGACCGAGCCCTGTGGGACGCCACTTGTGACTGGTTTAGAGTCTGACATGGCAGGGTTCTGTCCTTGAGCCAGTTTGCAACCCATCTTATGACATAGGGGTTTATATTTAAGCTGGAGAGCTTGTCCTTGATGCCCGAGTGGGGTATTGTGTCGAAGGCTTTTGCAAGGTCAAGGTAGGCTGTGTGAACTACCTTACCCTCATCAATGGCCTTGGTGACTGTTTCAAAGAAGTCGACCAGGTTCAAGAGGCAGGATCTGCCCTTAACAAAGCCGAATTGGGTAGGATCCAGTGTCTGTAGGTTCCCAATGTCTTTGTTAATGAGTTCCATAATGATCCTCTCCATAGCTTTGCAGACCAGGCTCATCAAGCTTATGGGGCGGTAGTTACCAGGGTCCGTAGAAGCATCTCCTTTGTGGAGTGGGACCACTGTTGCTGTACGCCATTCTTTGGGTACATATCCTGTAGTAAGGCTGAGACTGAACAGCTGCCTTATGTGTGGGTTTAGCTCTTCTTGGAGTTCATGTAGCATGCAACCTGGGACACTGTCTGGTCCCATTGATGCTGTGTTTTTAGCTTTGGAGAGGGCGGCTCTCACCTGGGCATCTGAGATGTCAGGGAGGCAACACTCTGCTGGGATAGATATTTGTCCCTTTGGGGGGAGGGGAGAAAAATTTGCACTGAACCTGTCTGCTAGTATGGTGGCAATGTCTGTGGGTTCAGTGTATTTTTTGTCATTTTGGACTAACTCTGAGCATATCTGGGAGTTTCCACTCAGGTTTCTAACATAACTAAATAAAGCCTTGTGATTATCTTTAGTGTCTTGTGCAATTTTTCTCTCAAAGTTGGCCCTGGATGATTTTATGAGTGATTGTAGTTTTTTGCTAGTGCTGATCAGAGATGACTTCCCTTTTATGGATTTTGCTGTATCATGTAGTAGCTTCCTCCTTCTGTTGTATAACTTATTAATGTCTGGGGTCCACCAGACAGGACGCCTGCCTTTGGGGGAATGGGTCTTTGTTTTATTTGGGATTGCATGATCCATGCATTGCTGTAGGTGTCCATAGAATGCGTTTATAAAGGATTCAGCAGAGTGGGCTGTGGTTTCCACTGGCCCGGGGGCCTTGAAGGATTCTACTTAGGTCTTAAGAAGTGTGAAGACAGCTTTTGAGAAGTTCTTCACTGTGGTCTTCTGTGCTGGGGGTGGGGGCGGGATGTGGATTTCCAGGGAGATTAATTTATGGTCCGATCTTACCAGTGAGGGGTATACTTCAGGTATGGAGCATTGTGTCCCCATGTTTGTGATGATCAGGTCTAATATGTTTTCCCCTCTTGTGGGATAGGTGACTAGTTGTTCCATAGCATTTGAGTTTATGAATTCTAGGAACCTTTGGGCTAGGGTATTGGGGCTTGAGTAATGCTCCCAGTCTATGTTTGGGTAGTTGAAGTCCACCAATATGATGGTGTTTGGAGAGACCTTCATATTCTCCAGTGTCTTTAGGAAGGCTGAGTGGGGTTCCTGAGTTTGAGAGGGTGGTCTGCAGCATGCTACAAACTGGAGGGCGGTTTTGCCCACTGTTAGTTGCAAGTAGAGTTGCTCATCTCTAAGTAGGTGATATGAGACAAAGAATAGCTGTATTCTTTTGAGTCTGTCCATGTAGGACATGTGTTTAATGCCTAGGATCCTCTTTGTGAGGTACTTCTGTGGCCTAACCAGCTGTTGTAGGTGTCTAGTGAGGTACATGCCACATGGGGAATTATACCCGATGGTTGGTCTAATGAGGAAAGAGTAGAGAGAGATGATGACCTCTTTTCTCCTAGATGCAAAACTCTTGGTAATGAGATGTGCCACATAGAAGGGCTTTCTGATCACAGTGGCAATGTGGTGGCCGAAGGAGAGGTTGCTGTGAACCTGCATCACTAGATCTCTTATAATGCCTTCAGTGTTCAGTAGGCTCCTATCAATGTGGTAATTAGTGGGAACTGAATTTTTACCAAAGGGATGACTACGCATTTTTTGGCATTAAGCTTAAGGCCATGGATTCCACACCAGTCATTGGTCTCAGTGAGGCCTTTCTGCAGGATGTCTGCATCACTTGGGGAGTTAATAATGGCTCCCAGCTTTCAGCTGTCTGCGAACTTGGTCAGCCAGAGTCCCTTTGTGTTGATCTGGACTTCTGAGAAGTAGATGCCAAACAGGAGAGGACCCAGGACCGATTCCTGTGGGACTCCACTCGTGACTGGTCTGATTTGGAGTCCACTGCTTTCATACTGCGTGTTCTATCTGTGAGCCAATTTGCAACCCACCTAGTGATATTGGGGTTGATGCCTAGTTTGGTGAGTTTATCAATAATTCCCGACTGAGGAATTGTATCAAAGGCCTTGGCCAGATCCACAGCCCTGGTGACTGACTCAAAGAAGTCAACCAGGTTGAGTAGGCATGATCTCCCTTTCAGAAAGCCAAATTGCATGGGGTCTAGGGTTTGGAGATTTCCTATATCTTTGTTAATCCGGTCCATGATGATGCGCTCCATAACTTTACATACTAGACTAGTAGGTCTTGTTCCTCCCCTTTCCATGACCTCTGGTTGGGTCTTAAAAATAGCCCCAGTTGTGACAAATTATGTTCTTAATAGCCTCAAAATGAAGATTATATGGTAAAATTATTGCTCTTTAATACTCCCCTTTTACAGTTAGGGTTCCCTCCCCACTACTGTTCACCTCCAAACCATTACCTAATCCACCTAGTAACTGGGTGTATTGTCCTTCATACCTCTTACGACTAACCTCTTGAAAGATTTCCTTCAAGAAAGTGGTTGGGTGCCCCCTTTTTTCCAACATCCCCCTTAGAATGGAACATTCAATTCCAGACATCTTGTCATCACTGATAATTTGGGCTAGTCTCACCAATTGTCATCACTGATCATTCGGGCTAGTCTCACCAGTTGTCGTCACTGATCATTCGGACTAGTCTCACCAATCGTCATCACTGATCATTCAGGCTAGTCTAACCAATTGTCGTCACTGATCATTCGGGCTAGAATTACCAATTGCCCCTTGACTAAAGACTTTTTTTGATGAAGGGGTGGCAACTATCAAAGTGTACCAGCAAATTTGAATATGTAGGTTTACAATACATAGAAGAAATGAATCTACTATTGGCCCTATCTTTTAAAATGGTCACATCTAAATAATGGGTGGCTTCATCCCCCGCCTCCATAGTAAACTTCAAAAAGTTGGTACTTGTATTAATGAATGAGAAAAACTCTTCCAGTCTTTTTCTGCCATCCATCCAAAAAATGTCATCATCCAGAAAGAGACCATATGTGGAAAGATCTTATCAACCTGTCATTTTTATGAATTAAATCTTCCACAAAATGTATTTTGCCCTCTAAACTACTTAGAATACAATTTCCTTCTGGTACAGATCAAATTAACCTCCAAACCTCATGAAAGCATACTTTAACATCTACCAGGCATGGAACCACTGAGCTAGGCAGCCATCTAGTAGACTAGCTCACATAACACCCCATCTTGGGTCAGTTTATCTAGCTTGTCCCACAGGGTAACGTATGAAGCAGTGTCCACCAGGCAGGTCACATGGTGGCTCTGTCTAGGACATACAAAGTCTGAATTCATGTTTTATTGAGTAATTCTGAAACAAACTCAGACAAAAGAATCTCCAATAGACAACATACACTTAACAGTAAACTAGTAATTACAAACTAACTTGACAGGTGACTTATTATGGTTTAAAATAACTTAATTGTTCCTTATCTCCAGGGAGCTGAGAAGTTAAACTGTCACTGTTAAATGTGGTTATCTATGCCTCTCAATGAAGATACTATTTGTTAAGGAAACCATGGAAACTGTACAAAGTTAAAGAAAAGATGAAAGTGGTTATATTCTTTGGATGATTAGGAAGATACTGGGAGGTAGATATGAAATTTGTAACAATGCTTGGACATTTGATGAAATTATGCAAGAAAGTTATTTACTATTATTAAATTGAATGAATGAGCTAAAGTCATAATAGCAAAGGGAGAATGTGTAAAGAACCTGCATTTGAAATATTTTAATTATTATGTTTTTCCTTTTATTGCCATATTTAATGTTTATGTTTTAAAAATAGAGCTAAGACCATATAACTAAAAATATTGTAAAAAAAAGTCACCCCTGTTCTTTATTGCATGTTAACTCACAAGTACATTCAAGTAAAAGGTCAAATGTGTGCAACAGCTTAAGGGTAAGAAACTGTTCATATGGCAGTTTGGAAACCACGTTGGTCAAGATTTTTGGAAAAGAAAATGATTCTAGTAATACATAACACACAATATTTGTGATTTATATTAATTATTTATATGAAGGTAGCTTTGTTACAGATTTTCGAGAAATGAAATATTTAGAGTAAAGTTGGGTGCAATTTTCATTTTTGCTGTATGGAAAATAGGAACAGACAGTTGTGGGATGTCATGCAACTTGAAATATAGAAGGCATGTAATGCATTTTGAGAAATGTGCAAGTAATATTTTTTTTTGTAATACAGGATTCCTTTTAACTTTATTGAAAAACAGCGCATAGTATGTGTATATCTATACTTTTTTCCATTAAAGTATCGTGGGATCTTTTACACCAGTGGTGCACAACGTCTGGCCCTCCACCCAATGCTATCTGGCCCCCAGAGAGTAACCAAAAAATGTAAAAAAAAGTGAAAAAATACTATGCCTTACTCCATTCATGCAAACTTTCCAGCACGTGCTTACTTACCTAATTGACTGCAGTTGCGCCCACCTCTAATTTTAGCCGCGGAAGTAACTATTCTTTCTTGTTTATAACTTATCGTCTGTAAACAGTAGAAACTTTCTGCAAGAGTTTGTAATAAGTCATGGCTGCAAGCCAGAATAAAGTTAAACGCAAAGTTGATGTAGAAAACAAGCAATTTCATGACTGATGTCTTAATTAAAATGCCAGTCACCTGTAACTTTTGTTAACTTCTAACGACTTACTATGTTTTAAGGTGGCCTGCAGATGCATTAAGACTTCATGTAGTGGCCCTCCCCATAAAAAGGTTGTGCACCACTGTTTTATGCCCACTGACATAGTTTAATATCTTATCTGAAAGATGGTAGAATCAGGACTCAACTCAGCCCCCCACCCCCACACTAAGGTGCATTCTTCATAGACTTACCTACTGACAGTACAGTGCTAGCTTCTGCAGTGGTGCATTCTACACAGACTTATCCACTGACAGTAGAGTGCTAGCTTCTGCAGTGGTGCATTCTACACAGACTTACCTACTGAAAGTACAGTGATAGCTTCTGCAGTGGTGCATTCTGTACAGACTTATCTACTGACACAACTGCTTTAGCTGCCCCAGCAGTGCATTCCAGGTTCAGACTTTCAAAAAGGACCAGATCAGACATTGCCTTAGATCCGGAAGCCTTTCTGAATTATTGAATTTTCCAACTCTGATTTTTCTTGTAGGCGTAAGTCTATAATTCCACGTTGCTTCAGGTGGTTTGTTCAAAGGCTACAAAACACAGACTATACTCAGTAACAGGTCAGATCAGTGAGGCATAATGTGATGCACTGATCTCCTTGGAATGACTAGGTATGTTTTTGATGGGCGAAAGAATAATCTGTTAGTACTTTGGTAGATAAACACTGGCACTGTTTACATTGTTACATTGTCCCCGGATCTTTAATAATAGTGGTATTCTCACGATATTACTGATTACTTTGTAGTTATGATTT
The DNA here is from genome assembly GCF_019279795.1 of Protopterus annectens. NCBI lineage: Eukaryota > Metazoa > Chordata > Ceratodontiformes > Protopteridae > Protopterus > Protopterus annectens. The sequence goes on along the minus strand of NC_056743.1, from coordinate 47,541,224 downwards.
TTGCCTTTTTTGCCAAACTTGACTTCTCACATTAAAAGCAGGGGCATTACTACTGTACTAGGGGTATATGTTTGTAGTTCATCTTGGATAGCTTCAGCATGTTTTATCCACAGCTCTGTTTTCACTTTTATATTTGAGAATAATAGCCCCAGATAGTAACTCCCCAGTACAGAAAACTAGTGGACACCATTGATAATTGTCATTGGGGTAGACCTGTAAAATAACCTTCACCCTAACTTGTTATACACTGCTGCTTACCCAATGTTTTTCCCATTGAATAGAGGGGCATTTAATGTTTATATGTTTGTCATGAAGGTTCCATGTACAGATCTCTGTTTCCCATGCCCGAGTGCTGGGGTTCAGTTCTGACCTCAGGTCAGTCTCTGTGTGGATTTTGCATATTCACCCTATGAATACATAACTTTCTCCAGTTATTCTGGTTTCCCTGTACCATATAAAACATGCTAACCGAGCAGCTGTACTAAACTGTCCATATATTCTACATTTACCCATGCCTTGTGGCTGAGGTCACTGCTGAAAATGGTCTGAAAAAGACTAGTTCAACTATCTAGTTAACAAATAAATTAAATAAATATCTTATAACAAGATTTGTTCCATAGTCTTGGGTTTGAGTTTCTCAACTTCTGTTTGCAAACTGTGTGACACTTGTGCTTACATCTTGGAAGGTTCCTCATTCAATATAAATGGGGTTATTGTGAAACTGAATAGGAAATGCTCTTGCCAGATTGACAAAGTGGTATATTGTGCCTTTTGTATGGTTTGTCCTGGATTTTACATAGGGAAAACTGAGAGAAAGCTAAAATGTCATATTTATGAACATTTAAGAGATATTAGACTTAAGGACACTAATGCTCTGGCCAAACAATGTAATGAGTTTATTGGCCATTCTTTTAAGTTCACCATTATTGGAGCTTTTGAGTTAGATCCAAGGGGTTGATCTTGGTCCCTACAATTAGAAAAACATGAAGCCTTATGGCAGTTGAGAACAAATGCCACTCAATGGCCGGGCTGGATTTTTCATCACAATTGACGTTAAAGATTTGTATACAGTCATACCTCATGATATAGGCCTTGAATGGGTTTGTGAGTATTTGGAGAATAAGGGTATATGTCAAACAACTATTAATTTATATGAGCAGCTATTCAAATTGGTACTTAAAAATAACTTTATTCTCATTGATAAGGAGTTCTTCCTTCAAACAGAAGGTCTATTTGAATTGGTACTTAAAAATAACTTTATTCTCATTGATAATTCAAACAGAAGATGTAGCCATGGGTTCAGCATGTGGGGGCTTGTATGTAAACATTGTGATGGTACAGTGGGAGAGAAAGTATTTGTTTAATTCACCATTTTACACCCACTGTAAAATGTACATTCGTTTTTTGGATGACATTTTTATTTTTTGGGATGGCCCTACCGATATCATCACCAGCTTTCTTGTTTATATCAGTTGTTCTACCTCTTTTCTGAAGTTTATTCATATCATCGGTCAGAAGCAAATTTCCTATTTAGATGTCTGATTAGTGAAGGATGAAAACTTACAAATGTTTACTTCAGCGATTTTCCTCAAAGAGACATATTCAATCAGTTTTATATATTTCAGTAGTTTGCTTCCTTTTAAGCAAAAGAAAGTGGTAGTAAAGGGCCAGTTTGTGAGAGCTGCCCCTATGGTCACCCTCTTTGACACATTTCTAACTGAATTATGTTTTTAAAAAGAGGGTACCCATTTGGCTTAGTAAATGAAATTATGCTGGAGGTTATCAACAAAAGGCAGAGGGGATATTTTAAGGCCATTCTATCCAAAAATCATGAAGAGTTGGTGGTTGATTCTGAGTTTACCCACGTGGTTGTTCCTCAGAAAATTAATGTGAATAAAAATATCAATGAAGATTCTTTTTTGCAAAATGGAGTGAGGAATGTTAACTTTAGGTCGGCTTTTATTACATCATTCAATACGTCTAGCAGGCAGATTGCGGATATTTTATATAAGAATTGGGTGATCGTGTCTACATGTAATGACATTAAGCAATGTGTAGGGATAAACCTACTATTGTATATTAGAAAGGTCGGTGTCTTAAGAACATCTTGGAGACACGTTTTAGGGAGCCCCAAAAGGGTATATGAAAAAGTGTGGTACCTGTAACTATTGTGCTTACATCTTGAAAGGTTCCTCATTCAATATAAATGGGGTATTGTGAAACCAGACTGACAAAGTGGTATATTGTGCCTTTTGTATGTTTTTTTCCCAGATTTTACATAGGGAAAACAGAGAGGAAACTAAAATGTTGTATTTACGAACATTTAAGAGATATTAGACTTAAGAAGGACACTAATGCTCCTGCCAAACACTGTAATGAGTTTATTGGCCATTCTTTGAAGTTCACCATTATTGAAGCTTTTGAGTTAGATGCGAGGTGGGGGACCTTGGTCCCTACAATCGGAAAAACATGAAGCCTTATGGCAGTTGAGAACAAATGCCACTCAATGGCTGGGTATTAATGACACCTTTTCAATAACCAGTTTTTTTTTAAATTAAAGGCACCAGAAAGGAATGTCACTAGTTAGTGTTTATGTTCCTATGTGTTTTGTTTGCCCTTATAATAAGTGTTCTTGGATATGCACACAATGTATTTACAGATACCGACACACACACACACACACACACACACACACACACACACACATATATATATATATATATATATATATATATATATATATATATATATGTTTTTTATCTGGATTGCTTGCCTTTGCACTTCTCATGTTGTTTTGACTTATTGCATTTTTAAATTTTGAATATTAAGTCAGAGTGCTGTTATAATTTTATTGGTTGATTTTATAAAGGGGTGTGTCTTTTCAATATTTAACGAAGTCCTTCTGTATTGGTTTTTACCTTGATACAGTCTCTGAATGGTCAGAGATGAAAGCGCTTGATTTATACCATTTCTTTTGCTATTTTAGTGTCAGTAAATTATTTTTTGTAATATCATCAAACGGGTGTGTGTCCTGGATCCTGTGGCTGTATTTTGAATTTGTTTTGGTGTTTCTTGTACTTGTCTTGATGTTTTGTTTGTGTCACAGACAAGGCTTAAATTTCTTGATCGAGTAATTCTGCTGCTGTTTGTTTTGTAATGTGTAGCTGATTCATCAGTGCTGGATTGGAGAATACCTTGTAGGTTCGACACAGATTGCCCCTTAGTAGTCTGTAGGAGACCAAATACAGGGACAGGGCTTTGAGGTGGTCTACATACGGTCATATTGTTTACACTGTGAATTATTTAGTGAGAAGCCTCTATGGCCGGTCCAGCTGTTGCAAATGCCTGGTCATGGACATGCCAAAGGGTGTAGTGCACTCAATTATTGGTCTAACGAGGGCTAAGTATAGTGGGACTGTGATCTCCTTAGATCTGAATGCCCTGCCCTTACTTATAATTTGCACTACACAGAAGGATTTTCTCACTACTGTGGACACATAGTAATCAAAGTTTAGGTTACTGTCAACCTGAGTTCCCAAGTCTGTTACCATTGGGTCTACTGTTAGGGGAGGGTTATCAATGTTGTAATTTGCAGGGGTGGCATACCTCTCAACCTGTTAGTGCAAAAAATCTGGACAAAGCCCAAAAATAGGGACATTTTTTAAATTTTGTTCTTATAAACTTAGAAAGTCGATAGACTTACATGTTATGCATTTTCTAAAGGATATAAAGTCTAAAATTCAAATGTCTGTCGTTATTTGGAGACTTTAATCCTCAGTAATTTGCCAGAAATCCATAAGTTTCATGACGAACAGACCAAAAATATGAGGCAAAAATCTGGACATTCTGTGAAAATTTGGACAGTTGAGAGTTATGAGGGGGTGAATGTCTTCCAAAAGGGGATGATTATGCATTTTTTGCCTTGAGTTTTAGGACATGGTTCTGCCACCAGTTATTTGTCTATCAGTCCTTCCTGGAGTATATTTATATCTCTGGGGGATTCAGTGAATGTACTCAACTTGCAGCTGTCAGCAAATTTAGTCAGCCAAAGAACATCTACATTTGCCTTGACTTCAGGTACATAGGTTCATAGGTGTTTACTAGGCTAATGACTACTTGAGCCTTTTAAGCCTAGCCATGCATCCCACATCTCTGACAAGTTCTGGTACCCTTGGCAAGTATAAGCAGAGGCTTGGGAGATTAAACATTTACAAGCAGGGGCCTGGGAGATGAACCATTTATAGGCTGCCTGTGTCCATTAGAGATATGGGTGCCAAACCAGGGCTGAATTTCCTGTTCCCCATCCAATTGTCCAAGTTACACTTGAACTGTGTTAGGGAGGAACTCTGCTATACATGGACAGGGAGCCTGTTCCAGAGAAGGACCAGTCTCTAGGATACATACCTGTCTCTCCAGCAGGTTCTATTTATATCATAGACAACGTGTAAGTCTTTAGAATGGGTAATTCTGGTGCTGTTTGTTTTGCGGATATGCAGACGATAATCAGACTGGGGTCTGACACTAGCTTGTATGCCAGGTATAGATTTCCCCTCAACAGTCTGTAGGGGACAGAATACAGGGATTGGGCATTAAGGTGGTCTGCATAGGACATGTTACTTACACCCTGTATTCTTTTAGTGAGGAACCTCTGTGGGCATTCCAATTGTTGGATGTGCCTGGTTAGGTACATACTAAAGGGGGCATTGTACTCAATGATAGGGCTGATGAATGCTGAATACAGTGGGAACAATGACTTCCTGGGACCTAGATGCCATACCTTTGTTTGTAAGTTGCATAACATTGAATGATTTTTTCACTGCTATAGACAAGTGATGATCAAAGGCTAGATTATTGTCTATATGTGTCCCCGAGTCCTTGACTACTGAGTCAGCTGTTAGAGGTGTGTTGTCAATATGATAGTTACCAGGGATGGATGACTTCCTGAAGGACACTATTATGCATTTCTTGGCATTAAGTTTTAGTCCACAGCTTTGACACCAGTTATTTGTCTTTGTCAGCCCTTCCTGGAGAACATTTGTATTGGTAGGCATTTTATGACTGCTCCTAATTTGCAATCATCTGCAAATGTAATCAGCCAGAGGCCAGTTACATTAGCTTTGATTTCAGAGAGGTAAATGCCAAAAAGGAGCAGACCCAGGACCAATCTCTGAGGGACCCACCTGTGACTGGCCTATTTGTAGAGGTGGACTCCCTAATTCTAACTTCCTGGGTCGAGTCTGTGAGCAATCTGGGTATGCACCGGGTGACTTAAGGGTTTATATGTAAACTTTTGAGTTAGTCAACAATGCCTGAGTGTAATATTGTGTTAAATGCCTTGGCCAGGTCAAGGCAGGCCGTGTGAACGGTTTTGTCCTCATTCATTACTTTGATAACCTTTTCAAAGAAGTTCACCAGGTTGAGTAGACACGACCTGCCCTTAATGAAGCCAAACTGGGTTGAGTCCAGTGTCTGGAGGTTTCCTATGTCATTATTGATCAATTACATCTGTTACCACTGGGTCTACTCTTAGGGGAGTATATTCCAAACAGGAGAGGTCTCAGTACCGAGTTCTGTGGAACACCACTAGTAACAAGCCTCTTGGTGGAGGCCTCCATCTCCACCACTAGTAAGAGGCCTCTTGGTGGTGGTGGATTCCACCACCCTAACTTCATGTATCCTGTGTCCTACCTGTGAGCCATTAGGCTATCCATCGGGTGATATAGGGATTCATGTCTAAAGTTGTGACTTTCTCTATAACACCCAAGTGAGGTATTGTGACAGATGCCTTTGCCAGGTAAAAGTAGGTAGTATGTACCATTTTGCCCGTATCCATGGCTCTAGTGACCTACTCGAAAAAATCCACCAAGTTTTGTAAGCATGACCTGCCCTTGATAAAACCGAACTTGAATGGGTCCAGTGTTTGAAGGTTTCCTATGTCTTGGTTTATCAGGTGTACAATAATTCCTTCCATGGCCTTGCATATAAGACTAGTCAAACTTATGGGTCTGTTGATGATACGCCTTTGTGTAGAAGGATGACCATTGCAGTCCTCTATTCCTTAGGGATGAAGTCTGTCTGGAAGCTGTGGTTGAATAAAGGTTCTAGTTAGCCTGACAGATCATGCAGTGTTTTTAGCTCTGGAGAGTACAGTGAGGACCTGTTATTTAGTGATAGTTGGGAAGAAATGGTAGAGGGCAATTCCTGGGGTGAAACTGGGGGTGATGGGGGTATTAGAGGTAAATTTATCAGCCAGTAAATTTGCTATAACCCACCGGTTCAGTATAGGAAGTTCCATTTACTATTAGTTCAGCACACTGGTGGGGTTCCCTTTAAGGTGATGCACACGGTAGGGGGTTCCCTTTAAGGTGATGTACACAACTGAAAAATACTTTATGGCTATCTTTAGCCTGGAAGGCTATTTTTGCCTCAAAGTAGGCTTTGGTGGATTTGATTAGTCCTTTGAGTTGCTTGTTGTTTGTTGAGTTTGATGAGGGAGGTTTTTTTTGTGTCTTTTGGACATAGCCCTTCATATTTTTGGACATGATTTTCTCTTTTTTGTTATACAACCTATTTGTACTGGGGGTCCATCAAGGGTTTTTGTTTTTGAAGTTTGTCCGGAGTTTATTTTGGTTTGGTACTGCTGTTTCTATGCAGTTATTCATATACTTGTACGGGGTTTCTTTAATCACTTTCACATAGGCCACTGTGTTCTGTGAGTTGGGAGGGGCTTGGAATTTAGCTACACCTACACTTAATAGGAAGTACTTAGTCTTGGAAAAGTTCTTAAAGGTTCTGGGGTTTACTGGGAGCTCAGCCTTTATACATATTTCAAGGGATACCACTTTCTGCCAATGCAAGATCTGTGTTCTCTGTTTACATTTTTGGTGCCACTGGTATGTTGGTCAGGTGGTGTGGTTTTCTGTGTAAAAAATCCCAAAGTGCCAAATAAAACCAAAAACCTCGAACAAGGCACTAACAGGAACCACCAATAATGTTGAACCACCAACATTCTTTATTCCAAAACAGAGGCTTGCAAATACATTGACGTTATTACAAATTACATTTTCATTATAGGAAATGACTTCATCAGATAAAAACATCCACAAAAAGAACATCCTAAATACCTAATTAAGTTAAAAACTAACCAATCAGAATCTATCCAAGATAATTAGTAAATTGAACACATAACTGAAACACATTAAATAGGTATATATTCGGGTCTACTTTATTTAATCAAAAATGCATTACGTCGAACACCACTCCATCGACACCATATACATCAAACCGCGAAATAATCAAATGCACAAAACTGCAAAATTACCGCGAAATTCAAAATGTGGAAGTGTTTTGGTTGGCCTGTCTGAGCTACAGATACGTAAGGTAAGTGTGCAATAGTTACAGACATTAGGGTTAGGATTAGGGTGCGTAAGTGCATAGATAGGTAATGTAATATGGGTAACGTTTAGTGTAGGGTTTGAGGTAGGGGTTTGGTTAGTGTATGTGTGTGTTTTATTTATTTTGTTTGGGTATAGCTCTGTCGGGTAAGTGTGCGGTAGTTACGGACCTTAAGGTTAGGGAGGGGTTAAGGAGAGTGCATAGATAGTGGTGTATGTGGGGTTTAGTGTAGGGGTTTGGTTGGTATATGTTTGTGGTTTATTTATTTTGTTTGGGTGAGTAATGTGTTTCAGGCAGTGGGTTGGCCGAGTATGACAATTCGGTATTTTGAGTTTCGCGGTTTTGTGCGTTCGATAATTTCACGGTTCGATGTATATGTGTCGATGGAGTGGTGTTCAACATAACGCGTTTTTGATTAAATAAACTAGACCCATATATTCTATACAATAAAATGAATAACAATAATATACGTGTTAAGAAAACTTTACAAAGATGGAATATAAAATATAAAATCTCCTATTAGCTGTTCACTGTCAGTATAAAAATCATTTATAAAAACATGAAAAAGTCACACTTAAAGAATACGTTTGTTAATATTTAGAATGGAGAGCATAGAACTGTTCAAACTCTCAAAGTAATCACTCTATTCTCTTTCTAAAGCCCTGCACTTGCTCAACTCTTATAAGGAAACACTAACTAAAGCACTACACCCTCCTTGACTTCTCATAAGTATTAGGCTCCCGATTGGTCCTTCCTGATCAAGTAAAAAATTAGTTCCCTTCCCTAATCTGATCAGTAAAAAAACAGTTCCCTATACTAATCTGGTATGTCCAAGGGTCAGTTTCAAGGTTACTCTCCAGTCCAGCTGGTGAATCTGGAAATTTTGTGGCAATGTTACAATTGCCTTATGTACACAGACAACCCTCTCCTCCTTCCAACAAACTCTAATACATGTGAGAGATGCAGTTACACAGTCAAACTGGAGGCAGAGCTCTCTCAACCCAAGACTGGCACAGTCAGTCAGGAGGAAAAGGTAACCACCCACACCACAAATCCAGTCTCACACAGACCTATTGCATCTGCATACCCAACACATAAACACACAAAAACATACTACGAGGCTCTAAATAAAAATCTGCCTAAACAGCAAAGACCTCCTAAGCAGATATCCAAGCAACAGCCACCCCTCAACAATACCCACGAATCACATATCTCACAAAATCAGTGTGCCTCACAGTCACAGCCCTTAATGCCAAACAACACACCAAATTCACTTGTTATAGGGGACTCTATTGTCCCGCACACTGACGTCCCGCTCACCAGACTGAACAAGGAGAAGGTCACTGTAAGCTGCCTGTTGGGTGCCAGGATCTGCCACATAATGCAAGCACTCAGGTCACTCCAAAGCAAGTACAAGTAAGACTCCGTCATTGTCCATGCTGGCATGAATGACCTGAGACGTACCTCCCTGGACTACATGAAAAGAGACATAGAAGAGCTCTCTGACCATGTAGCCCAGGCTGGTATGACCCTGACCTTGAGTAGCATCTTGCCCTCACCAAGAATGATGTCACAGTATAAAGACAAAATGATCAGTTTCAACAATTGGCTAAAGTATTGGTGTCATTCAAAGGGGATCCAGTGTCTGTCAACCTGGGATGACATGCTCGACCAGCCACGTTGCTTTGCTAGGGACGACTTGCATCTGTCACCCTTAGGTTTTCGTATACTGGCCAAGGCTCTTGCCACCCCCATAGTACCTTTTTGAGGCAAGGCTCAAAGGACAAACCCACCTCCATAGACAACTCAAGGATAAAAAAACTAAAGGTAATGCTACTCAATGCCAGAAGTCTAAACCTCAAGATGCACGGACTCGAGGCTCTCCTCAGTATGGAGAAAATCGATGTCTGTACAGTAACAGAAACCTGGTTCAAGGCTCCTGAGAGCACCTCAGCACTACCAGGTTATAACTCATACCATGCGTTTCGGCCCCAAAACTCGGACCGAAGCACAAAGGAGGGGGAGTATCTATATTCATCAAAGACACCTACACCTCCAGGTTAGTGGCACTGCACGAAGCATCAGAAACCATCCATGTGCAACTAACAGCGAGCAAAACTGCCTTTCAGTTTGTAGCCTGCTACAGAACACCCTCCCTGTCACAGGAACCGCACTTGGCATTCCTGAGAACACTGGAGAATATGAAGTTCTCTACAAACACTATGTTATTGGGTGACTTCAACAACCCAAACACTGACTGGGAAAACTACTCAAGCCCAGACTCTCTCACCCAATGGTTCCATGAATTTATAAACTCTAATGCAATGGAACAACTGGTCACCGCTCCCACAAGAGGGAAAAACATATTGGACCTGGTCATCACCAACATGGGGACTCTATGTTCAACACCAGAGGTAAACCCCTTATTGGTAAGATCAGACTATAAACAAATTTCCCTGGACATCCATATCCCGTCCCCACCCCCAGCCAAGGAAATCACTGTAAAGAATTTCTCAAAAGCCAACTTTGCACTTCTCAAGACTGAGGTGGAATCCTTCAAAGCCCCTGGGCCAGAGGATAATACAGCCCAATCCGCAGAATCCTTTACAAATGCATTCTATGAGCACCTGCAGGAATGCATGGATCGTGCTATCCCAAATAAAACCAAGACTCACTCCTCCAAAAACAGGAGACTGGTCTGGTGGACCCCGGCCATAAATAAACTATACAACAGAAGGAGGAAGCTACTACATGACAGAGCAAAATCCTAAAAAGGGAAGGCATCTCTGATCAGTATTAGCAAGAAACTTTGATCCCTCATAAAAACATCAAAGGCCAGTTTCGAAAGAAAATTGCCCTAGACACTAAAGATAATCACAAGGCCTTCTTTAGTTATGTCAGGAACATGGGCGGAAACTCCCAGATATGCTCTGAATTGTTGCATAACGGTACAAAATATACTGAACCTACAGACATAGCCAACATCCTGGCAAACAGATTCAGCACAAACATCTCCCCCCCCTCCCCCCCAAAAGAGCAAATGCCTTTCCCAACTGAATGTAACCTCCTGACATTACAGATGCACAGGTGAAAGCTGCCCTCTCCAAAGCAAAAAACACAGCATCTATGGGACCGGACGGTGTCCCAGGCTGTGTCTTACATGAGCTCCAAGAAGAACTGAATCCTCACATTAAGTCACTGTTCAAACTTAGCCTTACTACAGGATATGTACCCAAAGAATGGCGTACAGCTACAGTGGTCCCACTCCACAAAGATGGTGCCACAATGAACCCCGGAAACTATCGCCCCATAAGCCTGACTAGTCTGGTCTGTAAAGCTATGGAGCGTATTATCATGGAACTCATAAACAAAGACATTGGGAGCCTCCAGACACTGGACCCTACCCAATTCGACTTTGTTAAGGGCAGATCTTGCCTCTTAAACCTAGTTTATTTCTTTGAAACAGCCTACCTGGACCTCGCAAAAGCCTTCGACACAATACCCCACTCGGGCATCATAAATAAGCTTACCAGCTTAAATATCAACCCCTATATCACAAGATGGGTTGCAAACTGCCTCAGAGATAGAACCCACATAGTCAGAATCGCAGGTGCCATGTCTGAATCCAAACCAGTTACAAGTGGCGTCCCACAGGGCTCAGTTCTGGGACCTCTCTTGTTCCGTATATACTTCTCTGAGGTTCAGGCTAACACGGGGGGATTATGGCTGACAAAGTTTGCAGATGACTGCAAGCTGGGGGCCATAATCGAATCTCCAGCTGGCACAAGCATCCTCCAAAAGGGTCTCACAGAGATGGATGCTTTGTGCCAGAGCCACGGCCTTAAGCTAAATGCTAAAAAGTGCATAGTCATCCCCTTTGGGAAAAACAAGGTGCCCACAAATTACCACATAGGTGGTAATCCATTAAGTACGGAAGAAGTAATTAGAGATTTGGGGACCAACGTGGATAGTAATCTCTCCTTTGATAATCACGTTGCCAAAGTGGTTAGAAAAACCTTCTATATAGCCCACCTTATCACGAAATGGTTCGCATCTAGATCAAGAGAGGTCATTGTGCCCCTCTACTCACCACTCATCAGGCCCATAATTGAATACAATGCCCCTTTTGGGATGTACCTCACCCGACACCTGCAGCAACTGGAGAGTCCCCAAAAGTACCTCACCAAGAGGATCATGGGCTACAAACAGATGTCCTATGCAGCTCGACTAAAGAAACTCCAGCTCTACTCAGTTGCTTACCACCTACTCAGAGGCGATCTATGCCTGACGTACAAAGCCATGTCAAACCCAGAATTAATGGACATGCTCCACCTCAAAAAATTCAAGTCCCGTAGAGCTACACGCTCCAGGGACCTAAACCTCAGCACAGAAATAAATAGTACATGCTGGAGGGACAGATTAATTTCCCAGAAGCTCCCCTCACTCTGGCATAGAATCCCAATTCATGTTAGACATAGTCCATGGCTGACCCTCTTCAAGCGAAATCTGGACGCGTGGATGGGAAATCGCAAATTCACCTCTGGGATCTCTTCTGTGTCCCTGCCAGACAGAGGCACAGTAAACTAATCTTAAAAGGGTACCTACTGTGACCTACTTTACAGAGGCACAGTAGGCTAATCTAATAGGGAGGCGGAATCCAAATACACTCTGGCTAGGCTTATAAATGTCCTAGGGCATATAGACTAGTATCTACCTATGAACCTATATGTATAAATATGAGTGTAAGGGAACTGACAAAAACAATATTTTATCTCCATCTGCTAACAAAAGGGGATGTTACAATTTGGCTGTTCTAATTTTTAGTACTGGAGCTATGGAAACAGTACCATTCATACCCAGCCATTTATTAGCTTCAAGTACTAATTGCCAAAGCAATTCTCTATACTCAATATTAACTTCCTAGTGTCCACCCCGTCGTATCTCTAGTTACTACGTCTAAAATGAAAAGGGAAAAATGATATATTACTACAATTAATGCTGTGTCTGTATAGAGCATTACTGTTATTTTGATTCTTAATTTCATATAAATGTTCATAAATTCTTCTTCGTAACTTTCTTTTGGTTTTTCCCACATAAAATCCCATGCACCCTTTGCATAGTACTAAACAGACCACTCCACTTGTCTCACTTGTGGAATATTCCTTACTGTCTAAAATTATATCTCTTGCTAATAAATGTACCCTATCACCATTTTATATATATATATATATATATATATATATATATATATATATATATATATATATATATATATATATATATATATATATATATATAGGCATTGAGAACAATGCCCACGAGGTACCCTTCTTGATATGTCCATAGTGGTAAATTGTTCCAGTTCTCTTTTCTATAATATTTTTGATATTGGAACCCTTTCTGAAAACACACTTCAAAGGCACATCAAAAATATTTAAATCAGATATAGCCTCAAATCTGTTCCACCCCCTTATTACACTTCTTTACATTTTTTCTGCCTGTCCGCTTGTCCGGTCGTATCTCCCGGCCTAAAGGAAGCCCCCTGCCCTAACTTTACGCGTGGTTCCCAAGACCCAAAACGCTCACCTCAGCGAATGCTCTGACCAGTAATTAAGGATAACAAAAGAACTTCAACCTAACCTCTACTCAAATACAGGGTAAATTTAAAGCATTGTTGTCTCCTTAACAGTAAATATTAACGTTCTAGTCTCAGGAACCTGGCAGTACCGCTAGAATAATTATAGTCCTAACTATAATTACCTGAAAACTGCTTCTTTACTGCATAACTACAAATAACTGTTGAAGTAACTCCTGGCGGTGAATGCCCCGCTCCGCTTTGTTCTCGCCGCCGGGCTCGCTCCGCTCTCCTCCTGCCCCTTATCCCACCCGCCCCCAGTACCCCTACATTTATAGGTATAGCCAGCCCTCCCACTTTCCCCCTTGCAAATCCAAAGCTCCCTGACTCACCCTACTACTCCTCCCACCCCAAGGCCCACCCCCATTACCAAATCTAACACTAAATCTCCTCCCCCTCCCAATACCCTCTCCCTATCCCCATCATGGCCAAATTCATTTATTCTATCACCCCTCTCACATCAATACTACTCATCACTATCTATTTCTTAACAAAGTATGAAAACCAATCTCTGTTAGAATCCTTCCATAAGGGCCACACTAACTCCCAATCCTATCTCTATGTCATTTCTATTGCACCTTCACTCTACCAAGACAAAACAATATCCCCCCAAAGTAGTCCATCTCACACTTCACCACCCCAAAACTCCAACTAACAAAACCAACCTCAAATTACTATTTAAACTACAAAGATTTTTAGTTTACCTGAAAAATCGAATAATCATTGATGGTGATATCCATCCTAAACCAGGTCCCACCACAGTGTCAGACTCTAACCCTTCTAACTTAACCCGAAAATCTACCGACTCCCTTCTAATACTACATCTGAACCTAAGAAGCATTAACAACAAAATTCACACCCTACATGCCATGATAGCTACTCACTCCCCTGACATTATGTGTCTAACTGAAACATGGCTAAAACCCACCTCTAAGGATCAAGAGATCCTTCCACCCGGGTATAATATCTTCAGGGCTGATCGTGCAAAGAAAAAAGGGGGAGGAATAGCTGTTATGTTTAGAAATACCCTGAATATCCATAGGAATCCATTACAACCCCCTATAATCTCTAACTTAGAACTAATTGCCCTAAAAATATGCCTAAACACTCAAAAATGCCTCAACCTCATTGTTACCTATATCCCACCAGGGAAGAACACAGAAAACCTAGAGCAAACCCTGTGCTGGTTAGCCACCAACTACCCACAAGAAACCATAGTACTTGGGGACGTTAATATTGACTGGTCTCTCTGTCCTACCCATACAACCCCACAACCCATCAACCTATATGGTTTTTCCCAACATATCCTATCCCCTACCAGAATAGGCAATACTCTCCAAAAAGAAAGTACCATAGACTGGATCCTTACCAAAAGAGACTCAAACAACTATACTACAGGCACCCTTCCCAGTGACCTCAGTGACCACCTTATAACTTATATTATTAAACATAAATGCCCTACTTCCAACCCCCCCGTATATAGACTAATCAGAAACAAAAAGAAATTTATCCCACAACTATTTCTTGCTGACCTAAAATCCTGCAACTGGACCATATTAAGAACCCTACCCCTCCAGGAGAGTGTGTCCCACTTTAACGACACATTCCTTAATATACTTGACTCACATGCCCCACATAGACAAATTAGATCCAAAGTACGTATAGCACCTTGGCTTACTAGAGAAACAAAAACCAAAATTAAACTCCGTGACCAAGCCTGGGATAAATGGAGCCACAAAACCCCCAAGATCGCACTAAATTTCAACAACTAAGAAACACTACTAAAACAGCCATTACCCAAGACAAAAAACAATACTGCCACCTCCAGCATAAACACCAGAACAACCCAAAGAAATTCTGGGCAGGTTTTAACAACCTCCTGCACCCAGGTAAAACTACTACCCCAACCCCCGAGAAACTCATTGAGAAAGGGAAGGAAGAAGTAGCCATTTCCTTTAACTCCTTCTTCACCGAGACAATCCAAACTCTAGCCAGTCAACTAACCTCCTCTCCCCCATCTGCCACACAACCCCATGATGATGCCCCTACCCCGTTCGCTTTAAAGCCAGTCTCTTCATCCTACATACGTACTCTCTTAAAAAAGCTCAAACCAACCACCCTAGCAGCTGATCACCTCCCAGCGGAATTCTTACAAATTGCGTCTGATGTCATTGCTTACCCTATATCAATCCTTATCAATAGAACCATTACTGAAGCCAGTATCCCCTCTATTTGGAAGATTTCTTACATCATTCTGCTTCACAAAGGAGGTACCTCCACAGAAATATCACACTATAGACCAATAGCTATACTGTCCCCAATAGCGAAAATTATGGAAAGATGCATCCACAAACAACTTCTTCACTACCTAACCTGTAATCATCTCTTGTCCAACACCCAGCACGGCTTTCGCCCCCACCACAGTACAACCACTGCCCTCCTTTCCTTTGTCGACTCCATTAATAACAATCGCAATAGCAAACTAATATCCTCCGCCCTCTTTCTTGACCTATCAAAAGCATTCGATATGGTCAATCACCAGCTCCTTCTTTCCACCCTTGCAACCCTACATCTGGACACCCCAGCACTAACCTGGTTCAAGGCTTACCTCACTGGTAGGCAACAAGCTGTCCTGTGGCAAAACAGACTATCAGGCCTGCTCCCCAATACCATAGGTGTTCCTCAGGGCTCAGTATTGGGTCCACTTCTGTTTTCCATCTTCATTAATGACCTTCACTCAGTCATCCCTCAATCCACCTGCATCCAATATGCCGACGACTCCACCTTGATCTGCTCAGATGTCTCCCTCCTGAATCTCCAAACCACCACTCAACTCTGTTTTTCTCTAGTAGAAAAATGGTTCACCGACCTGAAACTCCTACTCAACCCAACTAAAACCAAATTACTACTATTTTTCCCCAACGCCTTCTCAACCCTAGGAAAAGAACGCCCTAATAATAATAATACAAACTTCCGTGTTAAATCCAATATTGGCACTATCATCAACGCTGTGACCAGTACCAAATTACTAGGAGTAACTATTGATCATAAGCTCAAATTTGACATACACATTACCCAAACCGTAAAATCTGTTAACAAAAAACTTGGATCCATGTACAGAATAAAAACTTTTTAACTCCTACTGCCCCCCCCAAACCCCCAACCCCCAAATGAAAATCATTTCCCAGTTGTCCCTAACTATGGCCCCTTTTTGGACTAAATTGTACCCTTTAAAGCCTTTTTAAAAAGTTAAAAATTTAATTTTTCTAACCCCCTTTTCCCTAAACTATAGGATGTTTGGGTTCCAAAGCCTTTTTTTTGGGGAAGTGTTGCCCTTTTTTAATCTTTTCACATCCAGGTGACAGAAACCCAGTCCCTTTAAGTTCGTAAGGAAATTTGCTAAGTTCGTAACAATTGTATTGTATCCAAACCCCTTGTATTTTACCTTGGAAGGATCACCCAGTTCCCTCCCTTATCTGCCTGGTGAACACATGCTGTTTATTTGCATCCTTTAAAATCTAATAAGGCCTTCCATTCATTTCCTACTTAAATTATATTTTTCTTCCTTCCCCGAAATTTACTATGTTCTTCTTCAATAGTTTTTAACAATGTTTTTTCAAACACATTGATTACTACATTTTTTCTAGGTGGCATGAATTCACTTTTGCCTTGAGTGCTTTTGGGCACTGTCAACCTTCCATATCAGTATTGAATACAAAACCCCCTTCATTTTCACACACTTCATCCTGTGCATAAATATCTACTAACTCATTTTCATGCAAAGTCATATTTAACAAAGAATTATCTGCACAATCTAATAATAACATTTTGAACATCTCGGATTTAAATATTTCCGAGTATGCCAAACAAGTACTGTTTAAAGGTACAAAGTTTGTACCCGTATGTTTCCCTTCTTTGGCTGATGTGTCTTTAGAAATCAGACAGCTTTGTAGGAAATTGCATCTAAGAGAGTTTTTTTCCTATAAAGATTGTACATGTAATGTTGACAACTTGGAAGGAAATGGGACTGATGTTGAAAATTTAGATTGTGCAGATAATTCTTTGTTAAATATGACTTTGCATGAAAAATGAGGATTAATAGATATTATGCACACAGATGATAATGAAAATATTTAATAACTTCAAAGAAGGAACTGTATTCAACTGCAGATATCAGGTGACGGATTACAGTATAAAATACTATACAAAGGTGAATTCATGCCGCGAAAAAATCATAATGGCCAATCAATGTGTTTTGGCATTAATTAAAAACTTTAATGAAGAAGAACATAGTAAACAGGGCCGTAAGCGAACTGGTAGAAATAAAATTAAGTGAGGTGAACTGGAAAGAACCTATTAGGCCCAAAAGAATGCATACAAAATAAGCACAGTAAACAGTAATGTGTTCACTCAGTATGAGGACTGGTGATCCCTTCCAGGAGGTAAAATACGATTCTGGCCTGGATCTGATGGACTCTGATCGCATGTGGGGTATGTTGTGCTTGGCAATATAGTCACAGGCTAGTCTTGGAACCTTGAGGTGAAGACCTGGGTTTCCTGTCGATGTTGATGTCGAAGAGTACAATGCAGGCCCCCGAGCAACTGGAATTTTCATCATTCCCAAATACTGAGGACGTAAGGAAACTCCACCGGGGCGTCTGCAGTGGTTCAGGAAAAGAGGATTATTGCAAAATGTTGGAATATTGTGGATTCCTTGATGAAGGTCGTTGAAGAAATTACAATGTTGTATTGAAAATGCTAATGAAGTGTGCACCATGGTTAGGGACGCCATCGAGAAAGAGTGACCTGGCACTATTGGGCCGTGGATGTAAATCTATGCACGACGATTAATAGGCATCATGGTTTAAAGGCAAGCTTGAAAAATATTGAAACTATGGCATATGCACCGTTCTCGCCAGTTGTATTGGCAATTTTTGCCTGAGCTGCCTGTTTGACGAAGGAAGACATTTTTGCAAAGAGAATATGACATTTTGCAAAGACACACCCCGAGCGGCTGCGCTATGCCATTGTTGTTGCCATGGCCGACTGAGGAATTGTTCATTTATCCTCGGTATTTTATAAGAGATAAGGCAGTGCTTAAGGTAATTGAATATTGGTGTGATGATTTGTTTTTGCAAGGTAATCAGTGCACGATTTTGAATTTTGTTTCGAAGATCGAGAAAGAACTAACTTGGAAGATCTCGCGTGCTACATTGGAGAAGCATTCAGCAATTGTTGATGTGAAGCTGACAGTGTGAATAATAAGATACAGTGAACCATTTCGAAAGAACGGCCGAGCCTGGCATTTTACGTAAATGCCGTATAGCGATGCCATAGCTCTAAGTCACCATTACGTGGGTAATTAAGCGAGTATGTCATGCACTTCGAAAATATGTATATTCAATGAGTGCTGGTGAGTTGAAAAAAGCGTGGAAGGAGGATATTCCCAACAGTAATAAAATGAGCTGAAAGCAGGGTGAGATTGATTAGAGACCCAATTCGTGAACATTAACTGAGCAGTGTATTGTGAGAATGAATCGGTCCGATTGATTCGTGACTGAGCTTTTAGACCGTCTGATGACCGTGTTTATGTTTCGTAAACTAGATGTTCATTTTCGGTGCGAAGTATGGTGGGGAAGACAATGGTCAGTATCGTCAGTGAAGATGATAGATTGAGGCCAGAACACCATAAGAGATTACAGCACCGTGCGGTGAATGTTCCCGATCTAAAGAAATTCTGAATTTTAAATGGCAACACGTCATCAGGAAGGAACGATGAAAAGGAAACGCATTCAGATGTGGAAATTGCAAGGATTCAGTCGGTGCAGTTGAAAGAGAGTTTGGACGACGTGCAATGATGTCAGAACTTGCAAGAACCCACAGCCGACAATTCACGAAGACAACGCTGTCATAATCATCTGGGAATAGATGTTCTGGCAATGAAAATATTTTATGGGAACAAATAGAAAGGAAGGTGAAGCTCCGAGATCGCCCAGATTTATTTAGTGACCTTAAAACGCAAAAGATAGGAAATCGATGAAACATTTTTGTGAGCACATGGGGGTCCCAGGGTTTTGTATTCAGTGTGTTGGGTGGCCTAATACCGCCGTCGAAGGCGAGGTGTTTGAAGGAAGCGCTCGTGAGAGGTTGCCACAAATGGAATCTAGGTTTATTCTCAACTATAAAACTTTGTTCCCTAATGGGTTAAACATGGAAATTCTTCTTAAAACTCACTTGCCACATATTGAAGAGATTATTGATGTTTATTGAAGAATTTCAGTGAAAAATAACATGGATATGTAGAGTGTATATTGTAATAATAGTATCAGCTTAAAACATCAAAAAATCAAAAAATCTGAATATTTATAAATGTGATGATTTATAGTATTGTTTTTCATTTAAGTATTTATTTAAAAAATATTAAAGTTATTTACATGAATGGAAGATATAAAGTGTTTATATAAATTTGATATTTAATGAAGTTAGAAATAATGAAAGCAAGTGAAGTTAAAAATGTTGTTTCAGATGCAAGTTATATGGTTGTGTTAACAATGAAGGCAATTAAATAATTGGTAAATGGAATGGTGCACTAATAATTCAATTAGACATGATTTAAAACGGGTGGTGTTTGACTGTGCAAAATGTATTCCAGGAGAAGGCGAAGGCCGAGGTACCAGAATTAAAAGAACTTTTCAAACCTACAGTGATTGTGTTCCTGTTCTGTATATTCAGTAAACCCCCTTATTGGTAAGATCAGACCATAAACAAATTTCCCTGGACATCCATATCCCGTCCCCACCCCCAGCCAAGGAAATCACTGTAAAGAATTTCTCAAAAGCCAACTTTGCACTTCTCAAGACTGAGGTGGAATCCTTCAAAGCCCCTGGGCCAGAGGATAATACAGCCCAATCCGCAGAATCCTTTACAAATGCATTCTATGAGCACCTGCAGGAATGCATGGATCGTGCTATCCCAAATAAAACCAAGACTCATTCCTCCAAAAACAGGAGACTGGTCTGGTGGACCCCGGCCATAAATAAACTATACAACAGAAGGAGGAAGCTACTACATGACAGAGCAAAATCCTAAAAAGGGAAGGCATCTCTGATCAGTATTAGCAAGAAACTTTGATCCCTCATAAAAACATCAAAGGCCAGTTTCGAAAGAAAAATTGCCCTAGACACTAAAGATAATCACAAGGCCTTCTTTAGTTATGTCAGGAACATGGGCAGAAACTCCCAGATCTGCTCTGAATTGTTGCATAACGGTACAAAATATACTGAACCTACAGACATAGCCAACATCCTGGCAAACAGATTCAGCACAAACATCTCCCCCCCCTCCCCCCCCAAGGAGCAAATGCCTATCCCAACTGAATGTAACCTCCCTGACATCACAGATGCACAGGTGAAAGCTGCCCTCTCCAAAGCAAAAAACACAGCATCTATGGGACCGGACGGTGTCCCAGGCTGTGTCTTACATGAGCTCAAGAAGAACTGAATCCTCACATTAAGTCACTGTTCAAACTTAGCCTTACTACAGGATATGTACCCAAAGAATGGCGTACAGCTACAGTGGTCCCACTCCACAAAGATGGTGCCACAATGAACCCCGGAAACTATCGCCCCATAAGCCTGACTAGTCTGGTCTGTAAAGCTATGGAGTGTATTATCATGGAACTCATAAACAAAGACATTGGGAGCCTCAGACACTGGACCCTACCCAATTCGACTTTGTTAAGGGCAGATCTTGCCTCTTAAACCTAGTTTATTTCTTTGAAACAGCCTACCTGGACCTCATAAAAGCCTTGACCACAATACCCCACTCGGGCATCATAAATAAGCTTACCAGCTTAAATATCAACCCCTATATCACAAGATGGGTTGCAAACTGCCTCAGAGATAGAACCCACATAGTCAGAATCGCAGGTGCCATGTCTGAATCCAAACCAGTTACAAGTGGCGTCCCACAGGGCTCAGTTCTGGGACCTCTCTTGTTCCGTATATAGTTCTCTGAGGTTCAGGCTAACACGGGGGGATTATGGCTGACAAAGTTTGCAGATGACTGCAAGCTGGGGGCCATAATCAAATCTCCAGCTGGCACAAGCATCCTCCAAAAGGGTCTCACAGAGATGGATACTTTGTGCCAGAGCCACGGCCTTAAGCTAAATGCTAAAAAGTGCATAGTCATCCCCTTTGGGAAAAACAAGGTGCCGACAAATTACCACATAGGTGGTAATCCATTAAGTACGGAAGAAGTAATTAGAGATTTGGGGACCAACGTGGATAGTAATCTCTCCTTTGATAATCACGTTGCCAAAGTGGTTAGAAAAACCTTCTATATAGCCCACCTTATCACGAAATGGTTCGCATCTAGATCAAGAGAGGTCATTGTGCCCCTCTACTCATCACTCATCAGGCCCATAATTGAATACAATGCCCCTTTTGGGATGTACCTTACCCGACACCTGCAGCAACTGGAGAGTCCCCAAAAGTACCTCACCAAGAGGATCATGGGCTACAAACAGATGTCCTATGCAGCTCGACTAAAGAAACTCCAGCTCTACTCAGTTGCTTACCACCTACTCAAAGGCGATCTATGCCTGACGTACAAAGCCATGTCAAACCCAGAATTAATGGACATGCTCCACCTCAAAAAATTCAAGTCCCGTAGAGCTACACGCTCCAGGGACCTAAACCTCAGCACAGAAATAAATAGGACATGCTGGAGGGACAGATTCATTTCCCAGAGGCTCCCCTCACTCTGGAATAGAATCCCAATTCATGTTAGACATAGCCCATGGCTGACCCTCTTCAAGCGAAATCTGGACGCGTGGATGGGAAATCGCAAATTCACCTCTGGGATCTCTTCTGTGTCCCTGCTAGACAGAGGCACAGTAAACTAATCTTAAAAGGGTACCTACTGTGACCTACTTTACAGAGGCACAGTAGGCTAATCTAATAGGGAGGCAGAATCCAAATACACTCTGGCTAGGCTTATAAATGTCCTAGAGCATATAGCCTAGTATCTACCTATGAACCTATATGTATAAATATGAGTGTAAGGGAACTGACAAAAACAATATTTTATCTCCATCTGCTAACAAAAGGGGATGTTACAATTTGGCTGCTCTAATTTTTAGTACTGGAGCTATGGAAACAGTACCATTCATACCCAGCCATTTATTAGCTTCAAGTACTAATTGCCAAAGCAATTCTCTATACTCAATATTAACTTCCTAGTGTCCACCCCGTCGTATCTCTAGTTACTACGTCTAAAATGAAAAGGGAAAAATGATATATTACTACAATTAATGCTGTGTCTGTATAGAGCATTACTGTTATTTTGATTCTTAATTTCATATAAATGTTCATAAATTCTTCTTCGTAACTTTCTTTCAGTTTTTCCCACATAAAATCCCATGCACCCTTTGCATAGTACTAAACAGACCACTCCACTTGTCTCACTTGTGGAATATTCCTTACTGTCTAAAATTATATCTCTTGCTAATAAATGTACCCTATCACCATTTTATATATATATATATATATATATATATATATATATATATATATATATATACATATATACATTTTATATATATATACATTTTATATATATATATATATATATATATATATATATATATATATATATATATATATATATATATATATAGGCATTGAGAACAATGCCCACGCTTGTAGGTACCCTTCTTGATATGTCCATAGTGGTAAATTGTTCCAGTTCTCTTTTCTATAATATTTTTGATATTGGAATCCTTTCTGAAAACACACTTCAAAGGCACATCAAAAATATTTAAATCAGATATAGCCTCAAATCTGTTCCACCCCCTTATTACACTTCTTTACATTTTTTCTGCCTGTCCGCTTGTCCGGTCGTATCTCCCGGCCTAAAGGAAGCCCCCCGCCCTAACTTTACGCGTGGTTCCCAAGACCCAAAACACTCACTTCAGCGAATGCTCTGACCAGTAATTAAGGATAACAAAAGAACTTCAACCTAACCTCTACTCAAATACAGGGTAAATTTAAAGCATTGTTGTCTCCTTAACAGTAAATATTAACGTTCTAGTCTCAGGAACCTGGCAGTACTGCTAGAATAATTATAGTCCTAACTATAATTACCTGAAAACTGCTTCTTTACTGCATAACTACAAATAACTGTTGAAGTAACTCCTGGCGGTGAATGTCTGCACTCAATGACTGCTCCCACTAAGACCCTGTGAACTCCTGGCAGGAATACTGACGTCAGGAAGTTATGAAATAATCCTCCAGGTTCACTGTTAACCTTACACTTCTTTACATTTTTTCTGCCTGTCCGCTTGTCCGGTCGTATCTCCCGGCCTAAAGGTAACTCACCGATAGACTAGTAAACTAAACTGTGTGTCTACTGCAGTGTTTTGGAGCATTTGTACTCATATCAGCTTGTGGACTTTATACTGCTCATTGTACTGTCATAACAAATACTGTTGTTGCGAGACTAACTCAAAAGTTTTACATGTGCTGCTGACGCACTTCTAGCGTCTTTTTACAGTGTTTTTGAGCATTTGTACTCAAATCACCTCGTGGACCTTTTACTGCTTTGCATTGTACTGGCATACCAAATACTGTTGTTACGTGACTAACTCTAACGTTCTACACGTGTTGCTGATGCACTTCTAGCGTCTTTTTACTCAATTGTATAGCGACTAGGTCTGACGATATTTGCTCCTATTATATAGTTTTTGAATGTGTATCTGGCACATATTTAGTGTCATCTTGCTTATATCTGATAAGCGACTTGGTTGTTAGTGCTGAAGAAAAAATCAAAGTGTCTGCACGTGTCTGCACGAGTCTGTTTGACATAAAGTTGGCGTCCTCTTTCTAACTCAATTAATGACCGGTATTGAGCTATATCTTTCTCAAGACTTACTATAGATTGTTGTCTAAACTCAGGAATCCTGTTTTTGAGCTGTACTTGGTTAAAAGCAACCAGTGAGAATAGACTAAACTTTACAAGCTTGCGTTTATGAAACTGACTCATCAAATGGGATTGATGTGATAGTGTCCGCGACACACACTGTTTTTTATAAAATGTTTTAAATACTTTTTTCCAGACTGCATGTGAATATCACCACATAATTGTTTTAATCTGTGTTTTCCTAGTTAACCTTAGCTATTCTAACATCCTATCTCTTTCCATTATATCACAGGAAGCCCCCCGCCCTAACTTTACGCGTGGTTCCCAAGACCCAAAACGCTCACCTCAGCGAATGCTCTGACCAGTAATTAAGGATAACAAAAGAACTTCAACCTAACCTCTACTCAAATACAGGGTAAATTTAAAGCATTGTAGTCTCCTTAACAGTAAATATTAACGTTCTAGTCTCAGGAACCTGGCAGTACCGCTAGAATAATTATAGTCCTAACTATAATTACCTGAAAACTGCTTCTTTACTGCATAACTACAAATAACTGTTGAAGTAACTCCTGGCGGTGAATGCCCCGCTCCGCTTCGCCCTCGCTTCGCTCGGGCTCCGCTCCGCTCCCCTCCCTGCCCCCTTATCCCACCCGCCCCCAGTACCCCTACATTTATAGGTATAGCCAGCCCCTCCCACTTTCCCCCCTTGCAAATCCAAAGCTCCCCTGACTCACCCTACTACTCCTCCCACCCCAAGGCCCACCCCCATTACCAAATCTAACACTAAATCTCCTCCCCCTCCCAATACCCTCTCCCTATCCCCATCATGGCCAAATTCATTTATTCTATCACCCCTCTCACATCAATACTACTCATCACTATCTATTTCTTAACAAAGTATGAAAACCAATCTCTGTTAGGAATCCCCTTCCATAAGGGCCACACTAACTCCCAATCCTATCTCTATGTCGTTTCTATTCCACCTTCACTCTACCAAGACAAAACAATATCCCCCAAAGTAGTCCATCTCACACTTCACCACCCCAAAACTCCAACTAACAAAACCAACCTCAAATTACTATTTAAACTACAAAGATTTTTAGTTTACCTGAAAAATCGAATAATCATTGATGGTGATATCCATCCTAACCCAGGTCCCACCACAGTGTCAGACTCTAACCCTTCTAACTTAACCCAAAAATCTACCGACTCCCTTCTAATACTACATCTGAACCTAAGAAGCATTAACAACAAAATTCACACCCTACATGCCATGATAGCTACTCACTCCCCTGACATTATGTGTCTAACTGAAACATGGCTAAAACCCACCACTAAGGATCAAGAGATCCTTCCACCCGGGTATAATATCTTCAGGGCTGATCGTGCAAAGAAAAAAGGGGGAGGAATAGCTGTTATGTTTAGAAATACCCTGAATATCCATAGGAATCCATTACAACCCCCTATAATCTCTAACTTAGAACTAATTGCCCTAAAAATATGCCTAAACACTCAAAAATGCCTCAACCTCATTGTTACCTATATCCCACCAGGGAAGAACACAGAAAACCTAGAGCAAACCCTGTGCTGGTTAGCCACCAACTACCCACAAGAAACCATAGTACTTGGGGACATTAATATTGACTGGTCTCTCTGTTCTACCCATACAACCCCACAACCCATCAACCTATATGGTTTTTCCCAACATATCCTATCCCCTACCAGAATAGGCAATACTCTCCAAAAAGAAAGTACCATAGACTGGATCCTTACCAATAGAGACTCAAACAACTATACTACAGGCACCCTTCCCAGTGACCTCAGTGACCACCTTATAACTTATATTATTAAACATAAATGCCCTACTTCCAACCCCCCCATATATAGACTAATCAGAAACAAAAAGAAATTTATCCCACAACTATTTCTTGCTGACCTAAAATCCTGCAACTGGACCATATTAAGAACCCTACCCCTCCAGGAGAGTGTGTCCCACTTTAACGACACATTCCTTAAGATACTTGACTCACATGCCCCACATAGACAAATTAGATCCAAAGTACGTATAGCACCTTGGCTTACTAGAGAAACAAAAACCAAAATTAAACTCCGTGACCAAGCCTGGGATAAATGGAGAGCCACAAAAACCCCCCAAGATCGCACTAAATTTCAACAACTAAGAAACACTACTAAAACAGCCATTACCCAAGACAAAAAACAATACTGCCACCTCCAGCATAAACACCAGAACAACCCAAAGAAATTCTGGGCAGGTTTTAACAACCTCCTGCACCCAGGTAAAACTACTACCCCAACCCCCGAGAAACTCATTGAGAAAGGGAAGGAAGAAGTAGCCAATTCCTTTAACTCCTTCTTCACCGAGACAATCCAAACTCTAGCCAGTCAACTAACCTCCTCTCCCCCATCTGCCACACAACCCCATGATGATGCCCCTACCCCGTTCGCTTTAAAGCTAGTCTCTTCATCCTACATACGTACTCTCTTAAAAAAGCTCAAACCAACCACCCTAGCAGCTGATCACCTCCCAGCGGAATTCTTACAAATTGCGTCTGATGTCATTGCTTACCCTATATCAATCCTTATCAATAGAACCATTACTGAAGCCAGTATCCCCTCTATTTGGAAGATTTCTTACATCATTCTGCTTCACAAAGGAGGTACCTCCACGGAAATATCAAACTATAGACCAATAGCTATACTGTCCCCAATAGCGAAAATTATGGAAAGATGCATCCACAAACAACTTCTTCACTACCTAACCTGTAATCATCTCTTGTCCAACACCCAGCACGGCTTTTGCCCCCACCACAGTACAACCACTGCCCTCCTTTCTTTTGTCGACTCCATTAATAACAATCGCAATAGCAAACTAATATCCTCCGCCCTCTTTCTTGACCTATCAAAAGCATTCGATATGGTCAATCACCAGCTCCTTCTTTCCACCCTTGCAACCCTACATCTGGACACCCCAGCACTAACCTGGTTCAAGGCTTACCTCACTGGTAGGCAACAAGCTGTCCTGTGGCAAAACAGACTATCAGGCCTGCTCCCCAATACCATAGGTGTTCCTCAGGGCTCAGTATTGGGTCCACTTCTGTTTTCCATCTTCATTAATGACCTTCACTCAGTCATCCCTCAATCCACCTGCATCCAATATGCCGACTCCACCTTGATCTGCTCAGATGTCTCCCTCCTGAATCTCCAAACCACCACTCAACTCTGTTTTTCTCTAGTAGAAAAATGGTTCACCGACCTGAAACTCCTACTCAACCCAACTAAAACCAAATTACTACTATTTTTCCCCAACGTCTTCTCAACCCTAGGAAAAGAACTCCCAAATAATAATAATACAACCTTCCATGTTAAATCCAATAATGGGACTATCATAACCCCTGTCACCAGTACCAAATTACTAGGAGTAACTATTGATCATAAGCTCAAATTTGACATACACATTACCCAAACCGTAAAATCTGTTAACAAAAAACTTGGATCCATGTACAGAATAAAAAACTTTTTAACTCCTACTGCCAAACTAACCATTGCCCGCACACATCTCCTCTCCACCCTCCTCTATGCCTCCCCAGTCTTTTCTTTCCTCAATAAACGTGAACTTAACATGCTCTCTCTGGCCTATAACCACATTGCTAGATTTATAACAGGTTCCCCATATCGCACCTACCATTGTCTTAACCTGAGGAAACTTGGCTGGTTGGAACTGCCCAACCTTCTCAAACTTAACCAACTCACTGAAGCTTGTAAAATAATTAATCAACCAGATAGAACTCCCTCACTGTGTAGCATTCTGACCCCATACACAAACCTTAATAGTCTTCGATCATCCAACAGCACCCAGATCCTAACCATTAAAGCTAACAACTCGGGTGGTGATGCCCTCTTTGCCAACTCCATTGGCAAGCCATGGAACTCCCTGCCAAACTACCTTAGAATTACAACCTCGCACAATCAGTTCAAAAACAACCTGAAAGAATATCTTAAGACACAATGGCTATGCCCATGTCCTGAACCTGACTAACTTCATATATCAAACCCATCTAGTCCCCTATCTCCTTAGTCCATGTTCCCTTTGCAGATCTTTAAAATTCTCTCAACCCTAAATGTAAACGGGTGATTCTTGAACTAGTCTATACACTATTAGTATATAAGATATCACTGCTATGTATTACCTGCTGTTTGATCTTTTGTCTCATAGAACATCTATGAAAATTTTTTTCTCATCTTGTAAATGTAACATGTACCCTTTTTTTATAACTTGTATTTTTTATAACCTGTATCTTTTATAACTTGTATTTTCAACTTGTGTTTAACCATTATGTTGGAGCTTTTCTCCTCGGGCCTCTACTGAAAAAGGATATGTATCCAGCTAGACTAGCCCAGTTAACAAATGTAAAATAAATAAATAAATAAATATTACTGTGTTTAAAATGACTCCTGCATCACCACTATAGTTAGTCACAAAGGCACGTTCAAATTTAACATTATTGTCAATGTTATTACACCTACCTATGTTTATGTCAGCCTGTCCCAATAAGGGTGCAAACCTATCCATTCGACCCATAGTGACTTCCGCCCTAACTTCCTTAAGTAGATCCAGGGGGTAACAAACAAACCTTTAACAATTTTTTAGAAAAAACAGAACTTAAATGGCAAATTTCTCTAAGAGCAGATTTAGCACCAGGTATCAATGATAAGATATCTGTTAAAAGTCATTTAAATTATATTCATTTCTGATTAATGATTATTAATGCTTAGTTTTAAGAAGGTTTTTTATGATTTGTTTTCGATTTCATAAAAACGTTATTTTGTAGAGCGCTGTTTTGGTATTTGATATTATTAAGAAAGAAAGCAAGAGCAGAATTTGTATGGTGTTTAACACACGTGTCTTTTTAAGGATTGTTGATTGAGGAAATGATTTCAGTAGAATGATAGTATAAAAGGAAATGAGTGCTATTGTTTTATTGTTCTTTACAAGTTCTGTAATAAACGGGACAAAAGCGCTCAACTTATTCTGGCGCCAGTGTTTTTTGTTCAGTTACTAAGCTGAAGTGATTTATTCTGAGTTTTTAGATCCAGGAGATAACCTCTTTCCATAGGTTCATTGGTTGGTACTAGGCTATCAGCCCTAGGGCCTATACAAGCCTAGCCATAACAATTCCCTGGATAGTTCTTCCCACAATATTGACTTCCCTGTGACAAAATCATCCTCTTCAGAGGACATCCTGCTCCCTCTCACAAATTGCCCTTTCACCATGCTTCTTTTTTGACTGCAAGGATGTGAGTTGGTGAAGCCTCCTTTCTGAATACAGTGGATTTAAATTTCCCCCTATTCTTATGTATAGTCATAGCCAAATACTTCATACAATCATGTTGAACAGTATAAGTACATTTCAGAAAATTAGTTGTGCCTGAGATATAATTATAAAATTTCAAAAATTATTCTACAGAGTCTTTCCATAACAAACAGATATTATCTAGGTAATGATTGTATAATTTCCAATATTCTGTATACCTAGAATTAAAAAATATATTTTTCTCCCACACAGACAGAATGATATTGGTATATGTAGGTGCACCCATGGCCACCCCTTGAACTTGTTGGAAAAATTTGCCTTCAAAATAAATGAAGTTATTTTTAAGAACCAAGTCAATAAGTGTTAAACACACATAAAAATCATTACCAGACAAGCCCCCTAGGTCCACCATGGCTTCTTCTAACCAAAGTAAATCTATATCGTGGGAGATGAAAGAAAAAAGATTTACTATATCAATAGCGATGAAAACCAAACCCTCTTCATATAGATCAGGTTTTATCTGCTTTAATAAATACCAAGAATCCTTTAAACTATTCATACATCGCATAGATAATGGTTTCAATTCCACTTCTAAAAAACTAGCTAAAGGCGCAGTAACCGAACCTTCAGCTGGTACGATACACCTCAAAGTTGGATCAGCTGAGTTCTTAAGTATTTTGGGGATTCCAAATATAATGGGGATTTTAGGTTTTTCATTATGTAAAAATTTAAAACTCAAATCTGTAGTACCCTCCAACAATAAGTCACTGAGTGTTAAGAATATTTTTTATAAACTGCATTTACTTCATTTAAAGAATTTCTAGTATATTTCTTTCCATCATCAAGAATTTCCATCATTGTAGATTCATATATGAATGTATTCATAAAGACGGCAGCCCCACCTTTATCTGGGGCTATTACCCTTAGCTTGTTATTATCCCTAAATTCGTCTAATAATACTCTTTCTTCCCTAGTTAAATTAGAAACAATTTTATTATTGGCAACCACCTTCCTATTCAAGAAGATTGTCGAAATTCCTCAACTGGGAATGATTTTTATCACTGACAGTGAAAAGATTATAGGAGATTTTATATTTTATATTCCATCTTTGTAAAGTTTTCTTAGCACATATATTATTTTTATGCATTTTATTGTATAGAATATATGCCTATTTAATGTGTTTCAATTATGTGTTCAGTTTACTAATTATCTTGGATAGATTCTGATTGGTTAGTTTTTAACTTGATTAGGTATTTAGGTTGTTCTTTTTGTGGATGTTTTTATCTTATGAAGTCATTTCCTATGACGAAAACTTAATTTGTAATAACGTTAATGTATCTGCGAGCCTCTGTTTTGGAATAGAGAGTGTTGGTGGTTCCTATTAGTGCCTTGTTCGAGGTTCTTGGTTTTCTGTGTGCCAGATACCTTCAAAAATCAAGTCTCATGAGGAAAGATTCCGAAAATTTTGTGAAGAGGTAAATCATAGGACATTAGTAGGAAATTGGCTCTGAGACTCTTACAAGCCTAGCCAATAATTTAGCCTATGTTCCAGCAAGTCAGCACCATATGTCACTGTCCAACAAGGACACAGGTGGAATCCCAGGGGTGTATTTTCTGTTCCCCATGCAGTTATCCAGGTTGCGCTTAAAAGGGTTAATGAGGTACTCTGCTTTACAAGGAGAGGGAGTCTATTCCACAAAAGGGGAGTCTCTGGGGCACAAATCTGTCCCACCAACAAGTCCTATTGAGGTCACCCATGTGGGTTACTCGAGTGGACCTTGACTTGCGGATATGCAGCAGTCTCATCAGGGAGGTGTCTGAGATTGCTTTGTATGCCAGACAGAGGTCACCTCTGAGGAGTCTGTAGGAGACTGAGTAGAGGGATAGGGCTTTTAGTCTAGCTGTGTAGGGTCGATGTTTGAGGCCCAGGATTCTCCAGGTGAGGAACCTCTGTGGTCTCTCCAGCTGCTGCATTGTGCTTTGTGAGGTACATACCAAAAGGGGCATTGTACTCAATAATAGGTATTATAAGGGAAGAATGCAGGGATGTTATGACCACCTTGTCCCTGGATGAGATATCCTTACTAATGAGGTGGGCCTTGTAGAAAGCTTTCCATACAATGGAGGGGATATGGTGGTCAAAAGTCAGTTTGCTATCAACCTGGGTGCCCAAGTCCTTCATGACTGATTGCATGCTTAGAGACCTTATTATCAATGTGATCATTTGTGGGGACATCACTCTCCCCAAAAGGGATGATGATGCATTTTTTGGCATTCAGTTTAAGGCCATGTTTCTGGCACCAGTCATTTGTTTGGGTGAGACCCTGTTGGAGGATGTCCACATCACTAGGGGAATTGATGACAGCATCCAGCTTGTAGTCATCTGTAAACTTGATCAGCCATAGCCCACTAGATGTGGCCTGCACCTCAGAGAACTATATCCCAAACAGCAGATGCCTCAAGACCAATCCCTGGGGTACATCGGTTGTTATGGGTCTACTACTTGAGGTGGCTTCCCCTATTTTGAATAGGTGGGTTCTATCAGTGAGCCAGTTTGCTACCCATCTGGTAACATATGGCTTGATGGCTAGTTGAGAGAGTTTATCTATTATACCTGAGTGGGGAATAGTATCGAAGGCTTTGGCCAGGTCAGGGTAGGTGGTATGCACCATCTTACCCTCGTCTATGCCATTGGTGACTGTCTCAAAGAAGACAACCAAATTTAGCAGGCATGACCTCCCCTTGATGAAACCAAACTATGTGGGATCAAGTATCTGGAGGTTGCTAATGTCCTTGTTAATGAGGTTCATGATAATCTGCTCCATGGCCTTGCAGATCAGGCTGGTTAGGCTGAGGAGGTTTATAATTTCCCGGATCAGTGCATGCTCCACCTTTGTGCAAAGGGATGACAGTGGCTGTCCTCCACTCAGCTGAGATAAAGACGGTACTCTGGTTTTGGTTGAATCGGGTGCCTAATGGTACTTGAAGCTCCTACTAATGTGCCTAATGGTACTTGAAGCTAGTTCATGCAGGATGCAGCCTGGGATGTTATCGGGTCCTATGGAGGCTGGATATTTTGCTTTTGCGAGGGCAGTAATGACTTGCTCCCTAGAGATATGAGGGGGAGGGAGGCAGGTACTGAGGATGTCCTGTTTTACTGATGGGGGTACAGAGGAGTGAAGTTTTCACTGAACCTGTTTGGCAGCATCTTGGCTATATCTACAGTGTTTTATGTGGTGTCCTTGACCACCAGTTCTGAGCAGATGTGGGTGGTTCCCTTGAGACTGCGGACATATGTGAAGAAGGCCTTATGATTGTCTTTAGTAGATGTAGCCAGTTTGGACTCGAAGTTTACTTAGGAGGATTTCACTAGTGCTCTTATTTGCTTGTTCGGGATAAGGAGAGATTGCTTCCAATTAGGCACCTGCTCCTTCTTGGTCCTGGACAGCAATTTATTTTCATTTTATTATAGAATTTATTTAGTATAGATGTTCACCAGTCCGGTTTACTCTTCCTTGAGGAGTATGATTTCATCTTGTTTGTTATTCCTGATTCCATGCAGCTATATAAATGCTCATATAGTAATTTGGTGTAGGTTTGGATATGTGCCAGTTCCTATGGAGGGGGAGGGGGCTGTGAAGCTGTTTATACCTTCCCTCAGGAGGGTGCAATTAGCTTTGCAGGAGTTTTTTGTTTGACCCTAGCTGGGGGTGGGGTGGGGTCAGGGGAGATGGTGACTTCAAAAGTGACCACTTTGTGGTTGGATCTTACCAGGGATGATGACACTGTAGGGATACTGCAGTGGTTACTCATGCTGGTTAATAGCAAGTCTAAGATATTTTCACCTCTTAACCAACTGGTCCAATGCATCTGCATTGATGAAATCAAGGAATCTCTGGGCATTTGTGTTTTGGCATGAGCATTTCTTCCAATCTGTGGTTGGATAGTTAAAGTCACCCAGGATCAGGGTAAAGGGTTGAATCTTGATAGATTCAAAGAGGCCCAGATAGGTGGAGTGGGCATCTTGAGTCAAAGTTGGAGGCCTATAGTTAGCTAGCTATGATTTGAATAGGGGTCTTGTCAATTGTTAACTGCACCTGGAGTGTTTCCTGTGCATCATACTGTTTGACCAGCCTAGAGGTGTGTATGTCTTTTATATATATTGCAACTCCACCTGTTTTTGTTTTGCTGCCCACAGTTTGGGGTCTGAATGAATGATAGGATGAGTGATCTGGTATGGCTGGGGTCTCCGCAGCTTTGAACCAGGTTTCTGTGACTGCATAAATGTCAGCTTCTTCCAGGGTTAAGAATGCTTGCAATGCGTGCAGTTTCATGTTTAGACTCCTAACATTTAGCAGCATGACCTTTAATTTACATTTTGATGATATTTTCATGTTGGTAGTTTTGACCTCATGGCATTGCCTAAAAAAGGCACTATGGGGGAGGCAAGAGCCTTTGCCAGGAGCCTGAAGCCCAAGGGAGACAGATGCAGGCCATCTCTTACAAAGCATGGTTTGTCAGTTATGTCATCCCAGGCTGTCATGTACTGGATCTCCTTGGAATGACACCAGAAACTAAGCCAGTTTATTAAAGTCAATCATTTTCTGTTTGTAATGAGGCATAATTCTAAGTGATAGTAGAATGCTGCTTAAGGCTAGGAACATATCTGCCTAGGAGACATATTCAGCAAGCTCGATCATGTCTCTCTTCATATAGTCCAAGAAGGTACATCTCAAGTCATTCACTCCAACATGGACTATGACAGAGTCATAACAGTACCTGTTGAGAGACTTGAGTGCATTGGTGATATGGCGGATTCTGTCACCAGACTAACTGTGACTTTCTCCTTATCCAGCCTGGTGAGGGGCACATCTGTGTGTCTCACAATGCAGCCTCCTATGACTAATATGTTGGGTTTATGTTTAGGCCTTAGTGGCTGTGAGACACAGGTGTGTGGACTATGTGTGGTGTGGTGGGCAGTGGAGTTCACGTGTGTTTATGCCTCATAGGTCTCTTTTGTTAAAGTATATTTGTGTTGAGGACCTCCGCATATATGGGGGTGTGTTGTGTAGGTGTGGGTGGTGGTTGAGATGTGGTGTTTGTGTTGCCAACCTTCTCAGTGCCAGATATACTGATTTGTGGGGGAGAGAGTAATGACACTAGGTGACTGATGTAATTGCATCTCTCACAAATTGTGTTTCAAAACTGAAAATAGGGATGTACCTCCAAAAATAGCATTCGCAGGGGTAAATTAGGCCAGCAGAAAATAGGAACATTCCTCCAAAATAGGGACAGTTGAGAGGTCTGGAAGAAGCCTTGCTAATTAAAAATGCACAAACTGCAAAACAAATTAAAAAGTCAACAGCAATAGCTCTCAGTGAATGATGGATAATTCAATAAAATTAGGGGCAAATCCAGAGATAATCAGAGCAATCATGGAGACTTTAAAAATATCAGTGCTGTTAACCTGAGACATTGACAGATGGCTATAATAATATCCAATTTCTGAAGTGAAAGAAGTTTATAAATCTAATTATTGTCATTACTTGTTAAGTGTAGTTCACCACCTTTTCCTCTAAGTCACCATCTTTAGAGGAGATTAAAATGGCCAGAGTTAAAATTTGAATCAAAATCAGGGATAGTTGAGAGGTATGGCAACAGCATTTGGAATTACTGAGATAGATTTTATTCCCAAAAAATAAGTTTACTGAGTAAGTACTTCTGTTGCAAGACTCGTTCAGAACAAAATCATTCAGAAATCGGTCTTCAAGTGTTATTGCCACACAAGTCACATGCTGCATTATATTACTACAGCCTATTCACTAACAAAATGCTGATATAAAAACTTAACATTTTTTTACAGTTCCATTGTACTATTAAAATTCAGATCTTCATTTAATTTACATGACAGGTTTCTGAATGATTTCATTTATTAATTTATCTCAGCAGTTCTGACTGCTGCAGATTTTTTTTTATTTTCAGATTTTAATTCTACAGCCATTGTCAGTGGATTTGTTTTATTGATTAAACAGACAAATTAAACAAATACAATGAAGACTGCATAAAAGAGATAAACAACCTCATAAGGTTTTACTTGTAACAGAAATAGGTTCATTATGTCATTTTGTATCTCTCCATGATTTTACACACAATACTGGACAGGTTGAACAGACTCAAATTATTTGGTTCCATTGTGTCCCCACTTTATCAACTAGTTCTACTACAGCCTGTCTTTAATATCTGGAACATTGACATGTCCTCACTCTTTCATTGTTTAATATGACTTAATGACATTTTGTTTTTTTCTTTATTTTGCAGGGGAACCATGAAACATGAAGCATGATTTTTTATTTGTAGATGTGGGACCAGTTGGCATTGAAGTTGTTAAATGAGAGATGTATCCCCTTGTCTGTATAGCACTCTGAGGTCTATACCTTTGCTTGGTATGAAGTCTGTACATTTTTTTCTGCAAGTTATGTTTGCTGTCTGGTACAGCTGAGTGATCATGTCCTGGTTAATTGATAACATGTTACATTTACAGTTTCCCTTTCATGTTGCAATTGTACAGGATATTTTATTATTAGTTTTATTACCTGAGAGCAAGATATATTCATAGGTCAAAGTTCAGGCTATACAAATGAGGTGGATAACACTTGTAGGGAGACACTAAGCTGCATGCAGTTTAGGGAGCACATGATGCGTTACAGTACTGAGCATGCTGTCTCACTTGTTACTACACATAACCGATCCTGCCTGCCTCTCACAATTCTGTCCTGTAGGTATACGTGAGGTGACTGTAAATATGTCAGAAAGTTCAGGCTAGCAAGTATGGCTGATGCGCGGACCAAACAAACATGATATAGTACAAAAAAGGAGACCAGCACCCGGAAGGCAGAAGCAAGGAAATTTATTGAAAACCAGACCGGTTTCAGCAAAATGCTTTCATCAGTGGTTGAGCAATAGTACCATGACAGATACTATTTATAGTCAATCCAACAAAGCAGTCCTGACATCACTTCCTGTAATAGAAGTTATGAGAATAAAAATGAAAAAAAAGAAGTTTTAAAAAAACAACTAATCAAATGTTGAAAATCAAACATATTCAGAATATACATTGTAAAAAGTGTATTGTGCATAAAACAGAGAAGAGATGTTATAATTTGTCATTTAGACCCGGAGAAAAAAAAACACCTAGTTTAACAATCCATCTCTTTTCTTTATTATTTAGTAAATTGTGCCATCCAGTTTTGAAAGATCTGTTTCCTGAAATTTTATCAATAACAGTGAAAGAAAATGTGGCTGTTTTGTGGATCAGACAATGTCTATAAAAGGCATTAGTGGATCTGGCATTTCTAATGTCCGCTAAATGTTCGGACATACGGATTCTAAATTGTCTGGAGGTTTGTCCTATATAGAAGGCTTTGCATGAGCATGTGGCCAGATATATAACCCAGTCCGTACCACAATTGGCAAAACAATTGAAATTATACAGTTGTCCTGAATTTTTACTAGTGAAATTTTTGGTCTTAAAAATATATTGGCAAAAAGAACAGTGACCACAAGGGTAACATCTGACCAGTTTCTCCCCTGATAATGTAGTTTGTTGAAATTGAGTATCATGATATGTGATTTTTTTGTAGTGAGAGAAATAGGACCCAAGAGTTTTGCCTTTACGATAAGAGAAAAGGCATCTATCCCCTATCCAGTCATCCAACCATGTGTTGGTTTTGAGTATATTCCAGTGCTGATCAATGACATCCATGAGTTGTCCCATATTTCTGCCAAAGGTAGTAACCAACCTGAGTTTATCCTGGTTAGAATTACTGCCTTTGGGTTTGTATGTCAGGAGATTGTCCCTAGATATCTTTTTAGTCCATGTTTTAGGCTGAATTGATATTGTGTTTATCATAACCCCTCTGTAAAAATCTATTGGAGAGGTCATTTTGACAATGGGCAAGATCCTCCTGTGAAGAACATATTCTCTTTATTCTCATGAACTGTGATTTTGGAATATTTTTGATAATATGCTTAGGGTGAAGACTGGAAGCGTGTAATAGACTATTGTATTGAGAATATTTCCTGTGAACTGTAGTACGTAAAGTGTTATCTGGTTCCCTTTGTAGATGAACATCCAAAAAATCAATTTCATGCAGGCTGTAGTCTGCTGTGAATTCAACACCCCATATGTTACCATTGAGGTATTCTAAAAATTCCATGAGATACTCACTACCCCCTCTCCATACAAGCCAACAATCGTCCAGGTAGCGTCTCCATATATCCACCTCAGGCAAATACAGATTGTGAAGTTCATTATAAATAATGTGTTCTTCAACATACCCCATGAACAGATCCGCATATATAGGTGCGAATGATGCTCCCATGGCAGTACCCTGAATCTGCCAATAACATTGACTTTGAAAATAAAAAACGTTCTTAGTAAGAACCTGTTCTGCCATGCATGTTAGTAAGGTGTTGAAGCCCGGATCATAGAGGTTAATTCTGTTGAGCCAATATTCCAATGCTGTCAAACCTGCCCAATGTGGGATAGATGTATATAAGGATTTGACATCTAACGTACACATCAACCAGTGTGATTTTAATTGGCATTCCGAAACAATCTGTAAAAACTCCGTGGTGTCTTGCAATCTAGCCCTGACATAGGATAATAATGGTTTCAAATATTGTGTCAAAAAGACAGACAGGGGCTCAGTAAATGAGTCCATACCTGAAACAATAGGTCTTCCAGGTGGTGTATTGTAAGACTTATGGATCTTGGGCAATAAAAACAAATATTGTTTAATAGGATCATTAACTGTCAACTGAGATCTAGTTTTATCACTGATAATACCTTCTTCTACAGCTAGTTGTAAAAAGGCATCAATTTCATTTTTAAAATTAGGAGTAGGGTCAGTAGGCATGTTTAAATAGTGCTGAGTGTTCGAAACTTGTCTAATTCCCTCTGCCCAGTAGTAATTGGAATCCATGACTACTATTGCCCCTCCTTTGTCTGCCGGAAGAATGGTAATATCGGTATTGCCCCTAAGATCCTTGAGCGCCTGTTGCTCAATTCTATTCAGATTGTGTCTGAGGGTATGCCAAGATCCTAATCGATGATATAAATCCTTAATGACAGTATGTTGAAAAATGGCAACATGTTTATCCATGGGTGGACTAAAGTTGGATTTCAGGAATCTGAATTCAGTTGATCTTTGAGACTGTTCCTGCTGATCAAAACATAGTGACTGTAAATATGCTATGTCATACATAGTGCACCTACAGCATAGCACATAGTGTAGACAGCACACAACACAATCTGGAGCATTGCTCCCCGGGCCTCAGCTGAAAACAGGCTCTGTGGAACCTAGTCGGACTTTCCCGGTCAACAAATGATAAATAAATAAATAAAACACAGTATAGTACTCTATGTACTGTCTGACTTGTTACTACACATAACTGATCCTGCCTGCCTCACACTATCCTGTCCTGTAGGTATACGTCAGGTGAGTGTAAACATGCTGTGTCATACATAGTGCATGTACAACACAGCACATAGTGTAGACAGCACACAACACAGTATAGTATTGTGCATGCTGTCTGACTTGTTACCACACATTACCGATCCTGCCTGCCTCTCACTATCTTGTCCTGTAGGTGTACGTCAGGTGAGTGTAAACATGCTGTGTCATACATAGTGCAAGTATAACACAGCACATATAGACAGCACACAACACAGTATAGTAATGCACATGCTGTCTGACTTGTTACTACACATAACTGATCCTGCCTGCCTCACACTATCCTGTCTCAGTAGGTGTACGTCAGGTGAGTGTAAACACACTGTGACGCACCTCATTTGGTCACAAGTGATACTTCCATCGGTTTCTGTGGGACACACCCCTTATGAAACAGTGCAGCACACGTCCCTGTTTTAGGTTAAGGTACAACTTGAACTCAGCATGCACACATAACTGCTAAATTATATTAATGATAAAGGAAAATAAACTGTAAACTTAAGATTCAGTTAAAAATGTTGGAGGCCCAACACCACACTTTTATATAAGTGTAAGATAAAACAGACCTAAAATTACAGAAGTTAAGCAGCAAACTATGTATGACCAGGTTGTAACAATGTTTAACTATAATGTTTCTTTCAGAACTGTGACTGCAACCTAGGAAAGCTAACGTGTAAGCATGATCTAAGGTGCATCATGCCCGGGGGGGGGGGGTAAAGCCCTAGCTACAGTCTAGGGAACCAAGATTCAGTTAGCAGCTCAGACGTTAGAGGTGCAGTGGGGGAAGGATTAGCATCTCTGTTCTCTGGGGGGTGTAAACTCCTGCAACTGCAGGTCATCTCATAGTGAAAAGGATTACATCATCAGTGGGGTAAAACTAACCTGTCTCAGGATGGTCTAAACCCAGCTCCCATTACCTGTTAATGACTGAACAATCCGACACTTGGGGAGCTCTACTTTGTAATAATATGAGCTCCCATTCCCTATTAATGACTGAACAATCCGACACAAGGGGAGTTCTACGTTGTAATAATATGAGCTCCCATTCCCTATTAATGACTGAACAATCCGACACTTGGGGATCTCTAAGTTGTAATAATATGAGCTCCCATTCCCTATTAATGACTGAACAATCTGACACTTGGGGAGTTCTACGTTGTAATAATATGAGTTCCCATTCCCTATTAATGACTGTACAATCCGACACTTGGGGAGCTCTACGTTGTAATAATATGAGCTCCCATTCCCTATTAATGATTGAACAATCCAACACTTGGGGAGCTCTATGTTGTAATAATATGAGATCCCATTCATTATTAATGACTGAGCAATCCGACATTTGGGGAGCTCTACGTTGTAATAATATGAGCTCCCATTGCCTATTAATGATTGAAAAATCCAACACTTGGGGAGTTTTATGTTGTAATAATATGAGCTCCCATTCCCTATTAATGATTGAACAATCCGACGCTAGGGGAGTTCTACGTTGTAATAATATGAGCTCCCATTCCCTATTAATGACTGAACAGTCCGACAATTGGGGAGTTCTACGTTGTAATAATATGAGCTCACATTCCCTATTAATGATTGAACAATCTGACACTTTGGGAGTTCTACGTTGTAATAATATGAGCTCCCATTCCCTATTAATGACTGAACAATCTGACACTTGGGGAGCTCTACGTTGTAATAATATGAGCTCCCATTCCCTATTAATGACTGAACAATCTGACACTTGGGGAGCTCTACGTTGCAATAATATGAGCTCCCATTCCCTATTAATGACTGAACAATCCGACACTTGGGGAGTTCTACGTTGTAATAATATGAGCTCCCATTCCCTATTAATGACTGAACAATCCGACACTTGTGGAGCTCTACATTGTAATAATATGAGCTCCCATTCCCTATTAATGACTGAACAATCCGACACTTGGGGAGTTCTACATTGTAATAATATGAGCTCCCATTCCCTATTAATGATTGAACAATCCGACACTTGGGGAGCTCTACGTTGTAATAATATGAGCTCCCATTCCCTATTAATGACTGAACAATCCGACACTTGGGGAGTTCTACGTTGTAATAATATGAGCTCCCATTCCCTATTAATGACTGAACAATCCGACACTTGGGGAGTTCTACATTGTAATAATATGAGCTCCCATTCCCTATTAATGATTGAACAATCCGACACTTGGGGAGCTCTACGTTGTAATAATATGAGCTCCCATTCCCTATTAATGATTGAACAATCCGACACTCGTTGAGCTCTAGGTTGTAATAATATGAGCTCCCATTCCCTATTAATGACTGAACAATCCGACACTTGGGGGGCTCTACATTGTAATAATATGAGCTCCCATTCCCTATTAATGACTGAACAATCTGACACTTGGGGAGCTCTCTGTTGTAATAATATGAGCTCCCATTCCCTATTAATGACTGAATAATCCGACACTTGGGGAGCTCTACGTTGCAATAATAAGTGCTCCCATTCCCTATTAAAGGCTGAACAATCCGACACTTGGGGAGCTCTACGTTGCAATAATATGAGCTCCCATTCCCTATTAATGACTGAACAATCCGACACTTGGGGAGCTCTACGTTGTAATAATATGAGCTCCCATTCCCTATTAATGATTGAACAATCCGACACTTGGGGAGCTCTACGTTGCAATAATATGAGCTCCCATTCCCTATTAATGACTGAACAATCCGACACTTGGGGAGCTCTACGTTGTAATAATATGAGCTCCCATTCCCTATTAATGACTGAACAATCCGACACTTGGGGAGCTCTACGTTGTAATAATATGAGCTCCCATTCCCTATTAATGATTGAAAGATCCAACACTTGGGGAGCTCTACGTTGTAATAATATGAGCTCCCATTCCCTATTAATGACTGAACAATCCGACACTTGGGAAGCTCTACGTTGTAATAATATGAGCTCCCATTCCCTATTAATGACTGAACAATCCGACACTTGTGGAGCTCTACGTTGTAATAATATGAGCTCCCATTCCCTATTAATGACTGAACAGTCCGACAATTGGGGAGTTCTATGTTGTAATAATATGAGCTCCCATTCCCTATTAATGATTGAACAATCTGACACTTGGGGAGTTCTACGTTGTAATAATATGAGCTCCCATTCCCTATTAATGACTGAACAATCCAAAACATGGGGAGCTCTATGTTGTAATAATATGAGCTCCCATTCCCTATTAATGATTGAACAATCCGACACTTGGGGAGCTCTACGTTGTAATAATAAGAGCTCCCATTCACTATTAATGACTGAACAATCCGACACTTGGGGAGCTCTACGTTGTAATAATATGAGCTCCCATTCCCTATTAATGATTGAACAATCCGACACTTGGGGAGTTCTACGTTGTAATAATATGAGCTCCCATTCCCTATTAATGATTGAACAATCCGACACTTGGGGAGCTCTACATTGTAATAATATGAGCTCCCATTTCCTATTAATGACTGAACAATCCGACACTTGGGGAGTACTACGTTGTAATAATATGAGCTCCCATTCCCTACTAATGACTGAGCAATCCGACACTTGGGGAGCACTCCGTTGTAATAATATGAGCTCCCATTCCCTATTAATGACTGAACAATCCGACACTTGGGGAGCTCTACGTTGTAATAATATGAGCTCCCATTCCCTATTAATGACTGAACAATCCGACACTTGGGGAGCTCTACGTTGTAATAATATGAGCTCCCATTCCCTATTAAAGGCTGAACAATCCGACACTTGGGGAGTTCTACGTTGCAATAATATGAGCTCCCATTCCCTATTAATGACTGAACAATCCGACACTTGGGGAGCTCTACTTTGTAATAATATGAGCTCCCATTCCCTATTAAAGGCTGAACAATCCGACACTTGGGGAGTTCTACGTTGTAATAATATGAGCTCCCATTCCCTATTAATGACTGAACAATCCAACACTTGGGGAGCTCTACTTTGTAATAATATGAGCTCCCATTCCCTATTAATGACTGAACAATCCGACACTTGGGAAGCTCTACATTGTAATAATATGAGCTCCCATTCCCTATTAATGATTGAACAATCCGACACTTGGGAAGCTCTACATTGTAATAATATGAGCTCCCATTCCCTATTAATGATTGAACAATCCGACACTTGGGGAGTTCTACGTTGTAATAATATGAGCTCCCATTCCCTATTAATGACTGAACAATCCGACACTTGGGGAGTTCTACGTTGTAATAATATGAGCTCCCATTCCATATTAATGACTGAACAATCCGACACTTGGGGAGTTCTACGTTGTAATAATATGAACTCCCATTCCCTATTAATGATTGAACAGTCCAACACTTGGGGAGCTCTACATTGTAATAATATGAGCTCCCATTCCATATTAATGACTGAACAGTCCAACACTTGGGGAGCTCTACATTGTAATAATATGAGCTCCCATTCCATATTAATGACTGAACAATCCGACACTTGGGGAGCTCTACGTTGTAATAATATGAGCTCCCATTCCCTATTAATGACTGAACAATCCGACACTTGGTGAGCACTACGTTGTAATAATATGAGCTCCCATTCCCTATTAATGACTGAACAATCCGACACTTGGGGAGCTCTAAGTTGTAATAATATGAGCTCCCATTCCCTATTAATGACTGAACAATCCGACACTTGGGGAGCTCTACGTTGTAATAATATGAGCTCCCATTCCCTATTAATGACTGAACAATCCGACACTTGGGGAGCTCTACATTGTAATAATATGAGCTCCCATTCCCTATTAATGACTGAACAATTCGACACTTGGGGAGCTCTACGTTGTAATAATATGAGCTCCCATTCCCTATTAATTACTAAACAATCCAACACTTGGGGAGCTCTACGTTGTAATAATATGAGCTCCCATTCCCTAT
Organism: Protopterus annectens; assembly: GCF_019279795.1. Classification (NCBI taxonomy): domain Eukaryota; kingdom Metazoa; phylum Chordata; order Ceratodontiformes; family Protopteridae; genus Protopterus; species Protopterus annectens. The sequence continues at coordinate 47,497,482 of NC_056743.1, read as the reverse complement.
TAATGACTGAACAATCCGACACTTGGGGAGCTCTACGTTGTAATAATATGAGCTCCCATTCCCTATTAATGATTGAACAATCTGACACTTGGGGAGCTCTAAGTTGTAATAATATGAGCTCCCATTCCCTATTAATGACTGAACAATCCGACACTTGGGGAGCTCTACGTTGTAATAATATGAGCTCCCATTCCCTATTAATGACTGAACAATCCGACATTTGGGGTGCTCTACATTGTAATAATATGAGCTCCCATTCCCTATTAATGACTGAACAATCCGACACTTGGGGAGCTCTAAGTTGTAATAATATGAGCTCCCATTCCCTATTAATGACTGAACAATTCGACACTTGTGGAGCTCTACGTTGTAATAATATGAGCTCCCATTCCCTATTAATGACTGAACAGTCCGACACTTGGGAAGCTCTACGTTGTAATAATATGAGCTCCCATTCCCTATTAATGATTGAACAATCCGACACTTGGGGAGCTCTACATTGTAATAATATGAGCTCCCATTCCCTATTAATGACTGAACAATCCGACACTTGGGGAGCTCTACGTTGTAATAATATGAGCTCCCATTCCCTATTAATGATTGAACAATCCGACACTTGGGGAGCTCTACGTTGTAATAATATGAGCTCCCATTCCCTATTAATGACTGAACAATCCGACACTTGGGGAGCTCTACGTTGTAATAATATGAGCTCCCATTCCCTATTAATGATTGAACAATCCGACACTTGGGGAGGTCTATGTTGTAATAATATGAGATCCCATTCATTATTAATGACTGAACAATCCGACACTTGGGGAGTCCTACGTTGTAGTAATATGAGCTCCCATTCCCTATTAATGACTGAACAATCCGACACTTGGGGAGCTCTACGTTGTAATAATATGAGCTCCCATTCCCTATTAATGATTGAACAATCCGACACTTGAGGAGGTCTATGTTGTAATAATATGAGCTCCCATTCCCTATGAATGACTGAACAATCCGACACTTGGGGAGTCCTACGTTGTAGTAATATGAGCTCCCATTCCCTATTAATGACTGAACAATCCGACACTTGGGGAGCTCTACGTTGTAATAATATGAGCTCCCATTCCCTATTAATTACTGAACAATCCAACACTTGGGGAGCTCTACGTTGTAATAATATGAGCTCCCATTCCGTATTAATGACTGAACAATCCGACACTTCGGGAGCTCTACGTTGTAATAATATGAGCTCCCATTCCCTATTAATGACTGAACAATCCGAAACTTGGGGAGTTCTCCGTTGTAATAATATGAGCTCCCGTTCCCTATTAATGACTGAATAATCTGACACTTGGGGAGCTCTCCATTGTAATAATATGAGGTCCCATTCCCTATTAATGACTGAACAATCCGACACTTGGGGAGCTCTCTGTTGTAATAATATGAGCTCCCATTCCCTATTAATGACTGAACAATCCGACACTTGTGGAGCTCTACATTGTAATAATATGAGCTCCCATTCCCTATTAATGACTGAACAATCCGACACTTGGGGGGCTCTACGTTGTAATAATATGAGCTCCCATTCCCTATTAATGACTGAACAATCTGACACTTGGGGAGCTCTCCGTTGTAATAATATGAGCTCCCATTCCCTATTAATGACTGAATAATCCGACACTTGGGGAGCTCTACGTTGCAATAATAAGTGCTCCCATTCCCTATTAATGGCTGAACAATCCGACACTTGGGGAGCTCTACGTTGCAATAATATGAGCTCCCATTCCCTATTAATGACTGAACAATCCGACACTTGGGGAGCTCTACATTGTAATAATATGAGCTCCCATTCCCTATTAATGACTGAACAATCCGACACTTGGGGAGCTCTACGTTGTAATAATATAAGCTCCCATTCCCTATTAATGATTGAACAATCCAACACTTGGGGAGTTCTACGTTGTAATAATATGAGCTCCCATTCCCTATTAATGACTGAACAATCTGACACTTGGGGAGTCCTACGTTGTAATAATATGAGCTCCCATTCCCTATTAATGATTGAACAATCTGACACTTGGGGAGTTCTATGTTGTAATAATATGAGCTCCCATTCCATATTAATGACTGAACAATCCGACACTTGGGGAGTTCTACGTTGTAATAATATGAACTCCCATTCCCTATTAATGACTGAACAGTCCGACAATTGGGGAGCTCTACGTTGTAATAATATTAGCTTCCCTTCCCTATTAATGACTGAACAATCCGACACTTGGGGAGTTCTACGTTGTAATAATATGAGCACCCATTCCCTATTAATGACTGAACAATCCGACACTTGTGGAGCTCTACGTTGTAATAATATGAGCTCCCATTCCCTATTAATGATTGAACAATCCGACACTTGGGGAGCTCTACGTTGTAATAATATGAGCTCCCATTCCCTATTAATGACTGAACAATCCGACACTTGGGGAGCTCTACATTGTAATAATATGAGCTCCCATTCCCTATTAATGATTGAACAATCCGACACTTGTTGAGCTCTAGGTTGTAATAATATGAGCTCCCATTCCCTATTAATGACTGAACAATCCGACAGTTGGGGGGCTCTACATTGTAATAATATGAGCTCCCATTCCCTATTAATGACTGAACAATCTGACACTTGGGGAGCTCTACGTTGTAATAATATGAGCTCCCATTCCCTATTAATGACTGAACAATCTGACACTTGGGGAGCTCTCCGTTGTAATAATATGAGCTCCCATTCCCTATTAATGACTGAATAATCCGACACTTGGGGAGCTCTACGTTGCAATAATATGAGCTCCCATTCCCTATTAATGACTGAACAATCCATTACTTGGGGAGCTCTACGTTGCAATAATATGAGCTCCCATTCCCTATTAATGACTGAACAATCCGACACTTGGGGAGCTCTACGTTGTAATAATATGAGCTCCCATTCCCTATTAATGGCTGAACAATCCGACACTTGGGGAGCTCTACGTTGCAATAATATGAGCTCCCATTCCCTATTAATGACTGAATAATCCGACACTTGGGAAGCTCTACGTTGCAATAATAAGTGCTCCCATTCCCTATTAATGGCTGAGCAATCCGACACTTGGGGAGCTCTACGTTGCAATAATAAGAGCTCCCATTCCCTATTAATGATTGAACAATTCGACACTTGGGGAACTCTACGTTGTAATAATATGAGCTCCCATTCCCTATTAATGACTGAACAATCCGACACTTGGGGAGCTCTACGTTGTAATAATATGAGCTCCCATTCCCTATTAATGATTGAACAATCCAACACTTGGGGAGCTCTACGTTGTAATAATATGAGCTCCCATTCCCTATTAATGACTGAACAATCCGACACTTGGGGAGCTCTACGTTGTAATAATATGAGCTCCCATTCCCTATTAATGACTGAACAGTCCGACAATTGGGGAGTTCTATGTTGTAATAATATGAGCTCCCATTCCCTATTAATGATTGAACAATCTGACACTTGGGGAGTTCTACGTTGTAATAATATGAGCTCCCATTCCCTATTAATGACTGAACAATCCGACACTTGGGGAGCTCTACATTGTAATAATATGAGCTTCCATTCCCTATTAATGATTGAACAATCTGACACTTGGGGAGTTCTACATTGTAATAATATGAGCTCCCATTCCCTATTAATCACTGAACAATCCGACACTTGGGGAGTTCTACGTTGTAATAATATGAGCTCCCATTCCCTATTAATGACTGAACAATCCGACACTTGGGGAGCTCTACGTTGTAATAATATGAGCTCCCATTCCCTATTAATGATTGAACAATCCGACACTTGGGGAGCTCTACGTTGTAATAATATGAGCTCCCATTCCCTATTAATGACTGAACAATCCAAAACATGGGGAGCTCTATGTTGTAATAATATGAGCTCCCATTGGCTATTAATGATTGAACAATCCGACACTTGGGGAGCTCTACGTTGTAATAATAAGAGCTCCCATTCACTATTAATGACTGAACAATCCGACACTTGGGGAGCTCTACGTTGTAATAATATGAGCTCCCATTCCCTATTAATGATTGAACAATCCGACACTTGGGGAGCTCTACATTGTAATAATATGAGCTCCCATTCCCTACTAATGACTGAGCAATCCGACACTTGGGGAGCACTCCGTTGTAATAATATGAGCTCCCATTCCCTATTAATGACTGAACAATCCGACACTTGGGGAGCTCTACGTTGTAATAATATGAGCTCCCATTCCCTATTAATGACTGAACAATCCGACACTTGGGGAGCTCTACGTTGCAATAATATGAGCTCCCATTCCCTATTAATGACTGAACAATCCGACACTTGGGGAGCTCTACTTTGTAATAATATGAGCTCCCATTCCCTATTAATGACTGAACAATCCGACACTTGGGAAGCTCTACATTGTAATAATATGAGCTCCCATTCCCTATTAATGACTGAACAATCCGACACCTGGGGAGCTCTACGTTGTAATAATATGAGCTCCCATTCCCTATTAATGACTGAACAATCCGACACTTGGGGAGCTCTACGTTGTAATAATATGAGCTCCCATTCCCTATTAATGACTGAACAATCCGACACTTGGGGAGCTCTACGTTGTAATAATATGAGCTCCCATTCCCTATTAATGACTGAACAATCCGACACTTGGGGAGTTCTACGTTGTAATAATATGAGCTCCCATTCACTATTAATGACTGAACAATCCGACACTTGGGGAGCTCTACGTTGTAATAATATGAGCTCCCATTCCCTATTAATGATTGAACAATCCGACACTTGGGAAGCTCTACATTGTAATAATATGAGCTCCCATTCCCTATTAATGATTGAACAATCCGACACTTGGGGAGTTCTACGTTGTAATAATATGAGCTCCCATTCCCTATTAATGACTGAACAATCCGACACTTGGGGAGTTCTACGTTGTAATAATATGAACTCCCATTCCCTATTAATGATTGAACAGTCCAACACTTGGGGAGCTCTACGTTGTAATAATATGAGCTCCCATTCCATATTAATGACTGAACAATCCGACACTTGGGGAGCTCTACGTTGTAATAATATGAGCTCCCATTCCCTATTAATGACTGAACAATCCGACACTTGGGGAGCTCTAAGTTGTAATAATATGAGCTCCCATTCCCTATTAATGACTGAACAATCCGACACTTGGGGAGCTCTACGTTGTAATAATATGAGCTCCCATTCCCTATTAATGACTGAACAATCCGACACATGGGGAGCTCTACGTTGTATTAATATGAGCTCCCATTCCCTATTAATGACTGAACAATCCGACACTTGTGGAGCTCTACGTTGTAATAATATGAGCTCCCATTCCCTATTAATGATTGAACAATTCGACACTTGGGGAACTCTACGTTGTAATAATATGAGCTCCCATTCCCTATTAATGACTGAACAATCCGACACTTGGGGAGCTCTACGTTGTAATAATATGAGCTCCCATTCCCTATTAATGACTGAACAATCCGACACTTGGGGAGGTCTACATTGTAATAATATGAGCTCCCATTCCCTATTAATGATTGAACAATCCGACACTTGGGGAGTTCTACGTTGTAATAATATGAGCTCCCATTCCCTATTAATGACCGAACAATCCGACACTTGGGGAGCTCTACGTTGTAATAATATGAGCTCCCATTCCCTATTAATGATTGAAGAATCCGACACTTAGGGAGCTCTACATTGTAATAATATGAGCTCCCATTCCCTATTAATGACTGAACAATCCCACACTTGGGGTGCTCTACGTTGTAATAATATGAGCTCCCATTCCCTATTAATGACTGAGCAATCCGACACTTGGGGAGCTCTACGTTGTAATAATATGAGCTCCCATTCCCTATTAATGACTGAACAATCCGACACTTGGGGAGCTCTAAGTTGTAGTTGTTGAGTTAACATCAGCTCACCCTTTCCATCTTGCCCTATGATTGTCAAGGGAATGCAGCCCTATATATGGATGTTTTAGAATAGCACAGCATTTGGTTTATGCATACGGATATGTAGGTGTGCATATAGCTGTTGTTAGTGGGTTTACGTTTGTATTCCATTTAGATGCCATAAGTTGTTTTGTGTGAAGTCCGTATCGGGTACTTTTCATAGATATCTCCACAGGTAAAAAATTTTCTATAGCTGGTTTTTGATGGTATGGGAAATTTGATTTGTTTTAGAGTTGAATTATTGAGTTGCACATAATTGCCTTTGCTTGGCCATTTTGGTTGAAAAAGTGTTCGGTTTACTTCCGGAAGTGACATATGACTTAGTAATGTGTACTTATGCGATGCCTGTTTAGTTGTTTTGGTACCATATATATATTTAATATTTTTTATTTTTTATTTAATGGTTCCCTTTGGGAAAAGAGATCATACCATTAATGGAGTCAATGCTTTGGGTATCTGCCATTGGCAGTAGAGCATATGTTTGTAAAACAGGCGTCGCATTCATATGTTTTGTTGTATATACAAAAAACTTCTCTTATATGTATAGAGAATATATGTGTACTTCTGGGTATGATATATGAGGTGATAGTATGGTCTACATTTTAGGATGTCGCAGTTCGGTATTGAGAGCTGCTTGATTTGAGATCAGATATGTACAGGTTTTACTGCTTGGGACTGTTTTGTGACAGCTTACTCTTTGAAGTTCATGCAGATAGGGGTTGGAGGGATGTTACCATCGTGGGGGTTGTGTTTAGATGGGATGGGTCATGCGTCATATGTTAGGACGCGTATTGTAGTGTTTCCTTTGCATAATTCGCTTCTATGATGTATCTTCATTTATACGTATCTGTACCGTTTAGGAGGAATGTATTTTACAGAACGTTTTGGATTGTACAGATTGACTGCAGGTGCATGAGACAGTGAGTGAGAACATGGCTAGAGATAGCGACTGCAAGTTTTGCACTTTTAATAACTGTCCGACATTTTTAATTTAATCTTTGACCACGAGATTGTCTGATGGCAATATGCCTATTTGATAAGACATAGCCAGCGGCTTTAATCAAGAAGGCTTCTTTTTGTAGGAACAAAGTGGTTTAGCGTTGTCAAATATTTATCCATAGTTAGATTAATTCACTTATGTAGAAGATGAAAATGGAACTGCTATTGATGTTTAGCATGATCGATGATTTCTGTCATTATTTTGTCAGTATATAAAGAATTTTAATACTGTGTAAGATGTGGTTTTGTATGAATATTCTTTCCATATTGCCTACTGACAATGTTTTGAGTAGCATGCTGACTATGTGCAAGATCTATGCAGCGAATTGATATCAGTTGTAATGCCCGAGAGTGTTTTGTTTACATTTAGGAGGCAGTCTTTTGCTGCAGTTGTCATTTTCCTTTAAATTCTGGTTAACAGATGAGGTAGATTGAATGATTGTTTAGTTAATTGTTAAATTTTCCCGCCTATTTGTGCTTAAAAGTTGGAGAGTTTTACATAGTTTTTATGTCTGAGGAAGCGTAGGTGAACCTACGCGAAAGCGCTTACTATCTTTTATGGATTAAACACGTTTTAAACTTTGGAGAAGCTGCAAGTGTGTTATTTTTTTTAAAGTGAACTTTGGTCAGCTGTACTTTGAGCTTTGGAGACTCTGCAAGTGTGTTCCCTTTTTTAAGTGAACTTTGGTTAACTGTGTCTTGAGCTTTGGAGAAGCTGCCAGTGTGTCTGTTTGAACATTTTTTGCTACGAGATATACTCCGTGGTTAGACCACCGTATTTTGCTACCAGTTCATTTGTTCTTCTTTTTTACGGTGTGTCTATTTAGTATTGGGGCTGTTTCCTGCATTGTGTTAATGATTGAACAATCCGACACTTGGGAAGCTCTACGTTGTAATAATATGAGCTCCCATTCCCTATTAATGACTGAACAATCCATTACTTGGGGAGCTCTACGTTGTAATAATATGAGCTCCCATTCCCTATTAATGACTGAACAATCCGACACTTGGGGAGCTCTACGTTGCAATAATAAGTGCTCCCATTCCCTATTAAAGGCTGAACAATCCGACACTTGGGGAGCTCTACGTTGCAATAATATGAGCTCCCATTCCCTATTAATGACTGAACAATCCGACACTTGGGGAGCTCTACGTTGTAATAATATGAGCTCCCATTCCCTATTAATGATTGAACAATCCGACACTTGGGGAGCTCTACGTTGCAATAATATGAGCTCCCATTCCCTATTAATGACTGAACAATCCGACACTTGGGGAGCTCTACGTTGTAATAATATGAGCTCCCATTCCCTATTAATGACTGAACAATCCGACACTTGGGGAGCTCTACGTTGTAATAATATGAGCTCCCATTCCCTATTAATGATTGAAAGATCCAACACTTGGGGAGCTCTACGTTGTAATAATATGAGCTCCCATTCCCTATTAATGACTGAACAATCCGACACTTGGGAAGCTCTACGTTGTAATAATATGAGCTCCCATTCCCTATTAATGACTGAACAATCCGACACTTGTGGAGCTCTACGTTGTAATAATATGAGCTCCCATTCCCTATTAATGACTGAACAGTCCGACAATTGGGGAGTTCTATGTTGTAATAATATGAGCTCCCATTCCCTATTAATGATTGAACAATCTGACACTTGGGGAGTTCTACGTTGTAATAATATGAGCTCCCATTCCCTATTAATGACTGAACAATCCAAAACATGGGGAGCTCTATGTTGTAATAATATGAGCTCCCATTCCCTATTAATGATTGAACAATCCGACACTTGGGGAGCTCTACGTTGTAATAATAAGAGCTCCCATTCACTATTAATGACTGAACAATCCGACACTTGGGGAGCTCTACGTTGTAATAATATGAGCTCCCATTCCCTATTAATGATTGAACAATCCGACACTTGGGGAGTTCTACGTTGTAATAATATGAGCTCCCATTCCCTATTAATGATTGAACAATCCGACACTTGGGGAGCTCTACATTGTAATAATATGAGCTCCCATTTCCTATTAATGACTGAACAATCCGACACTTGGGGAGTACTACGTTGTAATAATATGAGCTCCCATTCCCTACTAATGACTGAGCAATCCGACACTTGGGGAGCACTCCGTTGTAATAATATGAGCTCCCATTCCCTATTAATGACTGAACAATCCGACACTTGGGGAGCTCTACGTTGTAATAATATGAGCTCCCATTCCCTATTAATGACTGAACAATCCGACACTTGGGGAGCTCTACGTTGTAATAATATGAGCTCCCATTCCCTATTAAAGGCTGAACAATCCGACACTTGGGGAGTTCTACGTTGCAATAATATGAGCTCCCATTCCCTATTAATGACTGAACAATCCGACACTTGGGGAGCTCTACTTTGTAATAATATGAGCTCCCATTCCCTATTAAAGGCTGAACAATCCGACACTTGGGGAGTTCTACGTTGTAATAATATGAGCTCCCATTCCCTATTAATGACTGAACAATCCAACACTTGGGGAGCTCTACGTTGTAATAATATGAGCTCCCATTCCTATTAATGACTGAACAATCCGACACTTGGGAAGCTCTACATTGTAATAATATGAGCTCCCATTCCCTATTAATGATTGAACAATCCGACACTTGGGAAGCTCTACATTGTAATAATATGAGCTCCCATTCCTAATAATGATTGAACAATCCGACACTTGGGAGTTCTACGTTGTAATAATATGAGCTCCCATTCCCTATTAATGACTGAACAATCCGACACTTGGGGAGTTCTACGTTGTAATAATATGAGCTCCCATTCCATATTAATGACTGAACAATCCGACACTTGGGGAGTTCTACGTTGTAATAATATGAACTCCCATTCCCTATTAATGATTGAACAGTCCAACACTTGGGGAGCTCTACATTGTAATAATATGAGCTCCCATTCCATATTAATGACTGAACAGTCCAACACTTGGGGAGCTCTACATTGTAATAATATGAGCTCCCATTCCATATTAATGACTGAACAATCCGACACTTGGGGAGCTCTACGTTGTAATAATATGAGCTCCCATTCCCTATTAATGACTGAACAATCCGACACTTGGTGAGCACTACGTTGTAATAATATGAGCTCCCATTCCCTATTAATGACTGAACAATCCGACACTTGGGGAGCTCTAAGTTGTAATAATATGAGCTCCCATTCCCTATTAATGACTGAACAATCCGACACTTGGGGAGCTCTACGTTGTAATAATATGAGCTCCCATTCCCTATTAATGACTGAACAATCCGACACTTGGGGAGCTCTACATTGTAATAATATGAGCTCCCATTCCCTATTAATGACTGAACAATTCGACACTTGGGGAGCTCTACGTTGTAATAATATGAGCTCCCATTCCCTATTAATTACTAAACAATCCAACACTTGGGGAGCTCTACGTTGTAATAATATGAGCTCCCATTCCCTATTAATGACTGAACAATCCGACACTTGGGGTGCTCTACGTTGTAATAATATGAGCTCCCATTCCTATTAATGATTGAACAATCTGACACTTGGGGAGCTCTAAGTTGTAATAATATGAGCTCCATTCCTATTAATGACTGAGCAATCCGACACTTGGGGAGCTCTACGTTGTAATAATATGAGCTCCCATTCCCTATTAATGACTGAACAATCCCACACTTGGGGTGCTCTACATTGTAATAATATGAGCTCCCATTCCCTATTAATGACTGAACAATCCGACACTTGGGGAGCTCTAAGTTGTAATAATATGAGCTCCCATTCCCTATTAATGACTGAACAATTCGACACTTGTGGAGCTCTACGTTGTAATAATATGAGCTCCCATTCCCTATTAATGACTGAACAGTCCGACACTTGGGAAGCTCTACGTTGTAATAATATGAGCTCCCATTCCCTATTAATGATTGAACAATCCGACACTTGGGGAGCTCTACATTGTAATAATATGAGCTCCCATTCCCTATTAATGACTGAACAATCCGACACTTGGGGAGCTCTACGTTGTAATAATATGAGCTCCCATTCCCTATTAATGATTGAACAATCCGACACTTGGGGAGCTCTACGTTGTAATAATATGAGCTCCCATTCCTATTAATGACTGAACAATCCGACACTTGGGAGCTCTACGTTGTAATAATATGAGCTCCCATTCCTATTAATGATTGAACAATCCGACACTTGGGGAGGTCTATGTTGTAATAATATGAGATCCCATTCATTATTAATGACTGAACAATCCGACACTTGGGGAGTCCTACGTTGTAGTAATATGAGCTCCCATTCCTATTAATGACTGAACAATCCGACACTTGGGGAGCTCTACGTTGTAATAATATGAGCTCCCATTCCCTATTAATGATTGAACAATCCGACACTTGAGGAGGTCTATGTTGTAATAATATGAGCTCCCATTCCCTATGAATGACTGAACAATCCGACACTTGGGGAGTCCTACGTTGTAGTAATATGAGCTCCCATTCCCTATTAATGACTGAACAATCCGACACTTGGGGAGCTCTACGTTGTAATAATATGAGCTCCCATTCCCTATTAATTACTGAACAATCCAACACTTGGGGAGCTCTACGTTGTAATAATATGAGCTCCCATTCCGTATTAATGACTGAACAATCCGACACTTCGGGAGCTCTACGTTGTAATAATATGAGCTCCCATTCCCTATTAATGACTGAACAATCCGAAACTTGGGGAGTTCTCCGTTGTAATAATATGAGCTCCCGTTCCCTATTAATGACTGAATAATCTGACACTTGGGGAGCTCTCCATTGTAATAATATGAGGTCCCATTCCCTATTAATGACTGAACAATCCGACACTTGGGGAGCTCTCTGTTGTAATAATATGAGCTCCCATTCCCTATTAATGACTGAACAATCCGACACTTGTGGAGCTCTACATTGTAATAATATGAGCTCCCATTCCCTATTAATGACTGAACAATCCGACACTTGGGGGGCTCTACGTTGTAATAATATGAGCTCCCATTCCCTATTAATGACTGAACAATCTGACACTTGGGGAGCTCTCCGTTGTAATAATATGAGCTCCCATTCCTATTAATGACTGAATAATCCGACACTTGGGGAGCTCTCGTTGCAATAATAAGTGCTCCCATTCCTATTAATGGCTGAACAATCCGACACTTGGGGAGCTCTACGTTGCAATAATATGAGCTCCCATTCCCTATTAATGACTGAACAATCCGACACTTGGGGAGCTCTACATTGTAATAATATGAGCTCCCATTCCCTATTAATGACTGAACAATCCGACACTTGGGGAGCTCTACGTTGTAATAATATAAGCTCCCATTCCCTATTAATGATTGAACAATCCAACACTTGGGGAGTTCTACGTTGTAATAATATGAGCTCCCATTCCCTATTAATGACTGAACAATCTGACACTTGGGGAGTCCTACGTTGTAATAATATGAGCTCCCATTCCCTATTAATGATTGAACAATCTGACACTTGGGGAGTTCTATGTTGTAATAATATGAGCTCCCATTCCATATTAATGACTGAACAATCCGACACTTGGGGAGTTCTACGTTGTAATAATATGAACTCCCATTCCCTATTAATGACTGAACAGTCCGACAATTGGGAGCTCTACGTTGTAATAATATTAGCTTCCCTTCCCTATTAATGACTGAACAATCCGACACTTGGGGAGTTCTACGTTGTAATAATATGAGCACCCATTCCTATTAATGACTGAACAATCCGACACTTGTGGAGCTCTCACGTTGTAATAATATGAGCTCCCATTCCTATTAATGATTGAACAATCCGACACTTGGGGAGCTCTACGTTGTAATAATATGAGCTCCCATTCCTATTAATGACTGAACAATCCGACACTTGGGGAGCTCTACATTGTAATAATATGAGCTCCCATTCCTATTAATGATTGAACAATCCGACACTTGTTGAGCTCTAGGTTGTAATAATATGAGCTCCCATTCCCTATTAATGACTGAACAATCCGACAGTTGGGGGCTCTACATTGTAATAATATGAGCTCCCATTCCTATTAATGACTGAACAATCTGACACTTGGGGAGCTCGTTGTAATAATATGAGCTCCCATTCCCTAATAATGACTGAACAATCTGACACTTGGGGAGCTCTCCGTTGTAATAATATGAGCTCCCATTCCCTATTAATGACTGAATAATCCGACACTTGGGGAGCTCTACGTTGCAATAATATGAGCTCCCATTCCCTATTAATGACTGAACAATCCATTACTTGGGGAGCTCTACGTTGCAATAATATGAGCTCCCATTCCTATTAATGACTGAACAATCCGACACTTGGGGAGCTCTACGTTGTAATAATATGAGCTCCCATTCCCTATTAATGGCTGAACAATCCGACACTTGGGGAGCTCTACGTTGCAATAATATGAGCTCCATTCCTATTAATGACTGAATAATCCGACACTTGGGAAGCTCTACGTTGCAATAATAAGTGCTCCCATTCCCTATTAATGGCTGAGCAATCCGACACTTGGGGAGCTCTACGTTGCAATAATAAGAGCTCCCATTCCCTATTAATGATTGAACAATTCGACACTTGGGGAACTCTACGTTGTAATAATATGAGCTCCCATTCCCTATTAATGACTGAACAATCCGACACTTGGGGAGCTCTACGTTGTAATAATATGAGCTCCCATTCCCTATTAATGATTGAACAATCCAACACTTGGGGAGCTCTACGTTGTAATAATATGAGCTCCCATTCCTATTAATGACTGAACAATCCGACACTTGGGGAGCTCTACGTTGTAATAATATGAGCTCCCATTCCCTATTAATGACTGAACAGTCCGACAATTGGGGAGTTCTATGTTGTAATAATATGAGCTCCCATTCCCTATTAATGATTGAACAATCTGACACTTGGGGAGTTCTACGTTGTAATAATATGAGCTCCCATTCCCTATTAATGACTGAACAATCCGACACTTGGGGAGCTCTACATTGTAATAATATGAGCTTCCATTCCCTATTAATGATTGAACAATCTGACACTTGGGGAGTTCTACATTGTAATAATATGAGCTCCCATTCCCTATTAATCACTGAACAATCCGACACTTGGGGAGTTCTACGTTGTAATAATATGAGCTCCCATTCCCTATTAATGACTGAACAATCCGACACTTGGGGAGCTCTACGTTGTAATAATATGAGCTCCCATTCCCTATTAATGATTGAACAATCCGACACTTAGGGAGCTCTCGTTGTAATAATATGAGCTCCCATTTCCTATTAATGACTGAACAATCCAAAACATGGGAGCTCTATGTTGTAATAATATGAGCTCCCATTGGCTATTAATGATTGAACAATCCGACACTTGGGAGCTCGTTGTAATAATAAGAGCTCCCATTCCCTATTAATGACTGAACAATCCGACACTTGGGGAGCTCTACGTTGTAATAATATGAGCTCCCATTCCCTATTAATGATTGAACAATCCGACACTTGGGGAGCTCTACATTGTAATAATATGAGCTCCCATTCCCTACTAATGACTGAGCAATCCGACACTTGGGGAGCACTCCGTTGTAATAATATGAGCTCCCATTCCCTATTAATGACTGAACAATCCGACACTTGGGGAGCTCTACGTTGTAATAATATGAGCTCCCATTCCTATTAATGACTGAACAATCCGACACTTGGGGAGCTCTACGTTGCAATAATATGAGCTCCCATTCCCTATTAATGACTGAACAATCCGACACTTGGGGAGCTCTACGTTGTAATAATATGAGCTCCCATTCCCTATTAATGACTGAACAATCCGACACTTGGGAAGCTCTACATTGTAATAATATGAGCTCCCATTCCCTATTAATGACTGAACAATCCAACACTTGGGGAGTCCTACATTGTAATAATATGAGCTCCCATTCCCTATTAATGATTGAGGAATCCGACACTTAGGGAGCTCTACATTGTAATAATATGAGCTCCCATTCCATATTAATGACTGAACAATCCGACACTTGGGGAGCTCTACATTGTAATAATATGAGCTCCCATTCCCTATTAATGACTGAACAATCCGACACTTGGGGAGTTCTACGTTGTAATAATATGAGCTCCCATTCACTATTAATGACTGAACAATCCGACACTTGGGGAGCTCGTTGTAATAATATGAGCTCCCATTCCTATTAATGATTGAACAATCCGACACTTGGGAAGCTCTACATTGTAATAATATGAGCTCCCATTCCTATTAATGATTGAACAATCCGACACTTGGGGAGTTCTCACGTTGTAATAATATGAGCTCCCATTCCCTATTAATGACTGAACAATCCGACACTTGGGGAGTTCTACGTTGTAATAATATGAACTCCCATTCCCTATTAATGATTGAACAGTCCAACACTTGGGGAGCTCTACGTTGTAATAATATGAGCTCCCATTCCATATTAATGACTGAACAATCCGACACTTGGGGAGCTCTACGTTGTAATAATATGAGCTCCCATTCCCTATTAATGACTGAACAATCCGACACTTGGGGAGCTCTAAGTTGTAATAATATGAGCTCCCATTCCCTATTAATGACTGAACAATCCGACACTTGGGGAGCTCTACGTTGTAATAATATGAGCTCCCATTCCCTATTAATGACTGAACAATCCGACACATGGGGAGCTCTACGTTGTATTAATATGAGCTCCCATTCCCTATTAATGACTGAACAATCCGACACTTGTGGAGCTCTACGTTGTAATAATATGAGCTCCCATTCCCTATTAATGATTGAACAATTCGACACTTGGGGAACTCTACGTTGTAATAATATGAGCTCCCATTCCCTATTAATGACTGAACAATCCGACACTTGGGGAGCTCTACGTTGTAATAATATGAGCTCCCATTCCCTATTAATGACTGAACAATCCGACACTTGGGGAGGTCTACATTGTAATAATATGAGCTCCCATTCCCTATTAATGATTGAACAATCCGACACTTGGGGAGTTCTACGTTGTAATAATATGAGCTCCCATTCCCTATTAATGACCGAACAATCCGACACTTGGGGAGCTCTACGTTGTAATAATATGAGCTCCCATTCCCTATTAATGATTGAAGAATCCGACACTTAGGGAGCTCTACATTGTAATAATATGAGCTCCCATTCCCTATTAATGACTGAACAATCCCACACTTGGGGTGCTCTACGTTGTAATAATATGAGCTCCCATTCCCTATTAATGACTGAGCAATCCGACACTTGGGGAGCTCTACGTTGTAATAATATGAGCTCCCATTCCCTATTAATGACTGAACAATCCGACACTTGGGGAGCTCTAAGTTGTAGTTGTTGAGTTAACATCAGCTCACCCTTTCCATCTTGCCCTATGATTGTCAAGGGAATGCAGCCCTATATATGGATGTTTTAGAATAGCACAGCATTTGGTTTATGCATACGGATATGTAGGTGTGCATATAGCTGTTGTTAGTGGGTTTACGTTTGTATTCCATTTAGATGCCATAAGTTGTTTTGTGTGAAGTCCGTATCGGGTACTTTTCATAGATATCTCCACAGGTAAAAAATTTTCTATAGCTGGTTTTTGATGGTATGGGAAATTTGATTTGTTTTAGAGTTGAATTATTGAGTTGCACATAATTGCCTTTGCTTGGCCATTTTGGTTGAAAAAGTGTTCGGTTTACTTCGGAAGTGACATATGACTTAGTAATGTGTACTTATGCGATGCCTGTTTAGTTGTTTTGGTACCATATATATATTTAATATTTTTTATTTTTTATTTAATGGTTCCCTTTGGGAAAAGAGATCATACCATTAATGGAGTCAATGCTTTGGGTATCTGCCATTGGCAGTAGAGCATATGTTTGTAAAACGAGGCGTCGCATTCATATGTTTTGTTGTATATACAAAAAACTTCTCTTATATGTATAGAGAATATATGTGTACTTCTGGGTATGATATATGAGGTGATAGTATGGTCTACATTTTAGGATGTAAGCAGTTCGGTATTGAGAGCTGCTTGATTTGAGATCAGATATGTACAGGTTTTACTGCTTGGGACTGTTTTGCTTGACAGCTTACTCTTTGAAGTTCATGCAGATAGGGGTTGGAGGGATGTTACCATCGTGGGGGTTGTGTTTAGATGGGATGGGTCATCGCGTCATATGTTGGGGCAGCGTATTGTTTCCTTTTCCTTTGCATAATTAGCTATGATGTATCTTCATTTATACGTATCTGTACGTTTAGGAGGAATGTATTTTACAGAGCGTTTTGGATTGTACAGATTGACTGCAGGTGCATGAGACAGTGAGTGAGAACATGGCTAGAGATGACTGCAAGTTTTGCTTTTAATAACTGTCCGACATTTTTAATTTAATCTTTGACCACGAGATTGTCTGATGGCAATATGCCTATTTGATAAGACATAGCCAGCGGCTTTAATCAAGAAGGCTTCTTTTTGTAGGAACAAAGTGGTTTAGCGTTGTCAAATATTTATCCATAGTTAGATTAATTCACTTATGTAGAAGATGAAAATGGAACTGCTATTGATGTTTAGCATGATCGATGATTTCTGTCATTATTTTGTCAGTATAAAGAATTTTAATACTGTGTAAGATGTGGTTTTGTATGAATATTCTTTCCATATTGCCTACTGACAATGTTTTGAGTAGCATGCTGACTATGTGCAAGATCTATGCAGCCGAATTGATATCAGTTGTAATGCCCGAGAGTGTTTTGTTTACATTTAGGAGGCAGTCTTTGCTGCAGTTGTCATTTTCCTTTAAATTCTGGTTAACAGATGAGGTAGATTGAATGATTGTTTAGTTAATTGTTAAATTTTCCCGCCTATTTGTGCTTAAAAGTTGGAGAGTTTTACATAGTTTTATGTCTGAGGAAGGCGTGGGTGAACCTCTGTGAAAGCCGCTACTATTATCTTTTATGGATTAAACACGTTTTAAACTTTGGAGAAGCTGCAAGTGTGTTATTTTTTTTAAAGTGAACTTTGGTCAGCTGTACTTTGAGCTTTGGAGACTCTGCAAGTGTGTTCCCTTTTTTAAGTGAACTTTGGTTAACTGTGTCTTGAGCTTTGGAGAAGCTGCCAGTGTGTCTGTTTGAACATTTTTTGCTACGAGATATACTCCGTGGTTAGACCACCGTATTTTGCTACCAGTTCATTTGTTCTTCTTTTTTACGGTGTGTCTATTTAGTATTGGGGCTGTTTCCTGCATTGTGTTAATGATTGAACAATCCGACACTTGGGAAGCTCTACGTTGTAATAATATGAGCTCCCATTCCCTATTAATGACTGAACAATCCATTACTTGGGGAGCTCTACGTTGTAATAATATGAGCTCCCATTCCCTATTAATGACTGAACAATCCGACACTTGGGGAGCTCTACATTGTAATAATATGAGCTCCCATTCCCTATTAATGACTGAATAATCCGACACTTGGGGAGCTCTACGTTGTAATAATATGAGCTTCCATTCCCTATTAATGACTGAACAATCCAACACTTGGGGAGTTCTACATTGTAATAATATGAGCTCCCATTCCCTATTAATGACTGAACAATCTGACACTTGGGGAGTTCTACATTGTAATAATATGAGCTCCCATTCCCTATTAATGATTGAACAATCCGACACTTGGGGAGCTCTACGTTGTAATAATATGAGCTCCCATTCCCTATTAATGACTGAACAATCCGACACTTGGGGAGCTCTACGTTGTAATAATATGAGCTCCAATTCCCTATTAATGACTGAACAATCCTACACTTGGGGATTTCTATGTTGTAATAATATGAGCTCCCATTCCCTATTAATGACTGAACAATCCGACACTTGGGGAGCTCCACGTTGTAATAATATGAGCTCCCATTCCCTATTAATGACTGAACAATACGACACTTGGGGAGCTCTACGTTGTAATAATATGAAGAGGTGACATTAAAGGATCAAAGAGTGACATCCCGATGAACACTTTGCCCACACAATCCAGTTATCCCTGGTGTAACTTTTCTGACAGTTCCTGCTTAAAACATGAAAAGCCAGAAAGATTGTGAAGCAACTCTTTCATGGTCTGTATTCATACTAAGAATCAAAATCAAGCAATTTTGCTCCATGGGAGGTTTATGTCCTCCCTACACCCACCTTAGGACACCTGCATTACTCTTTGACAGGTGTACTGCTCATATCAAACTCCCCACTTGATTCTGTCCTCAGAGCAGGTTACTTAATTTGATCTCTGGTGGAGTTTGGGAATGTGTAAGAGAGTGTGCCCTGGTGGAGGCTGGGAATGTGTAAGAGGGTGTGCCCTGGTGGAGGCTGGGAATGTGTAAGAGGGTGTGCCCTGGTGGAGGATGGGAATGTGTAAGAGGGTGTGCCCTGGTAGAGGCTGGGAATGTGTAAGAAGGTGTGCCCTGGTGGAGGCTGGGAATGTGTAAGACGGTATGCCCTGGTGGAGGCTGGGAATGTGTAAGACGGTATGCCCTGGTGGAGGCTGGGAATGTGTAAGAGGGTGTGCCCTAAATAGGAATAGGTGGGTGACACCTACTGAGTCATCACATAAGCTGGACAATACGCTGCACATTTCTGTTACACCTTTACCATAAAAGTGCAGGCATGCACGGGTAGGGGGGTGCGCGCGCAGGGAACTTGGGTATAAAAGAGAAAACACCCCTGCCAGCCATATGATGCTGCAGCAGGATGCCTCAGTCTCCACACAGGTCCTTAGCTTGGGTCACAGTAAGTCAGGTGGTATACAAAAGTGCCCAGTAGACCTGGTGAACTAGGAAAACTTCCCCAGAAAAGGAAAAAAAAAACATATTGTCTGGGACTGTAGGTCTATCAGGGTTATCTGGTTAAAGTGTCTTGATGTAAACACATGGGGTCCTGGACTGGAACCTGTCCTAGCCTTTATGCATCTTTAATATAAATCTCTCTGGCCAGTCTCACTAACATTTTGTAGTGTATATCATGCTTTCCTCGCCTCTTTAGTAACACGATATTTGGTGAAGAATCGTTTGTGCAGGGACAAAATATCTTATATGGAATGCTGGGTGTTCTTGACCACTATTAAATCCTACATACTGGAGGTGGGTTTTAGGAAGAATCTGAAGAAACACCTGGACTTATGGCTTGCTGGCTTAACCACCTGCCTGCCATGCACCTGTTGCCCAAGTAATTAATCTCCAGATATTGATATTTTCATCATGACGTCAGTCCTAAAGATGGTTGATGCAAAGTATTTGCTACTTAAGTACATAGCTATAAATCCACTGTGATATATCTGTGTTATTTCACGTTGTTGTTATGTTATACTTCTTTAAACAAAAGGGTATGGAATATACAGGATTATGAGTTGGTCGTCATTCCTAACTGACTTATTATGTGTTCGAGGCAGGGATCCTAAGAAATTTCCTTCAAGAGGGAAGCTTGAGAGGTGAATCTTGGGTCTATATTAGAAGACTGAAGATCCATTTGAGCAAATCTATAAAGAGCGACACATGTTGCACAAATGATGGAATTGGCAAACGTCCAAAACTGCAAAAGTTGAAATGTCGATTTGTTATGGTTGGCCCATCTGCGCTATAGCTCCGTAAGGTAAGTGTGCGATAGTTACGGACCTTAGGGTTAGGGTGCGGGTTAAGGTAAGTGCATAGATAGTAGTGTATGTAAGGTTTAGTGTAGGGTTAGAAGTAGGGTTTGGTTAGTGTATGTATGTGGTTTATTTATTATGTTTGGGTACGTAGTATGTAGTGGGCGGTGGGGTTGGCTGACTATGACGATTCGAGATTTAAAATTTCGTGGTTTAGGGGTTTCAGCATATTTGCGGTTCGGGCTATATGTGTCACTGTTGTAGTATTTGCTCAAAAGTGCTTTTGGGTTTATAATATAGACTTGTGAATCTTGGTTTCCATCTTGAACTGGTAACAGAAATGTTAGGATCAGCAGCCTGATCGTTAGTCTCTGTAGTGCATGGAGCTTTATCTGCTTCGTGTGCTACCAGTTACAATGTAAAAGATAAAGAAAATCAAGAAGTGTTCCGCCAGCAGCCTGATCGTTAGTCTCTGTAGTGCATGGAGCTTTCTCTGCTCCATGCGCTACCAGTTACAATGTAAAAGATAAAGAAAATCAAGAAGTGTTCCGCCAGCAGCCTGATCGTTAGTCTCTGTAGTGCATGGAGCTTTATCTGCTCCATGCGCTACCAGTTACAATGTAAAAGATAAAGAAAATCAAGAAGTGTTCCACCAGCAGCCTGATCGTTAGTCTCTGTAGTGCATGGAGCTTTATCTGCTCCATGCGCTACCAGTTACAATGTAAAAGATAAAGAAAATCAAGAAGTGTTCCGCCAGCAGCCTGATCGTTAGTCTCTGTAGTGCATGGAGCTTTATCTGCTCCATGCGCTACCAGTTACAATGTAAAAGATAAAGAAAATCAAGAAGTGTTCCGCCAGCAGCCTGATCGTTAGTCTCTGTAGTGCATGGAGCTTTCTCTGCTCCATGCGCTACCAGTTACAATGTAAAAGATAAAGAAAATCAAGAAGTGTTCCGCCAGCAGCCTGATCGTTAGTCTCTGTAGCGCATGGAGCTTTCTCTGCTCCATGCGCTACCAGTTACAATGTAAAAGATAAAGAAAATCAAGAAGGGTTCCGCCAGCTTTCAAAGCTGTAAACAAGTTAGAGAGCACTGTCAGAAAGGCAACGCAAGTCCTTCTCATTTACATTTACCTGCCATGCCTCTCAACTGTTCCGATTTTCAGAGAATGTCCAGATTTTTGCCTTATATCTTTGGTCTGTTCCTCATAAAGTCTTTGGCGTTTGGACAAATAGCTGAGGACTGAATTCATAAAATAATGAAATACATTTAATTTTTACAGATTCATAATTCATAGGTTCATAGGTAGGTGCTAGGCTATTGGCCCAAGGGCCTATGTAAGCCTAGCCAACAAGGTTCCCTGGCTTACGCCACCCAAGAAAGTTATTTTCCTGAGCCACTGTCGACCAGAGACACAGAAGTGATCCCCGGGGTGTATTTCCTATTTCCCATCCACTCATCAATTGTTTTCTTGAAGAGTGCTAATGAAGAACTTTGCTTGACATAGATGGGTAGCCTGTTCCAGAGTATGGGAAGTCTCTGGGACAGGAATCTATCCCTCCAGCATGTCCTTTTTATTGTGGTGACAAGGTTTAGGTCCCTAGAGTGTGTAGCTCGGAGGCTTTGTATCCTGCAGAAAATGCTGGCAAACATGGATGCTGCTATTCTAGTAACTTTCTAAGTCTATAACAGGAAGTTAGGGACGTATTATTGGTACGGACAATAGAAATAAATCTTTTATTCTGCCGCTGACTTTTCTGATCAGTACATGCAGATTTTACTGTCTAGTGCGAGACCTGACCTTAATAACTTAAGTAGGGGGTGCTTATCATTTATTAAGGTTGAGCCTTTCGCCACTCCAGCACTTAAATGATTTGCCTTTTTTTTTAATAGAAGAGTGTAATCACCTCGCTCCATGCACTACATTAATATATATGCACCATCAGAGAGTGTTAAACTTTTGTTTGGCTGCAAAGGTGCGTACAATTCAGGGCCTTTGAGAGGTGCCTGAATATATATATATATATTGCTTACCTTATGCTTCTTAGTATATCAAAAATCCTTCAGCTCTGTTTATTGCTGTTCTGTTAGTGAAACACGTGATCTTCAGTTGTTAAGGTCTGTTTATCGTAATTATGACATTACTGGGTATGTTGTGTGTAAATCACTGTATTTTAAATAGATAGTCATAAAAATACTACTTTAATAAAAGCGAAAGTGCACACAATTCATTTTTCCACACACAAACTCATACGCACACTGTACAATGTAAAACTGGTAATGTTTTGTATCTTAATGTTTGCAACAAATAAATATACAGTCTCAGAGATGATTACCTTCAGTAACACCTGCCTTTAGCCTTAACATTCACTTTTTTTCTGAGAAGACAAACTATTTACAAAAATATGTTCTGTTACAAAGAATAACAAAATCATTTTTATATTATACATGGGACAATTTGCAAGTTTTTACATAAAAAATATATAAAGAGAAATATAGATAGAACTACAGGGAAAAAAGTTAATTTATGACTCACTGCAGTACTTTTTTCTGCAGACTTAACATGTGTGAGCCCTATTTTTCATACCTGATGAAAATTAAAATAATGTTGCCTCAGACAAATAAACATGTCTAAATTACATGTGTTTCAAAGACATACTCTCTACAGATAAGTGGACTGGAGATGGATTTCTAAGTCTACAGCACACCACCTTCAACCATGTGATTGTTAATAATGGCATTTAGTGACCATAATTCCTTCTTATTAATTGCACTTTCCTCTCCATGTCCTTAATGAAAAAAAAACAACTTTTTATCCTAAAAATATATATATATATATATATATATATATATATATATATATATATATATATAAATTAGTCCCTCCTTTTAAGTTAGCTATTTCCTAGCATTTTGTTTAGAGGGAGTTTAGCATTATGCTACAGTCAGGAAATGCCATGCATTCTGCTGGAACATGCACATAACAATCCGCAAGTGATCACCACACAACACAACACAAAACCCCCAACACAAAAGCCACATTCCATGTTTTACAGAGAAAGCCTGCTCCACAAGGTTCTGACAGAATGACCTCTCTGTCCACAGACAACACTGCTTCTGTGGTGACACCTATTTCTGTTAGTCTTTTGTAGTATCCGTTTCTAGGACTGCCCAAACAGAGGATTCTGACCTTTTCCCTTCATGGATCAGCTGCTAGCCAGTATGGTGTGCGACCTTTGGTTCCGTTACTGGTGCAGATTCACTACTTCTCCTTCCCAATAAGAACTTCTTCCATACATGAGAGAGGATGCAACAGCCATCTAGGTGACCACCAGTCAGATAAGATGTGCAGCTGATGACCAAAGCCTGAAGGCTTTTCCTTCATCAGATTGTAAAGGAAACCTGGGCATAGTACTAGTGCTGGGTCAGTCTGTCTGACCCTAATGTTTGTGACCTTTTTATCTTGGTCCAGTGACACAGAGGTTGTCTATCTATGATTAGTTCCTGTATCGGGGACTGATCAGAACCTGAGCCTGATTGTTTAGTATGGTAGAAGGCTGCAGACCCAATCCTGCTATTAAGAAAGAGTAGGAATGAGGCAGCATTCTTCACCTATACATAGCTCCTGGTGACATGTGGATATCCAATTCAAACAAGGCATCAGCAGTGAGTGATGACATGGGTGAGGAGATGCTTCTCATATATTCCTTAATAATGCATTTAAAATTATGCATTAATAACTCTAGGAAGCTAAAAGCGAAAAAAGGCTTATTTAGACATCAGAAAATACAGTGTCAGTTCTCATTCATTTAATGCAGTGACAGTTGTACTGTTTCCACATGGGAATGCCATAACTCCATTTTACTCTTCCATTTCTTCAGCACCTTATGTTATCTGTCCACACAGCTGCATACATGATCATTCTGTACATAATGTCTATCTGCATGCTAGTAACATCACTTCACATAGATCACATCCTTGCTTTGTGAAGGTCTCTGCTGCCACGCTTTACACCAGCATAAATTTATAGTAATACTGTGGAAATGTTGAAACTGCTTCTCAACTGGTGCTGCTATATATCCTTCTTTATGTTTTCTACTAATTGTCTATAATACCGTAGCTAAATTTATCTTGTATTCTGTGCTATTTTTGGAACATTTCTCTCAGGCCCTGCTCTGAAATTGGGCCATGCTCAGCAGAAATTTCACAGCCAACAAATTCAAATAAATGAAAACCATTCTAACACCATACAGTTTTCTTCTAAGAAAGGGTAGTCCTAAACAAAATGGAAGACTGCAAAGGTAACAGGTAAAAGAAGGATCAAGTGATAGGCCTACTGTTGTTACTGAATTACTAGAGTTGTTCAGGAAAGTAGCACTGAATGAAAACAGTGGAACAGACATATGTCCTTCTATATCACTGTTACAATATTCTGCCACAGAAGGGATGTCCCACTCAGGGCAGCCTGAAGCCCGGCCAGTATGAAAAAGCCTTAAAAAGATCTTGTATGCACTGCACACCACATTTATGCTCCCCGCACAGCATGTAGGGTGTCACATTGTCAGCCCAGCTATCTGGAATTTTGTAAATAATTATATGTCATTTGTGAATATTAATATGATTTATATAGAAATGTAACAGAAGGAGATACTGCCAAGTTCAGCTATCTGGAATTTTGTAAATAGTTATATGTCATTTGTGAATACCAGCATGATGCAATTGCTTGTGTTACCACTACAGTATTTATTTATTTTACATTTGTTAACCGGGGGTGTCTGAGCCAAAAAGGCCCTTTTTCAGCAGTGGCCCAGGGAGAAAAGCCCCACAAAGAAAAATTACAGATACATTTAGTTAGACATGATCAGTATACACACAAATTACAAAAGACATGTTTTTACAGTGGTATGCGGCACATCAACAGTTACAGTGGAGAGAACAAACAAAAAAAATATTAATTTAAAAATAAAGGTAATTAATAGATTTGTGGTGTACAGCTGAAATTTGGAACATAGGTAGAATACATACATAGTACACAGGTACAGTACATATATTGCAGATTAGCCAGTGTTTGTGAGTAAGATTGAAAACTATTAGCAAGACTCTAATATGTATACCTTATCCAATTTCACTAGCCTGGGGAGCAATCATGGCACTGCCAACTTTGCTTGAGATGTTGCCTGATGAGGTCTTTAAAGGAGGCTTTGGATTATGTGTTTTGAATGCTAGTGGGGACAGAGTTCCATTTTTTAGCCACTGAACTATTATATAGCACATCTCCAAAGCTATAGTAGCTGTTGGTGACTTCTAGTAGTAGTTTGCTTGATGATCTAAGAGGCCTTTTGGCTGAGTGATGTTGTACTAGGTTTTTGAGGGCAGGACACTTATTGGGGAGGTAATAGAATGACAGAGGCAGAGCTGATTGTAGGTTAGGAGGATGGGCATTTCAAGCCAGTGGAGCTGTCTCAAAGCAGTACAGTGATGAGTTCTATATGAGCAATTTGCAGCAAAGCAGGCAATTTTGTTATAGCAGGCTTCCATTTTGCTTAGCTCAGTTTTGTTGAGATTAGTCAGAATGGGAGATGCGTAGAGTAGGGTGGATAGAAGTTGGGATCGAGCAATGGCTGATCTCGTGTTGTTGGTAAGAAATGGTTTAATACGGTAGAGTGATTCCAGTTTGGCATGTACTTTTTTAATAGTTAAGTTGAGATGACTATCAAATTTTAGGTGGGAGTCTATGGTTATTCCCAAAAGATTAGGCTATGCCACTGGAGTGATTGGAGTAGCATTTGTGGAGTAGATAGTGAATTGACTGTTATCAGTGTTTTTGTTAGAACTGGTTATAATCATAAGCTGAGTTTTCTTTGGATTGAGGATAAGTTGGGCTTTGGTAAGGTAGTTTTCAATGTCAGAGAATGCTAGTTGAGTTGTTTGCAGGAGGGTGGGAATGTTTTGTGCAGCACAGATTAAGGTAGTGTCATCTGCATACTGAATGATAGATGCATGCTGTGTGGAGGTATGGAGGTAATTTGTGAAGACTGTGAATAGTAGTGGTCCTAAGATAGAACCCTGTGAGACTCCTACAGTTATGGGCAGCTGAGGAGAGAGAGAATTTTCCCATTTCACAGCTGGGTGCCTAGCAGTTAAGTAGCTTTGGAACCATGTAAGAGTGGAATTTGATAGGCAATATTGGTTTAGTTTGTTTATGTTATGTTATGTTATGTGTGTATCAAACTGCTGGACCAGGAGAGATATTTATAAAGTACTGAGCAGAAATATATATGCACTATTGTAACAGCTTAGATATATATATATTTTAACAGGAGATTAACATGCAAAACTTAAGAATAGTTGAGGTTAAGTTACTTTATACTGGGCCATAAACAAAAGGTGTTATCTCTCAGTTTCAGTGCAGTAGCAGACACAATGTCTACAGCTAGAAGTTTTTTGTATTGTCTTGAAAGAGAAGTAATTACTAGGATTGAGATGTGGACGTGTTTTATTGCTTTATGACTTCCAACAGCTGCACAGCTCTGAGCAAACACCTTTATGTATTTTTCACAGGGAGATGCTAAATGTTGGCAGTTTCTGACAATCGGGGTTTAGCTTGGGAACTAAAGTCAGCTGACAAAAAGTGATGTCATCCAAGCTAACCCAGCAGTAATATTTGATATTAATTTAAGAACTTTCTGAGAGACAGAGAGGTTATTTTGTATTTTGTCTTTGACCAAACAAGAACATCCACTAACAACTTCTGCCTGCTTGTTGTTCTGTAAGTAAGTTTTTAGGGCATATCAACTCTTTTAGATTCAGATAGGAATATAGTAAAGTATAGATTAGATGTTGTCTTTATTTATTTGAGACTGTCCTGCAATGTTGTTTTAAGTATTTCCTGTGATTTTGAACTCTGATGTAACTGATTACTTACTGAGTATTGTCTTGTTATTTTATTATTTATTATTAAATATATTTAAACCTTTCAATTGTGGCTGGTCTGTTTACAGATTTATAAGCTCTTAGGGTACCTTCATATCTATTTAGTGACACTGTACATGCCACTCTTAATAGCCTGGCCCTTGGTCAAACTACCGTTTGAATTAATAGTAACATTACACAGTAGGATTGGCCATCCTTTGTTAAGGGCCTTAAAGTAGCTGATAAGGGATTCTGGTGGGCGTGGTAACTACCTTATAGTCTGGGCAGGAGGGGGCATAGGTAATAAACCTGTGGCAGCATTTCCCAGGGGTGTATGTGTGTGTGTGTGTGTGTGTGTGTGTGTGTGTGTGTGTGTGTGTGTGTGTGTGTGTGTGTGTGTGTGTGTGTGTGTGTGTGTGTGTGTGTGTGTGTGTGTGTGTGTGTGTGTGTGTGTAAAACAAATCTCCAGGTGTGTGTGTGTCAGCTACTTGGGAAGGGACACGGAGTACTGGCTGGACAGAAAGAGTGTTGGAGGACTTGGCTTGGAACCCTGGCTAAGGACTCAGCTCTATAGCTGTGCCTGCCGGGAGTCTTACTGGGGATCTGGAGAACAAGGGAGAAACCAGTTCCAGACTGACTGTGGTCTCTGGTGTGCTCTTAAGGGAAATTGCACTTTACTGTCTGTGTACTTGTCATCCTGCCAGAGTGTATGTCCACCCCTGTTGTCAGTGGTGAGGGTTGATGCTCCTTGATTACTGGGCCAGTGCTGGGGCATCACATAGGGTACAAAAAGAATGTATGGTCTCAACTACCTAGAATGTCTTTTGTCATCAGTTTGAACAATGTTTTTGCCAGTTGATCTGAACGCTTTGTTGCTGTACTGAATATTTAGCAACACCAGATAAGTGCCTTGTTTTTTTTTTTTCACTTGCATTTTATTTTAC
Organism: Protopterus annectens; assembly: GCF_019279795.1. NCBI lineage: Eukaryota > Metazoa > Chordata > Ceratodontiformes > Protopteridae > Protopterus > Protopterus annectens. The sequence goes on along the minus strand of NC_056743.1, from coordinate 47,468,879 downwards.
TAGCTAGAGCTGATGTCATCCAAGAAGTGAAAATATCAGTGTGGGAGGCAGATTCCCCATAAGGATCATCACAAACAGTGCCTTTTTTTGTCTGGGTGCTTTCCACTTCCCACAACCATACCTCTTGCACTATCTGCAAGGCATTTGCACCTAAGACACTCAGAAGCCATTTGTCTTCCCTGGCCATTTATCATGAAAGCCAATGGCTTAAACAATTAGCTCAGGGTACCACGGCAGAATACTTTAACCCTGAGATACTCCCACTAGGTAAAAAGAAGGCCAAGAAGTCATGACCCTGCCAGAGGTTGGCATGGATCCATCTTTTTGCATGTCCTCTGAGGCTTTGTAGACATCTGATCCAGAAGGTCTTAGCAGTATTCTGCAGATATTGGTCAAGGTGGAAGTTCTGGATTCTCTCATCGAATCTTGCCAAGGGTCAGAACCTCCGGTATTTGTTACGGTTGATGTCCCTTCTAAGAAAAGACAAAAACTGAAGCATATTATGATCCATCCTATGGATCCCCAAAGGGAATGGCAAGAGTTTACATAGGGCTTGTTTTCTGCCTTAATGGCCCTAAAGCCTCCTCAAGGAGTTTCAGTACCTGCTCCTCTTTGGAACTGTATCCCTTCTAAATGGATTAGGGAACCAGATTCCTTGGATGAGGATTCCCTGTCAGGTGAGGGGCCTTTGTCCTATTCTTCACAGATCCCTTCAGCTGTGGTTTATGGTTCTGATGAAGAGGAGTCTGTTAGCCTTGAGTCTCCTTTTGAGGAATCGTCTTTTGGGGACACATTTGCTAGGATGATGGAATTATTTAAGTGGGATTCTTCTCAAGTGTCTGACATTTAGAGGAGATATTATGAGTTGCTTCAGGTGGGCACTCCTACACCATCGTCAGTTCCTCGTGTGTTGGCTGCCTTGTTAGATACTTTTCTTACTGCTTTCAGGTCTCCTGATTCTCAGCCTCCTGCTCCTAAGAAACCCGATAGGTTCTATAAGGTTCCTGAGGATTGTCAGTTTTTATTTAAATGTCCTTCTGCTGATCCTGCTGTGCTGTCAGCCTCGTCTGACAAACCTTCTAAACGTTTGCCTTCTTACAAACTTTTCCTTTGGATAAGAATAGCAGGACAATGGAGAGGATTGAAATGAAAGTTTACACTGCTTCTACTTTGGCCTTTAGGGCTGTTTATTACCAGACCCACATGACCAGGTATACTCTGGCTTTTATTGCTCAGGCTTTTCAGGTTATCTCTGCCCTCCCTGATTCTGATGGCAAATCTTCTGCTGTATCTATTTGAGGTCCTGCTTCTCAAATGGCTCACCACTCTATTATGTGTAACTATGAAGCTGCTGATGCCTCTTCCAGGGCTGCGGCTTTTGGGTCTGTCATGAGGCGTTATTCTTGGCTTTGTCTCCAGTCTCTGCTTGAGTAAATTAAGGCCAAGTTGTTGGATGCTCCTTTGGATAATGCACATTGTTTTAGGACTGCTGCAGCTGCTGACATATTTAAGTCTCTTCAAGAGAAAGGCAAAGCCTTGCAAGATCTTAAACATATTTTTGTCTCTCCTATCTCTAAGTTCCAGAGAACTTATCCTTCTAAATCTCCTTTTGTTTGCAGGCAACCCTGCCCAGCCTCTAAGAGCAGGATGAGTGGGGTATGGGCTCCCACTGCTAAGGCTTCTCAAATTTCTGTGGCCCAGAAGCCTCCTTTATATGATAATTCTGCTTTGCTTTGACTGTTCAGTCCTTCCTTCTTTTAGACCAAATTTCTTTGTCCCTTCAGCTCTCTCTTTGCCTTCCAACTTGGTGCCTCATCACTTCAGACTCTTAAGTTCTTTCTATCACCCGTCAGAGTTACTTAATGATATGAAAATCTCTCCCTCCTTTTTCAGGGATTCCTTAACCTCCTCTAGAGCAACTTACTCATTTCCTGGAGGTTCTAGGGCCTCTGTTGATCCAAGGAACCATCCAACCCGTCTCCCCTTCCCAAGTGGGAAGGTTTTTTTTTTCCAGAATGTTCCTGATTCTTCAAAAGGAGGGCACTTGGAGAACTATTTTAGATCTCTCCTGTTTCAGCACTTTTCTTGAGATCCTTCTTTTTGGATGCTTACTCTTTAAACTCTGTTTCCTCTTTTATTATCCTAGACTTTTCTGGTGTCCTTGGATCTGAAAGATGCATATCTTCATATTCTTATTCACCATCCATTCAGGATGTTTTTACATTTCTCTGTCTCTTCCTCTTATTTTCAGTTCTCTACTTTGTCCTTGGCCTCTTGACTGCCCCAAGGGTATTCACAAAATGGCTGGCTTCTGTAAGTGCCTTCTGCTGGCTCCAAGGCACGTCTGCAGCTCACTATCCCTCTTCTTCAAACTCTGGGGTTCACTATCAACTTCCAAAAGTCTGCCCTGACTCCCTCTTAGGATTATGTGTATCTGGGATGCAAGATTCAGACGGTGCCACTGTTGGCCTCTCTTCTGCCTCCAAAGGTATTGCTATTGACAGCCTCATTTCAGTCTCTTCTTCCTCTGACTGCCATGCCAGCCAGGGAGTGACTTCAGACCCTGGGATTCATGGCCTCCTCTATTTCAATGCTTCTTCTTGCCAGGCTGCATATGTGGAAGCTTCAGTGGTACCTCAAGTCAGTTTGGCTGCAGCATTGTCACCTTCTTAATTTCAATGTACCTCACCTTCCTTATCTTAAGAAGGAATTTAAGTGGTGGATTTAACATTTCGCTTTCAACCCAGGGCCTTTCAGCCTCTAGTCCCTTCTCAAGAGCTGTTCACCAATGCCTCAGACATGGGGTGGGGGGCTGTTCTTTGAAATCCTGAAAGTGTTCAAGGTCTTTGGCAACAAGCAGGGAGACACAAAATCTTATCTCCTATGCAAGATGGAGCTTCAGGCCTTGGAAATGGCTCTCAGTTATCAGTTAACTCTTCAGGCCGTATACATTCCTTCAGAGTACAATCTAGTGGTAGACTCTCTGAGCAGGTCCAAAACACAGGCTCACAAATTAATGCTTCACAGAGAAGTGTTTTTGGACATTATCCATCAGTGGAGTATTCCTCAGGTAGATCTTTCTGCCTCCTGTCTTGATAAGCAGCTTCCTCTCTTCTGTTCCAGAGTGCCATGCTATCTGGTGTGGAAGACAAACACCCTTTCCTTTCCATGGAAGGGGATTTTTTTATGCTTTCCCATCCTCTACTTCCAAGAGTCCTGCAGAAGATTTAGCTGGACTCCCCACAAATCTTGCTAGTGACTCCCTTTTGGCCAAGACAGCACTGGTTCTTTGTCTTAATGCATCCGGCCAGGGGCAAACATCACAAGTTACCTCACCGGTTGAATCCACTCACATAGGACAAGGAATCTCTCATCCATCCCCACTTGTCCACTCTGCAACTGACATTGTGGGTGATAGGCTTTTGATCCCTTCAGGTACCTCTTTTCTGAAGATGTGCTCAGGATTTTACAGGAGGCAAAGAAACCCTCAAACAGAAAATCTTAGATGTCCAAATGGAAAAAAAATTGGTCTGGTGCCATGCTCGTAACCAAGGGACCTTCGTTTTGTTTTGGAAAAATTAGCTCAGGCTCCTTTTGAGCCTGCAGATTCTCCTTCTTTGCAACATTGTATCTGGAAGATTATTTTGTTGCTGGTCTTACTCCTGCTCAGAGGGTTTCTGAGCTCCAGGCCCTTATGGCCATTCCTACTTTTTTGGGGTTTTCACGGGGACCGGGTGTCCCTTCATACTAAACCTTCTTTTATGACTAAGGTAGTAAATGAATTGTCCTTGAATCAGTTGGAACTCCCCACTTCCTTTTTCCCTTCTCCTCAGTCTGCTGAGAGGGTCCTGCATTTCCTAGATTTGCACAGACAGCTCAGGTACTATTTGGATAAAACTAGGACTAGTCGTATGTCTGATCAGCTTTTTGTTTCCTTTCATCCCAGGTCTTTGGGTTTGGCTGTGTCTAAGCAAACCATCTCCTCCTGGATATCTAAGGCCATTTCCTTTTGTTGTTCTTTTCATGGCAAATCTCTGTATAATTCTTTTAGAGCTCATTCCACTAAGGCTGTTGCCTCTTCTGGTGCCTTCTTCAAGGGGTTAGACACCAATTTCATCCTTGAAGCTGCTACTTGGTCTTCAGTGCATACCTTTACTAAGCATAGTAAGTCGGATTTGGTTTCTAGGGTGAGAGCAGGTTCTGCTAAAACCATTCTGTTTCTTGAGCTTTTTTACTCTCCCTTCTCTGTAGAATACTGCAACAGTGATATAGAAGGACAGAGTACAGTTGTGTAAAATCTTACCACAATAGTAGATGTACTTCTTTTCAGTGTTGTAGTATTTACTACCTCCCAACAACTCCCTCTTGTTTGTTCTGCATTTTTTCCTTCTGGATTTGCATGGTCTCCTTTGGCCTATGGCAACTGTTCTTTTCTGGGGCAATTCAGTTCTAGGTAGTTGTGTCGATATGTCGCTTTTGTGCAGTATGTTTTGTGCCGGGAGCATAAATGTGATGTACAGAGCATACAAGATCTTTTTCATACTGGCCGAGGATCAGGTTACCCTGGGAGGGACATCCTTTCTATGTAGAATACTGCAACACTGAAGAGAAGGACATGTACTGTTATGGTAAGATTTTATACAACTGTACTTTCTCTACATGCATTTCTTCCATTTTCAGGTCATACTGTTGTTTAATCTGACTGTAACCACAACTTTTGATCTCATGTATACATATAGTTCTACGATTTAAAGTAGGATCTGCATAAAAGGATGAGAATGGAGGGGGGGGGCAATGCAATTAATGCATGGGCCTGCTTTTTCTCATGGCACTAACTACTGTTATTTGGTGAGGTGACTTTAGACTGGCTCATTCCTGAGGAATAATTCTCATTTTTCCTTTTGCTTTCCAGAAGAGATACATTTAGTTTTCACAAGTAATATTTGACCTGTTCCCTGCTTATGCAGTTTCTTACTCACTACTAGTAGCTGCCACTAGGGGTCAGAATAGCATCAAATGCAACTACCTGTCTTTCCATAAGCACATAGGAACAACACTCCATACTGGATGACCTTTACAGGCTCATTGTATTTTATCCTGCCTGCTGTCATTATGAGTGGGAAGATTAGACAAATAGCCAAAATGTAAGAGGTATTTTGTAAAGTTATATTGTCTCCTGGCAGTTTGTAGCTTAGCTTTTTATTTATTTACCTGAATTTGCTAACTAGGGTAAAGCAGTGATTACAATGGACCAATATCAGTCTCAGCCTGGAGAACTACAGAGAAATTTTGAGATGAAAACATAGGACTATAATACCATTTCATTGAACTAAGACGCAGATAAAATGAGAAGATGAAATCAAACACTTTGAAACAAATAATTTATAGAAGAATTCATAGTGTTGAAGAGAAAATGAAGACAGGCCAACATAACTACAGGATTGTTAAAAAGAAGTTTGGTTAGTATGTCTGTACAGTTTACTCTTCCCATTTATTGCTGTGTGAAATGACTCAGTCTAATGTTTTGCAGCAACTCTAAATGCCAGGCCCACTTCCGCAGAAGAGGTGGACTTATTACCTGCTGATGTTCTACTTGTACTGTCACCTCCCAGTATCATGGAAGGCTGACTGCATAAATACAGCTTCTTTTCACCTTCTGTGGCAGGCATTCAGTAACAGTCTGAGTAGTGAACAGAGCCATTACCTGTCTAGAGGGCTACCAAAATATCATACACTTTGCATCTGAAGACTTATACATACCCCCCCCCCCCCCCCCACACACACACACACACATACACAAATGCACATGCGCACTGTGGTCATCCTAAAAATACAGTGAATAAGTAAAAATACACACACACATTAATACCCCACACACACACACACACACATTAATACCATAAGAAAGGCATGGTTTATACTCGCATAGCCTTGCAGTTTCATTGTTTTGATGTAAGCAGATTTCTTAATTCATTTATATACAGGATTACAATAGAAGGTGAAATCATTCAAGGCTAGAAGAAGCTGCAAGGCAGGCTGATATCCTTCGGATAATGTGTAACAGTTCCCCTCCCCACCTCTTTCAAGTTATCACTCAGAGGTAGGCTCTGAACGAACCAAGAGCTAATGTCACTGCTCTGCACTTGGAACACCATCCGTTTTACAGACTGCAGTTTAAATAGTTTTTTCTTGTTTTGCTTTTAGAGTCACTTTTCTAAGGCTGTTGGTAATATCACAACAGGTGTCCTTATAAAGTTAACATACATGTCTTTTGAGCCACGCTACCCTCCCATTCTAAAGAAAACAAGAAAAAAGAAAAACAAAAGGGGAAAACAGTTCAAAAGGGTTAACAGCAGAACCTTACTGACTGGAGGGGAAGGTATGGTAATTCATAGAGACTGACATATGTAGGAATAACAGAAACTGAATGGTGGCTAAACTGACGATAGTGCTAGTGGGGGATGGTCATGGAAGGCAGGTCTGAACTGGCAGGGGGTGGAGACGTAATCTTTAAAAGATCTTTAGTTAATTCCTATGCATCACATTTTACTGAATGGGGAAAACTGAGTTCACTTCAAGAAGTTTAAGCTTGTTCAAGATTTGCAAGTGCCAGGATATCAATTGAAGATCCATTGTTTTATTTTTTTTTTTCCTTCAGTAATTTTTCTTGTAGGATAACTTGGTGAACATGGACCTTTCAGATGAGCAGAACATTACACCAAGCTTGCATCTGAAAATGGAACACACAGATTCTGAAGTTGCTCCTAAATCTAGAAGGAGGGGGTTCAAATCCCCTCAGCGCTACAGGTGCCAGAAACGCAGGGCCTCCACCAGCAAACCACCAAACTCTACTTCAGAGCGAAGAAATGAACGGGAAAGGAACAGGGTGAAGCTTGTGAACATGGGGTTTGCCAAACTGCGTCAGCATGTGCCACAGATTGGATCAAACAAGAAGATGAGTAAAGTGGAAACTCTGCGGTCAGCAGTGGAGTATATCAGGGCTCTGCAGAGTTTGTTAGAAAGTCTGGATGACAGTCAAATAACACCTCCCAGCAGCTTGTCTTCTTTAGAAGACTCTGGGTCAGCATCAATGTCTCCTGGATCAGCATGTTCTTACTCATCAGAAGAAGGATCACCAGATTCCAGTAATTCAGATCACGAGCTGCTTCCATATTCAGCATGGCTTGGGATCCATTGAGACACTTGGTAAGTCCTGTGCATTTGTTTACCTCCTACTGGCTGAGGTATGTTGCTCAAATAAGCTTGAATGGGTGAAACAATTCTTTATTTTCTGAAGGCTCACTGTAATGGCAAGAGTTCTAGGCACTATAGCAGAGGTAGATATCGTTTAAACTGTTGAAAAATATGGCTTTAGTTTTTCATTTTCAAAGAAAACTCTGAAGTAAAAAACTGTAGACATTCCATATTAAAATTCGTAAGATTTATGTTTTCTTCTAGCTTGCTGAGATTTCACATGAAATCATTGTAATTGTAGTTCATGCTTTATTTCTTCTTGACTTGTGTCCCTCTGAAGTACTGGTTGGATGCTTACTGGAATATTTCCTCTTCCTTATCTGTAGCAACATGCTGTGGGGTGAAAGTCAGATGTAATGTTGTCATCCACCTAAGAACAACAAAGGATGGTCTTCTTAGAAGAATTCCCCTTATTAAGTATTGTAAACATGCAATGCATTTATTTCATAGAAAAAGAGAGCTTGGTTTTGTACATATTTCACTTTCCATAATCTCTCTTAATATAGTTGTAGCATTACCAAGCTCGTTGATGTGGTTCTTATTAATCCGATGTCTACAAAAAGTAGTGCTTAATCGAATGTTAAAACAGTGTTTTTACACCATTTTTCTCTAGGCATTTGTAAGCATTACTTTGGTGTAACAGTTAGTGAATGTTTTCTTTTAATCACAAATTAATTACATTTTTCACATTAATGCTGGTGGCTTTATTGATCCAAAGAGGAAAGGCAAAAAGTTCTTCTTTTTTTAAAATATAAAATGGGTTGTTTCCATTTTGCATTTTCCAAAAATACAGCTTTCCAATACAGCACTATATTTACACAGAGAGGATTTCTGATATTTTTTTGTGAAAATCTTTCATAATCTTTTAGTGACAGAGAGGGAGGGTCAGCATATTCTATAATGCAAGGGGAATATCCGTTTAATACCCAGAGTGCCTCTGTCGTTCTGCAGGGCTGCAGTGAAAGATTGGCAAAGCAGCAGAGAAAAATGTTTTTCTGCACTGTCTGTCTGTCTGTATTGCATTAGTCTTTTAACAGATTGTACATCTCCTCTGTATTTTTGTCTTTGTTAAATGTGGCAGAACTCAAGGCTCTGCTTATTAGCAAAATTTCAGATTCAAGCAAAAAAATTAGCAAACCTGTCTTGTCTGTTGCAATTTGATGTTGCTTATTACAATGGAAAAAGTTATAGTTTTGGTAGGTGCCCTATTTTTAATCTGTGGCCACCTGCACAACCCTTGTTAGGCATTGCATACAAGTGCACATTCTTCTGTTGCTGCCTTTTTGTAAAGGTTGAGGCAGTAGCACTGGACGTCTTCCTGTTTGTTCAGACATTTGGATGCCTTTTTCAATGCTAGGACCATCTGTGTGGTTAAGTGATTGCCCTGAGTTCCACAGTATGCATATAGACACTGAGGGAACTGGATTAAGGAATGTAAGATGAATGTGGTGAATATGTTGGATGAGCTGATTAATACACGACTGTGGCAAAGAATACTTATTTTATTGTTTTTACTAGAATGTTCCAGTGTCTAGCAAAACTATTGCAGCATTCTTTTATCTTTTGCAACTGTTCTTGTCAGCGTGGTCAGTAGCAAAATGTTAATGTCTGGCAGTATGGCACAGGAGGCAAATAGTGCAAAATACTAATTAACTCCGACCTCTAACTGTGGGTTTGAATCCCTCAGACTCTGCATGCTTATGACTCTAAGTTAATTAACCAGACTAATGCTCCCAGAACACTCCTTAAAAGAGGTGTATGTAATAGAGAGTTTACCTGTTTCAAATGAGCAATAGTACACCTCAGTCAAGTATATTTTGTTTATATGGAACAGAAGGCTTCAGTAAAAGAATGCTAGATTCCGCAGGCTATGGGTCTTGTATGTATGTATCTGATGTAAATTGATATTGTTGCAGAAGCTGAATATTCTGAATACTCTGCATTAAAATTAAACAAATAAGTCCTTTTAATTTAAATGATACATGATTTTATTTCCTTTTTTAACATCAGATTTGCTGTTTCTACTTTGCACTGTCTAGAACACAAGATTTCGATTCTCAAATTCCTCCCTCAATGCTAAGTTATTAGTCAGAAGAAGTGATAAATTAAATCCTTTATGCTTTGTCTGTTTATAAGAAATTGAAGCATCTTGATGCCGTAATGGTTTTGGAGTAATGAATTTTTCAGTGTCTTGGCTAAACCTTTTACTACCTTATTCTCATTAATATCAACAGTTGCAGTCTATTGGAATCTGTAGCCTTTTCTAGAAGAAAACCAAAGAAATCAGAAATCCTTTGTCACATTATTTTTTATTTAGTCAATACAAAGTATGGAAGCAATAAATACATTTCTACTCTGGTGGCTGCAAGTAAGGCGTTTCAAGCACGGTAGGTCAAAAAGCATCGAAGTTAAGGTACCTACTGATTGCCCCTACTGCTAAAATGCTGAAATGCTCCTCTGGAAGATACAGGAAGCCTTAGTTTGCACATTGTTTTTATCAACAAACTCCCGCAGACCTAAGAGCTACCATGAACTATTTCTGTTTCAAAAAAATGCTAAAAGATGACATGCTTAAAACGTGGTCTTGCCCCTGCCCCACTGCAGCCTGACCTATTTACTCTTCATCCTCTCTTTCCTCCTTTGTCTCTGTCTGCTAATACGCTGGCATGGTCCCTACCTCATTTCTTTCTTCCTGCAGACAGTATGCCTAAAAAAAAAAAAAAATGTATATTGTCAGATGTTAATTACTTTTCATATTTTAACTTGCTTTTTTAACTGCCAAGTGTTCAGCTACGCTTGTACTCTCTGTTTGTATGTAACTATCTGAAGATTGTGTTTAGAATTCTGTTTTACTGTTGGTATACCATTTATTGTCCTTGTTATTATTTGTAATTATGATCTATACTTGTATATATTATCGTCGGGTCTCTGCTGAAAAAGGGCTTCTTGCCCAGTCAGACTAGCCTGGTTAACAAATGTCAGATAACTAAAATAAATAAATCAGTGAGAAATACCCATTTCTTAAATAATTATTAACAATCTGCCTGGTAGATCACACAGAGGATTAAAGGTCTGAGCTGTTAACGAGTTGCTTCTTGTGCCCAGGGTACAGGGTTTGATGCCCTCCACCTTCATTTCTGTACTATGGCACTTTAAGGAAATCACAAGTCGCTTAGCAAATAACACACCTTCTTTGCTCCTGAAAAGGAGAAATTTATGCAGTGGGTTTACCTGGTCAACAAATAGGTGTAAAAATTAAGAGAATCAGGTATTTCTTGTTCTTATTCCAGGATTTTTAGTCAGTTTGCACAACTGGGGCTTGACTGACATAAAGACTGTAATACAGTAAGGCAGCAGACCCTGCCTCCACTGTTAATTGCTGGTCCAGAAAGTATGGTCAGCACATGCAGAAACACCTTTTCTGCCCTGTGCAGCCTGTTACGGACAAGTACAAAGAGATGTACTGTGCTATAAATTTCATGTTCACTGATAACAGTTATAACTACTAGCAAGAAACTAAGCAAAAGAATGAAAAATGAAATCACGCTTCCTGATCCATGCTTAGGTCCTATCCCTAAACCCATGAGAATAACTGTGGCAGACAGTTTTGTGATCCTTTTTTAGATTCATTTATTATTTTTTAAATGTTTGGTGCTCCAAGCAGGATAGTCTAATACATTTTATAAAATACAGACCTATCGCAACCAACCTTCTTTCAGATGAGACTTAAAACTGAAGCCTTATCTACCTGAACAGGTGGTAGGTCAGGTGGCTCTAAAAGATTCCATGGCACTTATTGAAAGGAGATGGGGAATCTTCCCAGTGCTCTGGCCAGATTTCACCTAGTTCATATAAATGCCATCTCAGGTCTCCCCTGAAAAGATGCCACTGGCCTAGTGGCACCGACTGACCCAATATCCAGATAGGTGAGCGGAGTCCTAAGACACCCTTCTGCCATTTGAGAGTCTATGATAAAGCCCATATGAATAAGTCACACTGTAGATTTGTAACTGAATGCACACTGTAACAGTGAATGCAGCAATACAGACCACTAATGTCACTCCCAGAGTCATCCACGTGCACAGGATGGCTCAGTGTTTTCCTCTACCTGTCGGCATTTCACCACAGGTAGCATGCACTAACAAAATGGAGTTACCATAATTATATTCTCCTGCCTTGTGTGCTTCAGCCTTTTGTGTCTCCCCGTAAAACATTGTTTTGCCACAAAATAAGTACAGAGCAGTGTTGTTTGTGTCTTTCGGCTTTTCCCGGTTAGTGTAAATCAGTTAAAATGTTTGAAGTTGAATGTTCCACATTGTTTTAGGACAATGCGCATTGAGCATTCTGTGAAGGGGAAGTAAAACTCAACATCCGTTTACATAAATGCAGCTGTGCAGCTCTGGAGATGTAGAGCATCTTGTTACTATTTACAGTGTTTTGTTTACTTTGTAAAGGCACATTTTTGTCATTGAGGGACAAATGCTTTTGGTAAAGCAAAATGTTCCCGAAGCTGATAATTTTCTGCTTGGACGGGGAATTGGGTTCACAAAAAATAAATAAGTAAAAAATAAAATAAGTAAATAAATAAATAAATATAACTTTTGGTTTAATTTTTGTGGGCAGGCAGCAGTTTTCTTTCAAGTATGATAAAGGAAGTCATCGTGGGGTTAAACAGTAAGACAGGGGACCAGGGAAGTAATAGCCAGGGAATTGTTATGGCTAGGCTTGTATAGGCCCTAGGGCCAATAGCCTAGTACCAACCTATGAACTAGTTATGGAACTATGAATAGCTACCACTGTGGCAGACAGCTTGTGCAGACTATTGCAGGGAGTGCTTGTTCATTCATTAACCAGTAGACGGAAGGATACTTTAATGTACCATTTCCAGGCATGACCTCAGTGTCCCAAAAAAGTATAAGTAAACTAGACGACTAAAGTGAAAAATAATAATATAGTTAGGCTAACTGGCAAAAATGGTCAAAAAGCATGAGTTGAGTCTTCACAATAGTGTGATCATGCTCACAGCATGGTTAAGTGATGCAGTGAGTTGAAGTAACTTCCCTAAAGCACCCTGTGTAGTTACTCTGGAAGCAGCAGTTTGGTAAGATCTCAGAGTTTGTGTTACGTTGCCATTAAATGCCCGAGATGTGACTGAATCAGGGAGGCTGTAGCACTTTTGTGGTTGTGAGGGATGCTGCAAGAATCTGTGTACTGAGGGGTAGAAACAGGTACATGGCAGTGCGTGTACCAAGGAATAGAAGTCGAGGTATGTGGCAGTGCGTGTACCAAGTGATGTGGCAGTACATGTACCAAGCGATAGAAGTCAAGGTATGTGGTAGTGCATGTACCAAGCGATAGAAATCAAGGTATGTGGCAGTGCTTGTACCAAGGAATAGAAACTGAGGGTACCAAGCAATAGAAATCAAGGTATGTGGCAGTGCTTGTACCAAGGAATAGAAACTGAGGTATGTGGCAGTGTGTGTACCAAGGGACAGAAACCAAAATACATGGCAGCCTGTCTTCGTACTGAGGGACAGAAACCAAACCACGTAGCAATGTGTGTACCAAGGGAAGAAACTAAGGTAAATGGCAGTGTGTGTGTGTGTGTGTGTGTGTGTGTGTGGGGGGGGGCCTGTGAACACCCAGTGCAGTAACTTATGCTCAGCACTATCAAGATTAATGAACAAAGTGAGGAAGTTATTTTATGGGCAGTCATTTATTTACAAGTGAGGCAGTTATATTATGGGCAGTCATTTATTTACAAGTGAGGCAGTCATATATTTACAAGTGAGGCAGTTATGTTATGGGCAGTCATTTATTTACAAGTGAGGCAGTTATTTTATGGGCAGTCATATATTTACAACTGAGGCAGTTATGTTATGGGCAGTCATTTATTTACAAGTGAGGCAGTTATTTTATGGGCAGTCATTTATTTACAAGTGAGGCAGTTATTTTATGGGCAGTCATTTATTTACAAGTGAGGCAGTTATTTTATGGGCAGTCATATATTTACAACTGAGGCAGTTATGTTATGGGCAGTCATTTATTTACAAGTGAGGCGGTTATTTTATGGGCAGTCATTTATTTACAAGTGAGGCAGTCATATATTTACAACTGAGGCAGTTATGTTATGGGCAGTCATTTATTTACAAGTGAGGCAGTTATTTTATGGGCAGTCATATATTTACAACTGAGGCATTTATTTTATGGCCAGTCATTTACAAGTGAAGCAGTTATTTTGTGGGCAGTCATTTATTTACAAGTGAGGCAGTTATTTTATGGGCCATCATTTATTTACAAGTGAGGCAGTTATTTTATGGGCAGTCATTTATTTACAAGTGAGGCAGTAATTTTACAGGCGTCATTTATTTACAAGTGAGGCAGTTATTTTACGGGCCGTCATTTATTTACAAGTGAGCAGTTATTTTATGGGCAGTCATTTATTTACAAGTGAGGCAGTTTTTTATGGGCAGTCATTTATTTACAAGTGAGGCAGTTTTTTTATGGGTAGTCATTTATTTACAAGTGAGGCAGTTATTTTATGGGTCATCATTTATTTACAAGTGAGGCAGTTATTTTATGGGCAGTCATTTATTTACAAGTGAGGCAGTTATTTTATGGACAGTCACTTATTTACAAGTGAGGCATTTATTTTATGGGCAGTCATTTATTTACAAGTGAGGCAGTTATTTTATGGGCAGTCATTTATTTACAAGTGAGGCAGTTATTTTATGGGCAGTCATTTATTTACAAGTGAGGCAGTTATTTTATAGGCAGTCATTTGTTTACAAGTGAGGCATTTATTTTATGGGCAGTCATTTATTTACAAGTGAGGCAGTTATTTTATGGGCAGTCATATATTTACAACGGAGGCAGTTATGTTATGGGCAGTCATTTATTTACAAGTGAGGCAGTTATTTTATGGGCAGTCATTTATTTACAAGTGAGGCAGTCATATATTTACAACTGAGGCAGTTATGTTATGGGCAGTCATTTATTTACAAGTGAGGCAGTTATTTTATGGGCAGTCATATATTTACAACTGAGGCAGTTATGTTATGGGCAGTCATTTATTTACAAGCGAGGCAGTTATTTTATGGGCAGTCATATATTTACAACTGAGGCAGTTATGTTATGGGCAGTCATTTATTTACAAGTGAGGCAGTTATTTTATGGGCAGTCATATATTTACAACTGAGGCAGTTATGTTATGGGCAGTCATTTATTTACAAGTGAGGCAGTTATTTTATGGGCAGTCATATATTTACAACTGAGGCAGTTATTTTATGGGCAGTCATTTATTTACAAGTGAGGCATTTATTTTATGGCCAGTCATTTACAAGTGAGGCAGTTATTTTGTGGGCAGTCATTTATTTACAAGTGAGGCCGTTATTTTATGGGCCATCATTTATTTACAAGTGAGGCAGTTATTTTATGGGCAGTCATTTATTTACAAGTGAGGCAGTTTTTTTATGGGCAGTCATTTATTTACAAGTGAGGCAGTTATTTTATGGGCCATCATTTATTTACAAGTGAGGCAGTTATTTTATGGCCAGTCATTTACAAGTGAGGCAGTTATTTTGTGGGCAGTCATTTATTTACAAGTAAGACAGTTATTTTATGGGCCATCATTTATTTACAAGTGAGGCAGTTATTTTATGGGCAGTCATTTATTTACAAGTGAGGCAGTAATTTTACGGGCCGTCATTTATTTACAAGTGAGGCAGTTACTTTATGGGCTGTCATTTATTTACAAGTGAGCAGTTATTTTATGGGAAGTCATTTATTTACAAGTGAGGCAGTTTTTTATGGGCAGTCATTTATTTACAAGTGAGGCAGTTTTTTTATGGGTAGTCATTTATTTACAAGTGAGGCAGTTATTTTATGGGTCATAATTTATTTACAAGTGAGGCAGTTATTTTATGGGCAGTCATTTATTTACAAGTGAGGCAGTTGTTTTATGGGCAGCCATTTATTTACAAGTGAGGCATTTATTTTATGGGCAGTCATTTATTTACAAGTGAGGCAGTTATTTTATGGGCAGTCATTTATTTACAAATGAGGCAGTTATTTTATGGGCAGTCATTTATTTACAAGTGAGGCAGTTATTTTATAGGCAGTCATTTATTTACAAGTGAGGCAGTTATTTTATGGCCAGTCATTTACAAGTGAGGCAGTTATTTTGTGGGCAGTCATTTGTTTACAAGTGAGGCAGTTATTTTATGGGCCATCATTTATTTACAAGTGAGGCAGTTATTTTATGGGCAGTCATTTATTTACAAGTGAGGCAGTAATTTTACGGGACGTCATTTATTTACAAGTGAGGCAGTTATTTTATGGGCTGTCATTTATTTACAAGTGAGCAGATATTTTATGGGCAGTCATTTATTTACAAGTGAGGCAGTTTTTTATGGGCAGTCATTTATTTACAAGTGAGGCAGTTTTTTTTTATGGGTAGTCATTGATTTACAAGTGAGGCAGTTATTTTATGGGTCACCATTTATTTACAAGTGAGGCAGTTATTTTATGGGTCATCATTTATTTACAAGTGAGGCAGTTATTTTATGGGCAGTCATTTATTTACAAGTGAGGCAGTTATTTTATGGGCAGTCATTTATTTACAAGTGAGGCATTTATTTTATGGGCAGTCATTTATTTGCAAGTGAGGCAGTTATTTTATGGGCAGTCATTTATTTACAAGTGAGGCAGTTATTTTATAGGCAGTCATTTATTTACAAGTGAGGCATTTATTTTCTGGGCAGTCATTTATTTACAAGTGAGGCAGTTATTTTGTGGGCAGTAATTTATTTGCAATTGAGGCAATTATTTTATGCCAGTCATTTATTTACAAGTGAGGCAGTTATTTTGTGGGCAGTCATTTTTTACAAGTGAGGCAGTTATTTTATGGGCAGTCATGTATTTACAAGTGAGACATTTAGTTTATGGGCAGTCATTTATTTACGCATTTAAAATTTGTTAACTGGTGTAAAGCACTGCTCCGATAAGGCCAAATGACTGACTTCACTGTAGTGTCCAAATCATGATTCAGTGCATACGTAGTTTCTAAGTGCTTGTGGTGAGAGGGTGTTGCTGGGGGTAGACAGGGTTTGCAAGGGAAAGGCACATTCACTAGTAAGGAAGGAAACTTCCTGAATAATAGTAGATCTGGCTTCAGGGTCAGTAGGCAAGAGATATAAACAATAGGCTGAGGTTCTTCTGAGTGTGGTCTCAGCAATGGAAAAAATTGGTATAACTCTGGTACAGTCTAATGTTCTTTTGTTAAAAAAAAAAAAAAAACATTGCCTTGTTCTTGGTTAAATTATTCTTGAACTCTTTCCAAATGCTATTTGTGGATTATGGAGAAGCTGTTACCCAGCGGGTCACACAGCATAGAGTCTGAGAGAAAATGACACCACTTTAGAAGAGGCAGTGTATCTGCATGTAAATGATAAAGGTCCTGGTTCTGTGGTGTTGCCTACCTGTCGGAGCAGGACATCATACCTTCTGTTCTTATATTGTGCATTGATTCTCACGCTTCCCTTTCAGGTATTGCATTTGACAAGTTGTTAAGCCAATGTGGTTCGACTAGGTTGCAGAGGTCAACTGTGTTTAATTTACTTACAGCCAATAAAAATGTGATGCAGTGGGGTTATTAGAGGTTTTAATCTGGCTAGTCAAACACTTGCAGTGACTGGTTAAATCCTTCAGTAATCCGCAGCTGGGAAAGGCAGTTTGAAGTGATTGAGCAGCCATTATATTCAGGTGTGACGTACAGTGTCTCTAGATGTAATAGGATGAAGGCTATGGGGAAATCTTGATTTTGTGAGTGAGTTATGTGTTTTGGTTGCACCTAGTGAGAATATAACGCAAGGAATGAATAAAATGGCTACTAGTTAACACTCTGTCAAGGACAGTGCAAGAGTCCATGTTGCCATATACCCTTAGAAGAGGAGACTGGTATTGTCTCACACAAGATTAAACTTATACTTTTCAGCCTCTTAGCACAATAATTCTATAAATCTTAAATAATAAGGGGATAAATCCCAAAACCGGAGACAGATTTTAACTATTGCTCTTACAAACGTAGAAAATTGATAGAATGACAGATTTTGCATTGGCATGCATTCTCTGAGAATATAAAGTCTGAAACTCAAATGTCTGTCATAGTTTAGTGAGTGTAATTCTCAAATCATATGCCAGAAAACCACAACTTTTTATGCGGAACAGACTACAAATATGAGGCAAAGATCTTGATATTCCGTGAAATTCTGGACAGTTACAAAGTATGTTGGTAATGTTTTCCTCATTTTTCAGTTCTAGGTTTGATTTTTTTTTTCAATTTAATATATGCATACTCTGTTACGCAACAATCATGTAAGTCAACTCAGGAGAGAGACACTTGCGGGTTTACACGATTTGCAACAAAAATCTGTACAGCCAACTGAACTGAACTGAAATGCTTGACAGAATTTACTGCTCTGAATGCAATGAAGTATTTTTGCACAATGTTTGTAGTTAAGATTTTTCCACACCATTTAACAATTGTTATTTTTTTCCCTTAGGTGTTTTAATTTAATTTACCGAAAACTTAACTATTATTAGTTAAGGAAAATACAAGACGATGCTGCTGACGGGGGGGTCTTGGCCTGAGTGAAAAAGACAATTACTGAATCAGACAGGACTACACCCCAGGGGTACCCTCTGGTGTGAACGCTGCTTGCATGTGACATGCACATGGAGGAACAGGAGTACAAAATGGGACCGTCAAGGAGTCTGCTTTGTTTTTACAAGGACTACATGTTTCAGAGTCTTATTTATGCATATTTATGCGTAATATTTTGTATGTACATACATATATGTTATAATATATAAATCTGGGTATGACCACTAAGTACCATATGGTCAGCTGTAATGATTTGAAAGCATTGCAGAACAGAGGCTTATGGGTCTACTTGTTAATTAACTCTGGGGATCTGCTCTTCTGCTTTCATTATGTTTCAGGGAGAGCATGTTTCTTGGTTTCATTATGTTTCAGGGAGAGCATGTTTCTTGGTTTCATTATGTTTCAGGGAGAGCATGTTTCTTGGTTTCATTATGTTTCAGGGAGAGCATGTTTCTTGGTTTCATTATGTTTCAGGGAGAGCATGTTTCTTGGTTTCATTATGTTTCAGGGAGAGCATGTTTCTTGGTTTCATTATGTTTCAGGAGAGCATGTTTCTTGGTTTCATTATGTTTCAGGGAGAGCATGTTTCTTGGTTTCATTATGTTTCAGGAGAGCATGTTTCTTGGTTTCATTATGTTTCACCGAGACCATCTTTCTTGGTTTCATTATGTTTCAGGGAGAGCATGTTTCTTGGTTTCATTATGTTTCAGGGAGAGCATGTTTCTTGGTTTCATTATGTTTCAGGGAGAGCATGTTTCTTGGTTTCATTATGTTTCAGGGAGAGCATGTTTCTTTTGTAAAGTCTGGTTAAGAATACTTGGTTTCAGTTACCACACTTGCTTGGCCCGCTCTTGCTCTCCCTTTATTTATGAATTAAGCAGCATGTCTATGCAGAGAGATACATACATGTGTTTTCACTCAGTGGTTTCTTTCAGTCTAATCTGGACCAAAGCAGGAGAGCAAAATGCCAGAGGTGCGAAAAAATCTGTCACACACCAATCTAAAGTCATCAGCTGTCAATTTTACTATACTTTGAACCTCATACTTTGCTGCTTTTATGATAAAATTGAGCTGACATGTTTATGAGATGAACCCTGAGCACGTGACCACAACCATGTAGTCACCATCAGAATGACAGATTGCAAGCAGTAGGTTGCATTACAGGCTCTGTCATGGAGCTCAGTTGAATGAAAAACACAGATGATGAAAAATCACGACTTGCATGTTATTTCCTTATTAATAAATAATGAAAATGAGTTATAAGTCAGGGGTTTGATACTAGTGTGCAGCTGAGTTCTAAACTATTGCATTTGCTAATTTATGCCCTGGATGCCCGTTGTTCCCATTACGGGAACACCTCTTAGTGTTAATTAGTAATCGTGAATCTAAAAAAATTACTGTATTAACAATTAGCAAGATCATTTTAGAAATTGCTCCATTAATACTCCTGGATGTGTGGAGCTGTGGTCTGCACTTCAACTCACAACAGTCATTGTGCACTAACAGGCTGCACAACTCAGTCATTGTGTACTAAGAAGCTGCACAACTCACAACAGTCATTATGTATTAACAGGCTGCACAACTCACAACAGTCATTGTGCACTAAAAGGCTGCACAACAGTCATTGTGCACTAAAAGGCTGCACAACAGTCATTGTGCACTAACAGGCTGCACAACTCACAACAGTCATTGTGCACTAACAGGCTGCACAACTCACAACAGTCATTGTGCACTAACAGGCTGCACAACTCACAACAGTCATTGTGCACTAACAGGCTGCACAACTCACAACAGTCATTGTGCACTAACAGGCTGCACAACTCACAACAGTCACTGTGTACTATGAGGGTGCACAGGCTGCTGTTTCAGCACATCTCACAACAGACATTGTGAACTATGATGGTGCACAGGCCGCTGTTTCAGCACAAAACACAACTACCACTGTATTTTATGAGGCTGTACAGGCTGCTAAAGTGCACAAGCACCCTTGGTAATGACCAGTGCAGGGTGTGAGATCACAGCTCGGTAGCCTGTAGAACTCTGCACACAGAGGCCGTGAAATGGTCAATGACACTGCATTTTCCATGCTACCACTTGTTGTTTATGACATTTGACTCCCACCCCAGTGGGTCTAGACATGGGAGACATTTGACTCTCACCCCAGTGGGTACCAGACATGGGAGACATTTGACTTCCAGTCCAGTGGGTACTAGATGTAGGAGACATTTGACTCCCACCCCAGTGGGTACCAGACATGGGAGACATTTGAATCCCACCCCTACTATTACCACCATTTTTTAAACCAAGACTAAGAAACTCCCTGGTGTGCATTTCAGACAATCACAGATGGATTTGTAAAGGCACCTGTGTAGTGGAGTGCTGGCCTGTGACATGAAGTGAATATCCTACCTGTGAGAGGAACACAGCCTTTGAGAGGGCAGGGAAGAAACATGTTGGAGCAGCTTTTTAATAGAAGGCAGGCACTAATTTATTATATTTGGGGGGGGGGGCAAATGAGAATGCATTCAATGCATGTGTATAGGGTCATTATAGTTCAAACCTCTGAACAGAAACCATTGCCAAAGGAATGATGGAAGAGTGACTGGTGTGACTGCACCGTGTCCCCCTGGTGCCTGTTTCACCTTGTCTTTGGCAGTACACGAAGTAACAGGATACTAAACTAGTCATTGAGCAATCCCAGAGAGATCCAATGTGTCTGACTCAGGGGTTAGGCAGGGGAATGTAAACAAAACATTCCAAAATGTGTCTGAGTCAGGGGTGGGCAGAGGGAATGTGAACAAAACATTCCAAAATGTGTCTGAGTCAGGGGTGGGCAGAGGGAATGTAAACAAAACATTACAAAATGTGTCTGAGTCAGGGGTGGGCAGGGGGAATGTGAACAAAACATTCCAAAATGTGTCTTGAGTCAGGGGTAGGCAGGGGGAATGTGAACAAAACATTCCAAAATGTGCCTGAGTCAGGGGTAGGCAGGGGAATGTACACAAAGCATTCCATGGTCCTTATATAAAAGTGTAAGGGAATTTCCTTGATACTCTGACCAGATTTGTAGTAATCAGTATGAATACCTCCTGAGGACTCCCCTGGAAAGAGGTTACTGGCCTATTAAGACTAACTGGGTCAGCAAAGCAAGAATAAGAAAAATAATGTCCCATGATAATTAATCTCAAAAAAGCTTCCTTTTCTGCTCCACCATTGTCTGTGAAAACAGTGAGTGCTGCTAATAGTACACATTCCTTTAAAATGTTAAGGTAGTAGTGATGGAGTCATGCATGCCATTGACTAACACAGTGTGCAGTATCACAGAGATAAATCCCACACGCTGACATTCGCTATCTCAGTGCCTTCTTGCTCAGTGCATGCATCATCTATGAATGTCAGTGTGTAGCACAGCCCGGTGCTCATCCGTCCTCCCCACTGCTGACTGTGAACGTGGAAGTGGAGCCTGGTATATACAGTAACTAACACAGTGTGGAGTATCACAGAGATAAATCCCACACGCTGGCATTCGCTGTCTCACTGCATTCTTGCTCAGTGCATGCACAGTCTGTGAATGCCAGTGTGTAGCACAGCCCAGTATTCATCTGCCACCCCCCAGTGCTGACTGTGAATGTAGAAGAAGAGCCTGGCATACAGTGAGCTGGGCAGTAGAACCTGATGAAGACTGTCTGTGAAGAGTATTCCAGAATTTGCCCAAGCAGACAACCCAGAAAGTGGTCACCTGTAGAAAAACATAAACATATAGCAAACCTTTGTCCAAGTATAATATGATTGGGTGGGTAACAGCTTTGCTGTCAGTATTTGTACTTTTTATCCCTAAACTATGGTCACAGTGCCTGCACACAAGGTTACATGTTAGCCAGTAAGAAATGGGATAATCTAAGAGTTTTCTTTTGCATATAGTCCAAAAAACTGCACTGTAAATGTGAAACCATGCCTTCCATGCTGTTTTACGTGTTCATATTAATACTAAAGCTACAAAAGGAATCCAGATGATGTGCAAGGGAGGGTTAGTGATGTGTTTCTCAAATGACTTCTTAGCATGTGGAAGTGAAGCTTTATCTAAGGAAGATTGCATAGCAATACTGTTTAAAAGGAACAAAAGAGAACCAGTTTTATATCATACGTAAGAACAGTTTTATATCATACGTAAGAACAGTTTTATATCATACGTAAGAACAAAATCAGTATTTTTAAAATGCCTCATGCTTCAGGCTCGTGTGAAGAGCTGTCTTGAAGTAAAGACTTTATGTTATTTAATTTGTATATTAATTTGTTATATATGCATTTCAAGCTTTCAGCTATTTACGCGGGAGGGCCACAATGTAGAAAATATTTTGTGATTTCTTTTTATATTGTATCAGTTTGTATAATAAAAGTTATTTTTTGTAATAAAAGTGTTCACTTTTTAAGAGAACAGTCAGTGTTTTGTGTTCTCTGTGCAGTGTATTTCAAATTAGAAACAGGGATTTACAGCACTTCTGTGGGTTACTGGCACAGGCTTCAAAGACGTTTCTTCTTAGATACGTTTGGTTAGCCACTGTTTAGCTTCTAGAAGAAACTTTTCTCTACTCATCACTAGAGGATGATACTGAGAAACTAACAGCGATTGCGTTAGGTAACAATAGCGCTACTCCAGTCCAATGTTCTAGGTAACAATAGTGCTACTCCAGTCCAATGTTCCAAATGAAACCACGATAAAAAACAGTTTTATTATTCGACAGGAATGAGCGCTTTCGTCTGTCTATATCCAAAGACTTTTTCAGATTCAAATACAAGCTACAAACACATACCTTATATCCATGTAATTAATCACCTGACCCACTTAATAAATGCTTCCCCTCATATTCATTAAAGGTATACACATCACAATGTATAAGAACAAACAATAACTTGCATATATACATCTAACCAACATTTAAATTTTAAGAATGTTGTTGTTTGTCTTTCGGCTTTTTCCCAGTAAAGAGTCGCCACAGCGGAACTCCAGTCTGCTAATGATTGCAGAAGATTTTTACGAAACGCTGAGGTTCCAGCTCGACGCCCAACCTTCAACGAAGGCACGCCCATTTACGCACGCATGTCTTTCGAACACTACCCAACATGCAGACTCTACACAGAAGGCACTCCCAAGCCAAGCCGAGAATCGAACGGGAGAACCTTTTGCTGTCAGGTAACAATGCTACCGCCATACCACCGCGGCATATTTAAATTTTAAGAATAATAGCTAAAAAGTCATAAAAAGTTATAAATTGTAAGATTTCAATTTAAGAATGCAAGTAATGCTTGCATAGTCATTTAATCCAGGTGGATTAAAGGCTGCCAGCCTAATTTGCCATTTTAATTCATGTGCCTCAAGTATATCCTTCCATGGTCCCCCCAGGATTCTTTTCCACAATTTCTAAGCCAGCAGACACAAACTTTTGACCAGCATGTTGACTCACATGTTTTGTCAGAGCATTACTATCTTTTAAATGTTTAATGTCCAGCTGGTGCTCGTATATACACTTCCTAGATTCCTGGGACTTCCTGAAAAAGGTGAAAGATTTAACCTTTAAGGAAGGTATAGTATTTCTTACCATTGACGTGGTCAACTTATTTAATGTCATCCCACATGAGCTTGGCCTAGAATGGTTTCAGGATTTTCTTTATTGTTCTGGAGAATTCTCTAACACTGAAGTTTATGTTTTATGTACCCTAATGGAAACTGTTTTGAAATGTAACTATGTCTATTTTGAATGACAATATTACCACCAGACTTGTGGGGGGGGGGGCAATGGGGGTGGCTTGTGCTCCCATTTTCTCTAATATTGTTATGATTGAATGGGAGCGGAGATTTCTCCTGGGGTCTGAATTTGTACAACACTGGGCCATGTATTGTAAATTTTTGGATGATGTGTTTTTGGCATGGCAGGGACCCTATGATGAAATTGAAAAGTTTATTGACTATCGTAATAGTAGTACAACCTTTCTTAGATTTACCTACACTGTTAATGCTGAAAAAATTAATTATTTAGATGTTGAAATTGGTAGGGACCAGGTCAATAAGAGATTTGTGAGCAACATATACTGGAAACCCACCCATTCGAAAACCTTGTTACATTTTAACAGTTGTCACCCATTGCGTAACAAGAGAGGTATCATTAAAGGCCAATATATACGTTTGGCCTGCATGATTTCTGAAGAATATGATTTTAATTTTGAATGTGAAAAGTTAATAGGTATATTTACTAGGCGAGGGTACCCCGTACCATTGATTCTGGGTATAATTTTGGAAATAAAAGAGAAGAGGGCCACAAGTGTAATTAAACCCATTTTGAGAGACATTGAGGCTGGGGAGGATGAACCACATGCTAGCGAGAATTTATGCAGCAACAATAATGAGTTCTCCCGTGTTTTTGTTACTACCTACAGTACCGAATATTATGATATAATTCATATCTTAAGGAAGAGTTGGGGCATCTTCTCCTGTTTCGAAGGAATATTGGAACAGTTAGGTGTAGCTCCCAAGGTGGTTTGTAGGAGGGGTAGAACTATTAAAGATTGTCTCGAGTGGAATCCTACCAACTACACTCGATGACAAGGCACATTTAAATGTGGCTCATGAACACAATATATATATATTAGAGAGGGCGACACTTTCAATATTAATGAAAAAGCTTTGAAACCTAAGCTTTATTGCAATTGCGATACGAAGGGCTTAGTGTATGTGGCCCTATGCACTTGTTGCCCGGGATTCTATGTGGGTAAAACCCAAAGGCGATTTAGGGAGCATATATACGAGCACCAGCTGAACATTAAGCATTTATAAGATAGTAATGCTCTGGCAAAACATGTGAGTCAACATGCTGGTCACAAGTTTGTGTTTGCTGGCTTAGAAATTGTGGAAAAGAATCCTAAGTGTGTGTTTGCAGTTTGTATTTGAATCTGAATAAGTCTTTGGATATAGACAGACAAAAGCGCTCATTCCTGTGGAATAATAAAACTGTTTTTTATTGTGACACCTTTGGTGGTTTAATTTGGAACATTGGACTGGAGTAGCACTATTGCTTGTAAAATTATAAGTTACTCATCTTTGCAGAAATATTCCCTCCAGCCTAGTTGCATGCCGTCTTTTCTGATTATGTTAAGATGTAAGAGAACCGGATGATAGATGAACCATGCATTAATTGTTTTTGCTTGTTCTGCTTACACTTTTTCCAGACCAAGCCACTAATAATAAATTTCCAAGAACCATATGGAAATGTCAGGGGATACTGTTCTATGAGCTGCAGCATCTTATCTTTTTTTGAATCGGTTTTCAAACAGCATGTAGTCATACCTGCTGATTGACTGCTGTAACCCAGGAAGGACTGCACCAACAGGCAGCTGCCCTGGACAATGCGGCACATTTAAGGGACATGATCAGTATTTGCAGAAGGAAAAGGGGTGCTGCATTAATGAGTGTGCTGGTTTCTGTTATTCAGTACAAAAATTTACAGATGTAAATAGACCTGAGGAGTGTATACAGTGTAAATGCTTCCTTCTCATATGTAAACGTGTATTAATAAGTTTCCTTAGTCACACTGTGTCTTCCAGAAAACCCTGGTCCACAGTAACTGCATATTTATACAAAATCACTCTTCACTGCCTACATCCACCTCCTCAAAACTGTGGCAGCTGTACTTCAGCTGAGTCTTGTGGCACTTTATGCTACGCATGTCTGAAGTCAAGGATCTGCTAACAGAAGTGAGTAATGTACTTCCTCAGAGCCCGGTATGTAATGTGAATGCATCACACATTCTTATTTTTATTGAATATACTGCTTGCCTGTCCTCATCTGGTCCCACGCCTTGAAGTATAGCTACGAACTGTGAATGACACCATCCTTCACAGATTGGTTATGATAGTCTGACTGAGCATCTCTGGGTTTGTTCACATGCTGGTTTGTAAATTTAATTGATGGCTGACCAAGCAGATGGATATACAAGACTGAATCAGGCAGTAGCTGTGAATTTTTTGTCTTTATTCTAAAGAAAAAAGATCAGAGTGATACAGTTGTATGTGCATGTGTATGTGAAACATCAAGTAACGTAAAATGTACTGTAAACAGAGCAATGTGCTGAGTGCACTGGTCTTGTTGGAGTGCAACTTCATATGATCAAGGCACGGCAGAGATGGAGGACTTCGAAGATAGGCGACACTAAACTTCCATACATGTTTCCACGCAAACAATTATTGGAGAGTGGATATTTCAGGAGATGACATTACTGAAACTTCACCAGGGAGCTTATTTTGTAATAGCAGTAATGAACTGAGAAGTGGGCCACTGTGTTGCTAAACCTAGTAAACACCCAACATGATTTACATTAGTTATGACAATCTTCCAGGCACATATTTACCCACCTTAACTGACTCATCTTTCTGGGTGGGGGGGTTGTATAAGATGTGCATGGTATGGCATCTTGCCAGCATACCCAAAATTAAATCCATTTCTCTTTGAACACCAAGAAGTGGTAAGCATACAAACCTCTCACCTTTTTGCTCAAGAATTCTGGACAAAGCCAAAAATAATGCAAGGGCAAAAGACAAAATGAGGGACAGATTTTAAATATTACTTAATTAATTCAAAAGGTTGGAAAGAACATGTGTTTTCTGAGCAATAAGAACTACACAACTCTAATGACTGGAGTTATTCACAGACTGTAATTCTCAGTGATTTACCAGAAAAATCAAAACAAATTACAATGGATAGGTCAAAATATGAGGCAAAATCAGGGTCAGCGGAGCTGAGAGATATGCTGACACAGCGAGGTTTTTTTATGATCAATCGTATCTCTTTCATGAAACCATCTAACTTTTATTTTTATAAATAGATGCAAAATTAACACACATCTTTGTAAAACGTCATGTCAATCCAGGTCACAACTTTTTCACTGAGCTTATACAGCCATGCTTCATTAAAAGGTTTAGCTGTGCAATGCATTCAAACTGTACAATATCAGTCATTTGTAAGACAGGGCTATCTAACCCTATTTTAAAGATCTGTTTAAACAACAAGCTGCTTCTTTTCTGAACTCTAGCATTTATTAGAGTGTCTTAACTTTTGAAAAAGTTAATTTATCATGTGAATAATTTATGTTCTGGTTTGGCTTTTATGCACTACTGTCACATATCTGCTGCAGGTTTCTTTGTAAGACAGTGAAAGACAATATAGCATTGAACACTTAATTCTGCACCCAGTGGCCTCTGTCAGAGAGGGGAAGTTTGGCAGATGTTATTATGAATATATACCACTTCTGGGCTACCCTGAAAATGGCCAGAGATTTAAAGGCATCCACCTAGTCAACAAAATAAAATGTATGCAGCAAAATAAAATACATGGGGACCTAACTAAATGCTTTGAAGCACATATCTTTATGCATAAAGTTATGTGTTCATTATTTACATTGTATAATGTCCCTCTCAGATGTTGTAATTAGTCTGCAAAGCTGTTAATTTTAATTAGTTAATTTTTCAAGTCAGTGAGAAAATTTATTTTCTTTCCAGCTGTCCTCTTTTATTCTAAGACTGTTTTACAGGACATTATTTATTCTTGGGAATGTCCTCCACTGACTGCTAATAACACATGCATGGACTTTTTAATTATGTATGTGTGCCATGTAACAGATACTCTGGGAGAGAGAAGTGATTAAGGGAGGTGTTTGGTAAGCTAACCATTAAGTTCCACTGTTAAGAAAGGAGTTGGGGGACAGCTTAGTTGCACACCTCTGTTTCTCTGCCTACCCACAGTACATTTATTTTATTTATTTAACATTTGTTAACTGGGAAAGTCTGATTTGGAACGAAGACAATTTTTCAGATTAGGCCCGGGGAGAAATGCTCCAGATACATGTCTTTGTAACATGGGAGGAAACAGGAGCACCCAGAGGAAACCCACACGAACGCAGGAAGGACATGCAGACTCCACACAGAAGGCACCCCAGCCGAGAATCGAACTGGAGAACCTTATGGTTAGGGAACCATATTAGCATGTAGCCCAGTGGCTTGCTGCACATCTGTCCCCACAGCATATTAGTATTTAGCCCAGCAGCTTGCTGCTCATCTGTCCCCTCAGTATATTAGTATGTAGCCCAGTGGCTTGCTATTAGTATGTAACCCAGAGGCTTGCTGCACATCTGTCCTCACAGTATATTAGTATGTAGCCCAGTGGCTTGCTATTAGTATGTAACCCAGAGGCTTGCTGCACATCTGTCCTCACAGTATATTAGTATGTAGCCCAGTGGCTTGCTGCACATCTGTCCCCACAGTATATCAGTATGTAGCCCAGCGGCTTTCTGCACATCTGTCCCCACAGTATATCAGTATGTAGCCCAGCGGCTTTCTGCACATCTGTCCCCACAGTATATCAGTATGTAGCCCAGCGGCTTGCTGCGCATCTGTCCCCACAGTATATCAGTATGTAGCCCAGTGGCTTGCTGCACATCTGTCCTCACAGTATATTAGTATGTAGCCCAGCGGCTTGCTGCACATCTGTCCTCACAGTATATTAGTATGTAGCCCAGTGGCTTGCTGCACATCTGTCCTCACAGTATATTAGTATGTAGCCCAGTGGCTTGCTGCACATCTGTCCCCACAGTACATTAGTATGTAGCCCAGCGGCTTGCTGCACATCTGTCCTCACAGTATATTAGTATGTAGCCCAAGCGGCTTGCTGCACATCTATCCTCACAGTATATTACTATGTAGCCCAGCGGCTTGCTGCACATCTGTCCTCACAGTATATTACTATGTAGCCCAGCAGCTTGCTGCACAGTTGTCCTCACAGTATATTAGTATGGAGCCCAGCGGCTTGCTGCGCATCTGTCCCCACTGTATATCAGTATGTAGCCCAGCGGCTTGCTGCACATCTGTCCCCACAGTATATCAGTATGTAGCCCAGCGGCTTGCTGTGCATCTGTCCCCACAGTATATCAGTATGTAGCCCAGCGGCTTGCTGCTCATCTGTCCCCACAGTATATCAGTATGTAGCCCAGCGGCTTGCTGCACATCTGTCCCCACAGTATATCAGTATGGAGCCCAGCGGCTTGCTGCACATCTGTCCCCACAGTATATCAGTATGTAGCCCAGTGGCTTGCTGCACATCTGTCATTACAGTATATCAGTATGTAGCCCAGCAGCTTGCTGCGCATCTGTCCCCACAGTATATCAGTATGTAGCCCAGCGGCTTGTTGTGCATCTTTAACAAATTTATAAATGATCTACGCTCTGCTTTGAAGCACGGCACTCTTGTACAATATGCAAATGAGTCTACACTCATCTACACAGCCTGTAACCTGCAAAAATTTAAAAAAATTACTCAAGAATCCTTTACGATCATAGAATTCTGGCTAGACAACTCACAACTCCTACTTAAGACCCAAAAAATGAAATTACTACAGTTCACTCTAAAGAACGGTCTCCCAAAACAAAACTCTTGTTAAAATCATGTCTTTAAATGACACCCTGTTTGAATAGGTCCCTAACATCAAACTCTTAGGAGTCACAATTGATGACAACTTGAAATTTGATCTACACTTCTAAACTGCTGTTAAAAAATATGATGTACATAACAAAACCTTACCTAACAGACAGAACTAGAGATACCATAGCTAATGCCTGCTTCCTACCTACCCTACTCTATACCTCCCTACTCTTTACTAACCTACAAACATCCACACAAACAAAGATGAAACAATGCTACAACAAAATAGCACACTTTGCTGCAAATCACCCCTTTAGAACTCATCACTGTTCTGCCCTTAAACAACTACATTGGACTGTACTCCAACATCGCCTTCACAATAGTCAGCTACTGCTAATGTATACCCTGATAAGTATCTGGCACTAAAAGCCATGCTTCAGCACTACCACCCTACCATGGACTGAACTCCCACATCACCCCACTGTAGTCAGCTACTACTGGCTCACACTATAATATACTACCTTGATAAGTATCTGTCACTAAAGGACATACTTCAACACTGCCACCCTACCATGGACTGAACTCACACCTCACCTCCACTATAGTCAGCTACTGCTAACGTATACCCTGTTAAGTATGCCACACTAAAAGACATATGCTTCAACACTACCACCCTACCATGGACTGAATTCCCACATCATCTCCACTATAGTCAGTTACTACTGGCTCACAATACTACCTTGATAAGCATCCATCACTAAAAGACATGCTTCAGCACTACCACCCTACCATGGATTGAACTCCCACTCCCATGTCACCGCCACTATAGTCAGCTACTGCTAACGCATACCCTGATAAGTAGCCGGCACTAAAAGGCATGCTTCAACACCACCACCCTACCATGGACTGAACTCCCACCTCATCTCCACTATAGTCATCTACTACTAACGTATACTCTAATATGCTACCCTGATAAGTAGCCGGCACTAAAAGGCGTGCTTCAACACTACAGCCCTACTAAGGCTTTTCATTCTAAAGACAAACTCCTCCTCTCCGTCATTACAGACCAAAACATATGCATCTTCCTTATGTCCTCCCACATGCTTTCAGGCTTTTTGAAAACCAACAAACACTCAAAAGGCATCTAAGAAAACACCTCACAACACCCTGGTTTTGTAGCTGCACATCTCCAAGATAAATATAACATCTCTGCTTTCTTCTTCCTGGTCTACTATACCTCTGTGCTGTTCTATTCTGCTATCAACTGTCTCTCTCTCTCTATGCCTCTGTCAACTCTTTTGCCAGTAATTTCATTCATATATCAAAATTAAATCAAACTTTTGCTTTCTACCATTTGCAAATAACTCAGTATTCTGTATTGTGACAGCTATCCTATTACATAGTTATTTAACTATATTTGTATAGATTACAACTAGTATAAAAAGTCTTGCTTCTATACGTATAGCTACTATTATCTATTTTGACACTGTAAAATTTATTTTAATTGTATTCTGCCTGAAATTGTTGATAACTTGAAAGATTTTTTGTACTGCATGTACTAGAGTTTTTCTACCCTGGCCTTTGTGCCCAGCCAGACTCCCCAGGTCGTCAAATGTAAAATAAATAAAATAAAATAAAATATACTTGTGATAATGGACACATTCTCATGTCTGTTAGTAATGCTTATAGTCTGCTATTTGTTGAATTCTTCTACTTGCCACAATGTCTGTTTTATTCATTGTGTTTGCCTAACTGACATGCATCATGGCTGAGAAGGGTCATCGGTCTAATTCCCTTACCTGTTTTACAAAACAAGAAAAATAGATAGAGAGATCACTAGACAGACTGAGATATGTTTAGATAGACAGAAAGATAGATGGATAGATAGACATAGACAGGGAGACAGACAGATATATGGAAAGACACCATACTATGCCGTGTGTAATTTCATTATAAAATAATTAGTATGTTATAGTGATATTTACTTTTGGTAATATATGCAAGCTGAAGCAAATTTTTAGTGACTTAGTAATCGCACTTTTAGAATGACAAATTCCCAAGGTTATGTTGTCCAGCCAGAACTCTCTGGTTTGTAGTCAGGCCTCATATTGCTACCCACTCCAAACATTAACATTTAAAAAAGCCCACATCCGTCCACGTACTGCATTATAAAGTTAAGAAATGTGATTACTCCTTTTTAGCTGCGGCTTTCTTAAATGATAAAAAAGCTGTTTTAGAGGACTATTTCTGCTATATTCATGTTTTTGCACAAGTCACGCAAGCAGACAATTGTCAGTGTCCCGAGTCATTTTTGTTTCTTTTCTATGAGATGCTTAGAAATAAATTCACTCAGTTGAGCAGATGCCTGGCTATACCCATGCTCAAGATAATAAGAGTAGAGAAAAACATGCTTTTTGAATTCACTTTCTGCATGATATCTCTAATACCAAGGGAGCCATAATAGCTGAGAAGAGCACACACTCTAACAGACTGCAGGTTCCTCTTTGTTTTATCATATTACTGTTTAAGGATTTAAGACTTCTATCAGGGCAGTACTATTCCAGAAATGTGTTTAAGTGATAAGGAATTGAATGGGTGAAGAAACTTAAAACATAAGTAAGCAGCAGGAAGTCAGGCCGATTCCAGAATGATAACCATGAAGAGTTGTTAAGTTACAGTGTTTGAATATGGCCCGAATGCAGCTTGCTTTCAGACTGGAAATGTTTCTTAACATTTCTGCATATTTACATGAGTTCCCACCTGGAAGTCTAATGTAAAGGGCACAATCTGCAAAAAAAAAAGATAATCTTGTACCTGGAGCAGGGTGTGAAATGGTCTTTAATCTTGAAAAAAAAAAGCTATCCAATGTTGGGCTATTTTTTAGTGTGACATTTACCTGCTCATCTAATGTTAAGTCACCACCCAGAGTAATGTCCAAATAGTATACAGTACCTTTGCTTTCACTCAGGGTCCCACTGCTTGTGTTGATCGATAAGAACAGATAGTATGTAGAATGACAATTACTACCAAAATAGAATACATTGCGTTTTTCTGGCACTGAGTACCAGATGAGGGTCTATGTTAAATTTTCAAACGCTGGAAATGTCTATCGTCATATGGTCGAGACCATATGATCGACATTTCAAGTGTAGCGCTGTATGGTGCAGAATGAGAGAATTTCCCTTTTCTCCACTGAAGTGCAGTCTCGGAGTTGGTATATTTAAGTAGGGGGGTGAGGGGCTTGCCCCCCTGCTCATACTGTTAAGGTGTGTTTTTTTTTTTTTTTATTCTATATTCGAACTTCCAAATGTTGACCATATGGTCTTGAACATATGGTATTCGACATTTTGGACGTTTGAATATATGACATAGACATACTTTTGACTTACTGTAGCTTAACTGAGGCACCGAATTTGTGGTATTCAGTGTCATGGTTAAACACATTCAATATGAGAAAAATCACTTCCCCTGAATTAGAAATTCAAAAACCTGCTTTTCTTTTTCATCTGAAAAGATTTTCTCATGTTTAATGTTAAGTTTCAGCTCTCCAGGCAATTGTGATTCAGCCTGTCAGTAGTTAGGAATGCCACACTTAATTATCTGACTGCCAGTAGGCATTAAAGAGTGAAGTAGACTAAATTGTTTCAATTTTTTTTTTTTTATTTTACATTTGTTTACCGGGAGAGTCTGACTGGGCATAAAACCCTTTTTCAGAGGTGGCCCAGGGAGAAAAGCTCCATTATTAGTAAACTATTTTGTTAATAGAAAGAAAATTGTATAATACAATACAGAGATTCATAACAGTAAAAAGAGAACAGAATAAATTGGTCAATGGGAGACCAATAATCCTGTAGAACAATGCTTCTAGAAGACAGTTCTTACAGTAGTAGCAGGTAGTGGCATTGTATACAATGAGAGTGCAATTATGATACTTAGTCATATATACAGGTAGCATAGCAAACTGAAGACTTAAATCTGGCAGATATTAACAGTGAGAAAGAAAAATAACAACATAAGGAAGTCATATGGCTTAAATTCAATGCTCATTACATATGCAATTAAAATTTTAAAATAAGCTAGTTCCATGGTTTGGGCTACCCATGCCCAGTACATGTACAAGTCCAGGAATTGGTGAGGTGGGCGTTAATGTGATGGTTGAAGTTTTTTAAGCTAGTTATACTTCTAATTTCAAGTGGTAAGGCATTCTACAGTTTAACAATGTAGTATGAGTATAGGGAGTCATCTGAGCTATTTTTACTCCTGATTACTTCAATTAGAGCTTTATTAGTGGATCTTAGTGGAAAGGTACTTATATGGGGATTGAGGAGGCCTTGTAGAGCTGGTGTTTTATCGGGTTTATAGTACGTTTGGTGGGCAGTAGAGAGTTGTTTGAGAAGGAGTTGGTGGGGTAGTTCTAACCAGGATAGTTGTCTTGGGGCCTTACAATGATGGGTTCTAGGAGGACAGCTAGTGGCAAATTTAGCTGTCTTATTATAGCAGGCATATAGCTTGCTTAGGTCTGATTTGGAGAGGTTGGTAAGGCTGGATGAGGCGTATAGTAAAGTTGACAGAAGATGAGTTCTGGCTGTGGTTATTCTGGAGTTTGTGGTTAGGTAGTTTTTGCATCTGTATAAGGTACTTATTTTCTTGTGTACTTTTTTTTACAGTCTGGACAATGTGTAAGTTGAACTTCAGATTTTGATCTATAACAACACAGAGAAGTTGGGTGGATGGTACTGGTTCAATCAAAGTCTTATTACTGGATGTGATGTTGACGTAAGTGGATTGGGTTTTGAATTTAGTAGAGTGGAAGAGCATGAGTTTAGTTTTATTTGGGTTCAAGATTAATTGGGCATCTTCCAATCATGATTCAATAACACTGAAGGATGTTTGCGTTAAGTTTTGTAGTTCAGGTTGAGTTGGGGCAGAACATATGACAGTGGAGTCGTCTGCATACTGTATAAGGGTGGCTAGAGTTGAGGGGTCTTAATTTGACCTGTTCGTGGTATTTTATTTAAAGTGGTCCAGAATTTTTGAGGATTATTTTAGTATTTAGCTTGTAAACTAGTATAGTAGTTCTTATCAAGTCTTATTTGGGTTTTGGCTTTGTTTCTTAGCTGGAGATACTTCTGGTGAGCAACTATTGATTTTTTGTGGGTGCATTCATGTCATGCTTTATCCTTTTCTTTTAGGAGTGATTTTGTCTGTTTAGTGAGCAAAGAAGAGTAATTAGATTTTGCTCATATTGTCCTGATAGGGGCCATGTTATTTAAGATATTTAAAAATGTGGTGTTAAAGTAGTCGACTGCACTCTCCAGGGATAACATTTTGAGGGGTTTCCAGTTGCAGAGCTTAAGGGATGTTATGAATTCTTGAGGCCTGATATTTTTGGTGTTGCGAAGTTGGTAGGTAGATGTTGGGAGGTGGTCACTGAGTGAATCGGGGAGGGTACCAGAACTATAGGAAAGTGTGAAGTAGTTGGTGAGAATCCAGTCGAGGAGAGTTTCCTTTTTAGTAGTTTTATCAAACCTCGTTGTGGTTTGAATTAATTGGGTAAAGCCGTAGAGGTTAGGGTAGTCAGAGGTGCAGGAGTACCAGTTAATATTAAAGTCCCCTAGTATAATGGTCTCTTGTGGGAGGATATTAGAGAACCATTGTAGGATGGTTCAAATGTGTCTGTGTTGTTGCCAGGAGGAATATAGGTACCTATGATGTTGATATTTTTATTTTGGTTGAGTTTTATTTTAGCCAAGAGTATTTCTAAGTCTAAGTTGGAGATATTAGGGGGGGGGGGGTTAAGGTTAACCCTCTCTAATGTAAGATGTTTTTTGAAGAGCAGAGCTATACCGCCACCCCTTTTGGTCTTCCTATCTTGCCTGAGAATGCTATAGCCAGTGGGAAGAATTTCATTACCAAGGATATCTGGTTTCAAAGTTATAAAATCCTAAATTATTTAAACACATACATGTGTGCTTAATTCAAATATTAGTATGTTGTTCAGTACTGAGGTTGCAATGAGTTTCTAAATTCTGAAATTACAGCTAGGCATTTGAACAGCACAGGATGCTAGGGTTAAAAATTGTTATGATTCCCATTTTAGACACAATAATTCTGCTTTTGTCTTGAAAAGGCAAACACTTAAAATTCATTCTACATGAAACTGGATGAAATGTTTTGGCTTTAGACCAAAGCATGGCATTGATTTCAGTGAAGTAAATAACAGCTTAGTTTAAACAGAAGGAAAAGATTGCAGTGATTTAGCATTGGATGGACTCACAGATTGCATGTTCTCACGGAGTTTTGGAATTATACACCAACTTGCACACCTGCTTTAAGAATGCAGTTTCCACCCCCACATCTAAGCACATAGTCATAGTACAGGTATCAAAAAATGCACCCCATCCTGGTAAAGCTGGCATTTGTTTAGCAGGTCTATGATAAAACATAAGACAGACCGATCAAGACAGGTTCGCAAGTATATATTCACAGAAAATGTGGGGAATCCAATAAGGACACACATGAGAATGGGATTTGTGAGGTGCTCATGATACAGAAAAAGTTGTTCAGCTCAGGGAGCTTTGGGGTAGCAGAGGATGTGGTGCCTACAGGAAAATGGGGGAGCTTTATGGTAAAAAATGGAACAGTACATTTGATGGTGGACTGGCTAGTCAGGCTGCACGGGACAGAGTGGGATTGGAAAAGACAACAAGAGATCAGCAGGCAAGATGTGGGGTAGGAAATAGGGGGGGGAGAGAGAGTGGGAGGACATTGATAGAGATTGTCCAAAGGCTATAGGTAATTGGGGTGACACTGAGAAAGGTGAGGTGTGAAAGTGGGAGATGCAGCCAAAAAAAGGTCATGGCGAAAGAAGCCAAGGTGGAAGGATATATGCAGACAGTAGTGATGAAGGGATTTTCCCATTCAGCTAGAAATTTCTTCTTTGTGAAGGGTAATAATACCTATTAACCGATCCCCTGGTGTAAATTACCTAAGCTAGTCATTCACATTATAGACTCATTGTTGTATCCCTTGGGTTTCCTGTATAGGATCATAGCAAGTTACTAGGCTACTGGCCCTGAGGTCATTATAAGTCTAGCCAATAAATTATCTCATGTTCCCACAAGTCAGCACCCAATGCCCCTGTCCAGCAGGGACACAGGTGGAATCCCAGGGGTGTATTTTCTGTTTCCCATCCAGTCTCCGGGTTCCTCTTAAAGAGGGATAACGAGGTACTCGGCTTGACATGGAGAGGGAGTCTGTTCCACGGATGGGGGAGTCTGTGGGACACAAATCTGTCCCAACAGCAAGTCCTATTAATGTCGCAGACCAAGTTGAGGTTTTGCATGCAGGTCACACAAGTGGAGTTTGGCTTGCGGATATGCAGCAATTCATTAAGGTGGGGTGCGAGATTGATCTGTATGTCAGACATAGATCACCTCTGAGGAGTCTGTATGAGATGGAGTAGAGGGAGAAGACATTTAACTCATAATTGTAGGATAGATTTGTGAAGCCCTTGATTCTCCTGGTCAGGAACCTCTGTGGTCTCTTCAGCTGCTGCATGTGCTTTGGGAGGTACATGCCGAAAGAGGCGTTATACTCAATGATGGACCTGATAAGGGAGGAATACAGAAGTTATGACTTCCTTGTTTCTAGAAGAAATACTCTTACTAATGAGGTGAGCCATGTAGAAAGCAATGGAGGCAACATGATGGTCAAAAGTTAGATTGCTGTCAACTTGGATGCCCAGGTCCCTCACAACTGCTTACATGCTTAGGACATTGTTATTAATGTGATAATTTGTGGAGACATCACTCTCCCAAAGGGAGAGACCTTGTTTCTGGCACCAGTCATTTTTCTGGGTCAGACTCTATTGTAGTATGTCTACATCACTAGGGGAGTTGATAACAGTGCCGAGCTTCCAGTCATCTGCAACCTTGGTCAGCCATAGACCCCTGGTTTTGGCTTGCACCTCAGAAAAGTATATCCCAAACAGCAAGGGCCCCAAGACTGATCCCTGGGGTACACCAGTCATTACAGGCCTACTACTTCAGATAGCTTCCCCTATTTTGACTCAGTGAGTTCTATCCACTCGGCAGAGATGAAGCCAGTACACAGGTATAGGTTGAATAGGGTGCCTAATGGTGCTGCGAGTTCCTACCTGAGTTGATGCAGGATGCAGCCTGGGATGTTATCGGGTCCCATGAAAGCTGTGTTTTTAGCCTTTGTGAGTTGGTAATGACTTGTTCCCTAGAGAGAAGGGGTGGGGGGCAGGTGCTGGGGATATCCTGGATTAGTGATGGGGGGCAGAAAACTGACATTTGCACTGAACCTGTTTTCCAGCAGATTGGCTATATCCACGCATTTGTCATGTGTTGTCCTTGACCATCAATTCTGAGCAGATTTGGGTGTTTCTTCTTAGATTGTGGATGTATGTGAAGAAGGCCTTATGATTGTCTTTAGTAGATGTGGCCAATTTGGACAGGAAATTAGCTTTGAAGGACTTCACTAATACCCTTATATGCCTGTTTAGGCCAAGGAGAGATTGCTTCCAATTTGGCACCTTTTCCTTCTTGGTCCTGGACAGCAGTTTTTTCCTTTTGTTATAGAGTTTATTTATAGCCGATGTTCACCAGACAGGGTTATTCTTCCTTGAGGAGGAGGAGGATTTTGTCCTGTCAGGTATTGCTGAATCCATGCATTTAAATAAATGGTTGTATAGTACTTTGGTGTAGGTTTGGACATTAGTGCCAGTTCCTACTGTTGGGGATGGGGCTGTGAAGCTGTTTAGACCTTCCCTCAGGAGGTTGTAATCAGCTTTGGAGAAGTTTTTTTTTTATTTAACCCAAGCTGAGGTGGGGGGGGGGGGTCAGGGAAGATGGTGATATCGAAGGTGACCGCTTTGTGGTCTGATCTTATCAGGGATCATGACACTGCAGGAATGCTGCAGTGGTTTCCTATGTTAGTACCAGTCCAAGATGATGTCACTTCTTGTGAGGGTGTCAACCAGCTGGTCTAAGGCACTGGCATTGATGAAGTCATGAAATCTTTGAGCATTTGTGTTCTGGCTCAAGTAGTTCTTCCTATCAATGGTTGGGTAGTTAAAATTGCCCATGATCAGTGTTCAGGGTTGAGTCTTAATAGATCCGAGGAGGTCCAGATATGAGGTGTGAGCATCCTGAGTCAATGTTGGGGGCCTGTAGCTAACTATTACTTGAGTAGGGGTCTTGTCAACCATTAACTGCACCTGGAGCACCTCCAATGCATCATACTGTTTGACCAGTCTGAAGGTGTGTATGTCTTTAATATATATTGAAACACCACCTCCTTTGGCTTTGCTGCCCTCAGTTTGGGGTCTGTGTGTATGATAGGATGAGTAACCATGTAAGGCTGGGGTACTCTCAGCAGCCTTAAACCAGGTTTCTGTGACTGCACAAATGTCAGCATCTTCCAGGGTTAAGAATGCTTGCAATGAGTGCAGTTTTATGTTGAGACTCCTGGTGTTCAGCAGCATGACCTTTAAATTGCCTTTAATGACATTCTAATGTTGGTATATTTGACCTCAAGACATTGCCTAAAAAAAGGCACTATGGGGGAGGCAAGAGCCTTTGCCAGGAGCCTGAAGCCCAAGGGAGACAGATGCAGGTGATCTCTGACAAAGCATTGTGGTCTGTCAATCATGTCTTCCCAGGCTGTCAGGTACTGAATTCCCTTAGAGTGACACCAGAAATTAAGCCAGTTGTTAAAATCGATCATTTTCTGTTTGTATTGAAACATCATTCTGGGTGACAGTAGAATGCTGCTTAAGGCTAGGGACATACCTGCCTGGAACACATGTTTGGTGAGCTCGATCATGTCTCTCTTCATATAGTCCAGAGAGGTACATCTGAAGTCATTCACCCTAACATGTACTATGACAGAGTCATAGCAGTACTTGTTGAGGAACTTGACTGCATGGGTGATGTGGCAGATTCTGGCACCTGACAAACAACTTACCGTGACTTTCTCCTTATCCAGCCTGGTGAGGGACACATCTGTGTGTCTCAAAATGGAGTCTCCTATGATTACTATATTGGATTTGTGGTTAAGTCTTAATGTCTGTGAGTCACAGGCATGTGGACTGTGTGTGGTTGACTGTGGAGTTTCCATGTGTTTTTGTCTTGGAGGTCTCTTTTGTTTGGGTATGTTTTTATTAAGAACCTCTGCGTATGTGGGTGTGTGTTATGTTGGTGTGGGTGATGTTTGAAGTGTGATGTTTGTGCAGACAACCTTCTCAGTGCCTGGTATACTGGCTTGTGAGGGAGAGAGCATAGACTCCAGGTTTTTAATGTAATTGCATCTCTCACAAATTGATTTCATAGCTGGTAGTAAAAGAGGGTTGTCCGTTTACATGAGACAGTTGCTACACTGTCTCAGGATGCCCATATCAACCAGATTAGCAGGAGAAGCTATAGGAAACTGTTCGTCCATATTTGTCAAAATTGGTGAGGAGAATGAGCTAAGGGGGGATAAGGTGGAAAGATCTCAGATGGGTACTAGTAGCTTGTATTTGTACAGAGGCTGTAAAGAAGCTTCACTACCTCAGGATCGAGTGAGTGCCAGTAAGGGAAAATTTGAAGCTGGAATACCCTGCAATGGGTTAAATCAGAACAGAGGCGGCGCATGACGTGCAAACAAGCACAGCCCCATGCAAACACAGGGTTTAAAGACCAGAAAAGATGGAAGAATCTAGAAGCTCAGATTATTACCCAATCCTGCTAGCCCCTGCACTTTCAACCAATCACTCATGCTAGAGAAGGTCAGGCAGTCCTATTACTCTCACTAACAGAGAAGGCAGGCCCCTACCAGCACAAGATGGCTGCCAGGAAACTCCACAAGCAAAACAACCAAGCCTGGATGCAGCAAACCTGTATCCAAACTATGCTACTTCACTAGAACTGAGAAAACTCCCAGAAAATGCACAGAAAAGCACTGATAGAGCACTCACAAACAGAAATACAACTTTTAGTATGAAAAACGTAGTTTACAGTTAAGTAATTCAGTAAAAATTCTGTTACAGTAATGAACCAGTACTTAGCAATGAAAATGCAGTTAAAACAGTATAAAACTACAATAATGCAGTGAAACAGTAAAAAAAAGCTTTATAAAAATGCAAAATGTTGTAGATTAGCAGTATAGCACAACTCTAAGTGTTAGGCATAGCTCTCAACCAATCAGGGACAAATTTCAACAGAATCAGGGGCAAATTCAGAAAAATCAGGGACACAAAATATTAGTGCTATTAACTTGAAACATTGACAGAATCAGAGCATATGAATTAATACACATTTTCTAAGTAAAAGAAGTCTATAACTCTTAATTATTGTCATTATTCATTGTGTAATTCAACACCTTTCCTCCAAAAGTCACTAGTTTTAAGAGGGATTAAGAGGGACAGAGCTAAAATTTGAGTCAAAATCAGGGATGTCTGTGAAAATCAGGGACAGGTGAGCGATCTGCCGTTAGGGAGTGGAATTCAATGAAATAAATGTAAGAAAAAACGTATTCTGCTGTTGGAGCCTCAGGGAATTTTTGCTACATCAGAGTGATGAATCACCACTCCTCAGCCTGGTAAAAACATGCACAACCCCCTGCGAACATAGGCTTTAAATACCAGAAAAGATGGAAGAATCTGGAAGTTCATGCACCTTTACTGTGAGAATGACCACCTTTAGTTTATCCTGTAAACTAATGTAATATTCTATTAAACTTTAAGTGGTGTCTTCTCTTTTTCCGTAGCAATAGAAAGCAGGCCTCGGAGCTGCCTGACAATTAAGAGTTTAAATGGGGGTAAACAGAGAGGAAGCTCATGGCACCTCTCCTGTGGCAGACAGTGAGTACTACAACAACTGGTTCCATTTCTTACCATCTGCAACAGTTACTTTTATTAACACTGATTTCAGTGTTTCATTGAACCTCTTTACTAAACTACCAGCCTGTGGCTGGTACACTGATGTTGTGAACTATTTAACTGTAAAGCATTGATACAACTGATATCATACCCTGTGCTTGGTACTTCCACAAGAGGAGATGGAATAAATGAATGCACTATTGAATCCAGATGGGGGACAGCTCACTGACATTCTGAAGTAGAAACACACAAACTTGTTATTTCTTTCATTATATCTGGTCAATAAAATGGCTACTTTTGTTTTATTCTATCCATCCTCAGGTTATGTCACAACACATGACTGAGCTAACTTCAATACACAACATTAACCCCCAGTGTTTCCTTAGGTGGTAATTTGTTACAGGTAATGGAGGGTATCATCTGCAGTCCTGGCTGATAATGCCTATATGTAACCCACAAGATATGGCCAAACAGTAGTAACATTTCCTATACTAAAACCAGGTATGTGGTGGAGTCCATGTTTGGCCTTCTGAAGTCCTGCTATATTTATGCATGTATTTATTACCTTTTTTGACCAAGTGGGTGGGTTGACCCACAGATCATTGTCCTTGTTATTTGTACAATTCCCAGAGCATGACAGTTCATTTGCAGAAGTCCAACGGTGTGACTTTGTGAAGATAAATATCAGAGACAGTGATGCGGTATGACTGTTATTTGTACAATTACAAGTGTGACATTTTATTTGTGGAACAACAATGCAGTGACAGTGAGATGCAGTTAAATGCCGATGACAGACACAGTCTACAGCTTAGAGAGAGCAACACATAGCAGTATAGAGGTAGAAGAGATTAAGAAAGGGAATTGAAAGCAATATTTACACACATACAACCTGTATCAAACAACTGTACTAGTGCAGTTTAAAATAACATAGTGTCGTGGGTATTAGCAATCACTGGTTCATTCTGCCATTTTCACTGAAGACAAATGTCTATATTGATGTTATTTGTGCTTTATTCATAAAATACAATAAAGATTTTTGAAAAAAAATAGAAATAACGAGACAATCGCTGTAGGCCTAAATTAGCCATTGTCAAAACATTCCCCTGGTACTAATTTATGAAGAAACTAAAATAGCTCCATTTTGAATTTACTTAATTTCTATTGTTTTCAGATATCTTGAGGCAGTGAATTCCATGCTGCAAGTGCATGTTCTACTGCCTTGACCTGTTTTGGAAACTGAGGGGGATGTGATGTGCTATCACAATAGCCTTTTAGATATTTGTTGCATGTTGCATGATTTGGTACAGTGGCTGTCGCATGCTGTGTGATATGATACAGTGGCTGCCACATGCTGTGTGATATGATACAGTGGTTGTCACATGCTGCATGATATGATACAGTGGTTGTCACATGCTGCATGATATGATACAGTGGCTGTTGCATGCTGTGTGATATGATACAGTGGCTGTTGCATGCTGCATGATATGATACAGTGGTTGTCACATGCTGAATGATATGATAGAGTGAATGTTGCATACTATGTGATATGATATAGTGACACATGCAGTGCAGATCACTTCATTGGAACCCTTCAGCAGGGACCCAAGGTGACTACAACTACTGCATCCCCCAACAGCAACACATATGGCAGTGGACAACCAGCCACAGCTGCATCAATCATACCTGTGTACATGGTGTTCTACTCATTATTCTGCAGCACAGGCAAAACAGCAGCATGTAGCTCCCTTCTGCAGGCCTGAAATGAACAGGGTGACAGTGTGGTATCACATGATGTAGATGATGCCTGCAGTATTACCGCCCCATAGCTATTCTCTCTCCACTCTCCAAAATACTAGAGAGATGCATACACTCTCAGGTCTCAGACTACCTCCTTACTAACAACCTCCTTTCCAGTACTCAGCATGGTTTCCGACCAAACCATGGCACCACCACTGCCTTACTCTCCTTTACTAACACTATCCTTCAACATAAAAACAATGGCTATCTCTCCTCTGCTACTTTCCTAGACCTATCTAAAGCATTTGACATGGTCCCACACAAACAACTTATCTCTGTCCTCAATAACCTATCCTTCTCACAATCGGTCACCAACTGGTTTCAGAGTTACCTGTCTGACCACCAACAATCCATTGTATGGCAGAATGACATATCTCCCCAACTACCTGTCTCCATAGGGATTCCCCAAGGATCCATCCTTGGACCCCTACTCTTCTCTGTTTACACCAATAATCTAGCATCTGCCACCAAACATGGCACACTCATACAATATGCAGATGACTCGACCATCATCTGCTCAGCCCAGTCCCTACCAAAACTGCAAAAAGTCACACAGGAAGCCTTTTCCTCTGTTGAAACATGGTTATTCGATGCCCGATTAATACTCAACCCAAACAAAACTAAACTACTCATCCTCCAACCCACCAAACATAC
Organism: Protopterus annectens; assembly: GCF_019279795.1. Classification (NCBI taxonomy): domain Eukaryota; kingdom Metazoa; phylum Chordata; order Ceratodontiformes; family Protopteridae; genus Protopterus; species Protopterus annectens. Next base: position 47,425,163 of record NC_056743.1, on the reverse strand, counting down.
TCAAAACAACTCTCACTTTAACATCACGGCAAAAGACAACAACACTATATACCCAACTGAACACACCAAATTGCTAGGAGTGGAAATAGACAATAAACTAAAATTTGACATTCACATATCCATGACTATAAAAAAGTCCACAAAAAACTAGGAGCGTTATACAGAAATAAGCAATTTCTCACCAAAGCAGCAAAGATTTTATTAGGAAATTCCCACCTTATCTCCACCCTACTTTATGCCTCTCCAATATATACCAACCTAAGGCAATGTGATCTAAACAAGCTAGAGACCTGCTACAACAAAATCGCCAAATTCACCACGGGAGCATCCTACCGTAGTCACCACTGTCTCTCACTTGCTGAACTGGGCTGGCTTGAACTCCCTCACCTCCTTCAGTGGTATCAACTCTCACTCGCCCACAAACTAGTAAATCATCCACTAAATGTCCCATCCCTCCAGAATCTACCCCAACCCTATCGCACCACCAGACCACTAAGATCCAGCAGCAAAAATCACTTGCAGATCACTAAAGCCAACAACTCTGCTGGTGAAGCACTATTCTCTTGCACCATAGCCAAATTATGGAACTCACTCCCACCCACAATTACCTCCATACCATCATGCACCCACTTCAAAACTTTACTAAAAGCGCATCTAAAAACATGCTGGCTATGACCTTGCAACTCCCACTCTAATATTACCCACCCCATCCAACCACTACCTTTCTTTCCACTCCACTAACTACCTTGATTATAGCAAGCTCAGATGCTCATAAGCCAATATTTATTATACAGCACAAACTTCTTCTTCTTGTAACATTTGTTAATGTCTGGTATGCACTTCACAGATAAAGATTCTAGTTGTCTACTGATGTACTATGTTCTTCATCTGTAAATATGTTGTAAGTAATTGCTATGTAAATTGTTATTCACTATGTAATCCAATGTATATACTGTCTGTTTATTTTAACTGTGGAGATTTTCTCCCCGGGCCTCCCCTGAAAATGGACCTACGTCCAGTCGGACACTCCCGGTCAACAAATTTAAATAAATAATAAATAAATAAATATTGTCTCATGGTTCTGCTGGCTACTACAAGGTCAAGTCACACTGTGTATCAGATTCCCCCATATGCACCACCCAGAAAGGAGGGGTGATGAGGATATCACAACCATTATTATTTGTACAGAGACGCATGTTTATCCTGTAAACTAATGTAATATTCTATTAACCTTTAAGAGTGTCTTCTCTTCTTCTCAGGTCTTTGTAGCAATATCAAACAGACCTCTAGGATGCCTGACAATTAAGAGTGACACTGAGAAGGGTGCTACTATGGGACTCTGTTGTGTAAACATGTGGGAGAGGTACTAAGGGACTGTGCAGTAAGGCCATGGCATTGTGAAGGCAATGGAGGCCTTGGTGTTCCCCAAGAAATAGATATGGTGGAGTAGGGTCTGGATGGAGGTCACACATGAAACAGCACTCTCTGAGTGGCCATGCATTGTGCCTAACACTGCCAGTGTTGAAGGTATAGTGGAAGCCCAACCACACCAGGTGCAAACTTTGCACCTTGTGATGGTCATCCAATCTGTCCATTATTGGTATACACATGTCTGTGGCCATAGGCAAACATGGGGTACATGGCACTGATGGCAGTATTGGCTAACATCTGAGTGGAAGTGACCATGGAAGGATGTTGTCCACCATGAAGGAAGCAATAGAAATGATGGTATTGCCCTGAATGCCCTTGTTTCTCAAAGGTCACAATGCCATCCATCTCTATTTCCATATGATTACCTGCAAATTGTGCCCAAATAACAGATTTAAACATCTGTTGATTGAGGCTGACAGTTGATCATATGACATGCGCCAACTATAACAGTAAATGATGCCATGTTGCACTGCAAGCCTGCCATCCTCTTGGTATCTCTATGTTAGTTGCAGTGCATTTGTTCACCCCTGCTAGACCTCCACTAGTTACGGCTATGTCAACATTTATGTGCAAGACCCTTCCCAGACTGGGTTGGCAGTGTACTTATATTGTGGTTAACAGAGGGGTTGCAAGTGTCATCTTGGCCAATGGGTATCATCCTACCCAGGAGTGCGATATACATTGTTAGTATCCTGGCACTGTGACTCCTGTTATGTGCCAATGTTGTTGGGCTATCCAGAGCTTGTTGCTCTGGCTCATTTCTACATGTCACAATAGCAATGGTGTGCCTTGTGGATACAAATACATGACATCTCTGCCGACAAGCTCTCATATCTCATGATGAACATGCTGCTGACAGCTGAATTCCTGCAGCCAAACATGAAGCATTTATCTATGGTGGCAGTCCTCTGAGTCTGTATGCATGATGTACCTGTGAAACTTAAAGGCAGTAGTCAGTGCAACTTTTTTGTCTTTGCTGCACTCATAGTTACCTTTTACTGTACAGGTGCTTATCTGGTTGGCCTCCATGATAAGCATGTGGCAAATGGCTGCTCTCAGAACCTATTTCAACACCTTCAGATATGATACAAGTCCCCTCACCCTCATCATGCAATGATACCACAAATAGTTCTTCTTCACTGAGTGTTGACCTGAATGGAGGAACACCTCCCTGTTGCTATGCTTTCTGCTGCTATGTGGTTTACCTTTTGTGAGGCCCCTCATATGATATTATTTACATGCTTATGACTTTGATGTCTGCCATGATTTCTCCCACCCACAGGACTAACATTGTGTGACATTGATGTGTGCCATAATTTCTCCCACCCACAGGACTAACAGTGCGTGACAGTGATCTGTGCTGTGATTTCTCCCACCCACAGGACTAACATTGTGTGACATTGATGTGTGCCGTGATTTCTCCCACCCACAGGACTAACACTGTGTGACATTGATGTGTGTGTTGTGATTTCTCCCACCCACAGGGCTAACATTGTGTGACATCGTGTGCCATGATTTCTCCCACCCACAGGGCTAACATTGCGTGACATTGATGTGTGCCATGATTTCTCCCACCCACAGGACTACCATTGTGTGACATTGATGTGTGCTGTGATTTCTCCTACCCGAGCATTGTTGCCTCACAGCAAGAGCTTCTCCAGTTCGATTCTTGGCTGGGGTGCGGGGAGTGCCTTCTGTGTGGAGTCTGCATGTCCTCCCCATGGTTGGGTGGGTGTTCAAAAGACATGCATAACGGGCGTGCCTTCGTTGAAGGTTGAACGTCGAGCTGGCACCTCAGCGTTCATGAAAAATCTACTGCCAATCATTAGCGGACCGGAGTTCCACTGTGGCGACCCCTAACCGGGAAAAGCCGAAAGACACAACAACAACAGGGCTATCATTGTGTGACATTGATGTTTGCCGAGATTTCTCCCACCCACAGGACTAACATTGTGTGACATTGACATGTGCCGTGATTTCTCCCACCCACAGGACTAACATTGTGTGACATTGATGTGTGCCATGATTTCTCACATCCACAGGACTAACATTGTATGACATTGATGTGTGCCATGATTTCTCCCACCCACAGGACTAATATTGTGTGACATTGATGTGTGCCATGATTTCGCCCACCCACAGGACTAACATTGTGTAGAACTGTTTCCAACACACTGTTTTTTAGGGGCTAGTTGGTTGCTCCTCTCCTGAGCAACCATTGCCCATGTTTCTGGAGTGGCTGTACCAAGATGTCATTCTCAGCAAGTCTGAACTTGTTCAGCCTCTGCTGCCTTTGGATGAAAACTGCACACCTGGGGAAATGGACACCATAAGTGGAAATAGTTGGCACAAGTGGCCATAAGTGGGTTACTCTGAGATGGATACACTATGGGAGCAAAATGTGATCTGCATACTGCACAGGAATAAAGGTGGGTCATGTACCACACAGGGACATAGAGTGTGTATGTGTGTGTGTGTGTGTGTGTGTGTGTGTGTGTGTGTGTGTATGTGTACGCACATGTGTAAGAATGCCATGGGGCCCTAGGATGTAATGGCAAGGATAATATGTGTACTTATTCCACACAGTTGTAACTTGAGCAGGAAGATTTGTATGTGGGTTATAAGGGGGTAACCAGTGTTTCCAAGTGTCGTATCATATTGTGCTGGTGGTCTGCAGAATAAAGTTATGTCAATGATACAAGCAGCATGACAGTGCTGATGCTCTAAATGTAAGTACAACTAGGGAAGATAAAAGGTTCACAGTAATTCAGCATCTGGGGCAGTAGACAACATAACAATGGAACTTTTTTATTTTTTAGGTAAAAAAGGGAGGAGGGGTGGCATAATGCTTAAGGTTTAACCTCACAGATACAAAGTACAGGGTTTGATTCTGACTCTTGATTATTGGCTAGGCTTGTAATAGTCTGTAAACTGATAGCTTAGTATCTACCTATGAAAAGGATATTTTTTTCAAGTCACAGACCCAGGTGACTGGGCATGTGTTCATAGTTGAATACCAGGCTAACTGCCCTCAAAAGGGCCATTTTATGTCTAAATAATTACTGAAGGTTAATATCAAACCCTGTATCTGTGATGTGAGGACTTTAACCATTATGCCAACTCCCCCATGCCAACATTGCTGTGAGCATGACAGAAGAGCCATCTGTTTCCCTAGTAACTCATGACAGAATGCATCTGTTTCCCTAGTAACTCATGACAGAATGCATCTGTTTCCCTAGTAACTGATGACAGAATGCTGGTGAGCTCCCTATCAGCACATTTCATAATGGCATCTGCATATAGATATGCGGAATGAAAAAGGGGCGAACCAGAAATAGAAAGGCATGCAAGTCTAGGTCTACAGCTGTAAAAACTTCCTTCCCTCCAAACTGCCATGACACTGTTAGTCCCATCTTCTCCTAACCCAATATTCATTCTCATCTTCCTGTCAATGCTTCGCTCCTTATAACAATGCCCCTATTGTTTCCTCAAATAGGTGAAATCTTCCATCGCTCTGTACTCTACCCTTCCCCCCACCTTCTCTCTAGCTGCCTACCACCATCCCCCTGCTTGTATAATGCTGATAATGGAGAACATTGGACCACATCAGTGTTTTTGCGTAGCTCTCAGAACATTAAGGCAGTTGCAAAAATCTAGGAGCTGCTGCATATCATCTCAGCCACAGCTGTCAACTTCTTTGCTCAATAAACAGGGGCAAAGCTAAAAATAATAGGTAGAAAACCCTTTGTTACTCGTACTTCTCAAGTGACCGCATTATGAGGAATGTGCCTTATTTTACGTCTTGTGGTCTGTGTTCCTCAGTGCTGCACATTTGAAGGGCACATTACGCATTCAGTGATAAGAATTTTTTCTAATTAATATCATGGCAGCCAAGAGATATGCAATAATGAAATGCTTTTAACTTTTATCATACTTAGTGGTAGTAAAAGTTTCAGGTGATAACGGAGAAGAATGGACTTTGCATAAACGTGTGACTTGTTATTCTGGATTTGCACTTACCCTAGGTCCAGTGCTCTCCATTATTGCCTGCATAACTGCCCTCTGGGTAGTAATGTTCTCAACAGCCGTGGCCCACCAATAACTATCACATACCCCCATAACTGAATTTGTTGGGTCTGTTAATTCTATAACACTGCAAATCCATTATGTAAATTGTTTATAAAGTCTGCCTTTTGTTTTTCATTTCACTACAGTGTTGTTGTTGTGACTTGTGTTACTGTGATTCCATGTTAATTTTAATAGAAATGAGCAGTTATTGAATAAAATGGGAGGAAGATCAGGGGATAAAGTTCTAATATATAAAACAGGATTTGTAAAGAAGCACATGTAGCCATTGAATGCCTTCTGATTCACAAATTGGTAATGGGGACAGATGTGCAGCAAGCTTCCGGGCTACATACTGATATACTGTGGGGACAGATGTGCAGCAAGCTTCCGGGCTACATACTGATATACTGTGGGGACAGATGCGCAGCAAGCCGCTGGGCTACATACTGATATACTGTGGGGCAGATGTGCAGCAAGCTTCCGGGCTACATACTGATATACTGTGTGGACAGATGCGCAGCAAGCTGCTGGGCTACATACTAATATACTGTAACGACAAATGTGCAGCAAGCCACTGGGCTACATACTGATGTACTGTGGGGACAGATGCTCAGCAAGCCGCGGGGCTACATACTGATATACTGTGGGGACAGATGTGCAGCAAGCCGCTGGGCTACATACTGATATACTGTGAGGACAGATGTGCAGCAAGCCGCTGGGCTACATACTGATATACTGTAACGACAGATGGTGCAGCAAGCCGCTGGGCTACATACTGATATACTGTGGGGACAGATGTGCAGAAAGCCGCTGGGCTACATACTGATATACTGTGGGGACAGATGCGCAGCAAGCCGCTGGGCTACATACTGATATACTGTGGGGACAGATGTGCAGCAAGCCGCTGGGCTACATACTGATATACTATGAGGACAGATGCGCAGCAAGCCGCTGGGCTATATACTAATATACTGTGGGGACAGATGTGCAGCAAGCCACTGGGCTACATACTAATATACTGTGAGGACAGATGTGCAGCAAGCCGCTGGGCTACATACTGATATACTGTGGGGACAGATGCGCAGCAAGCCGCTGGGCTACATACTGATATACTGTGGGGACAGATGTGCAGCAAGCCGCTGGGCTACATACTGATATACTATGAGGACAGATTCGCAGCAAGCCGCTGGGCTATATACTAATATACTGTGGGGACAGATGTGCAGCAAGCCACTGGGCTACATACTAATATACTGTGAGGACAGATGTGCAGCAAGTCGCTGGGCTACATACTGATATACTGTGGGGACAGATGCGCAGCAAGCCGCTGGGCTACATACTGATATACTGTGGGGACAGATGCGCAGTAAGCCGCTGGGCTACATACTAATATACTGTAACGACAGATGTGCAGCAAGCCGCTGGCCCAAAGCTCTATCACAGTCCCTGCACCCACTCACTATAATAAACATTCTGGGACAATTCTTGACTGGGTCATCACATCCAACCCAAAGCTCTGTCACAGTCCCTGCACCCACTCACTATAATAAACATTTCAACTCTGGGACAATTCTTGCCTGGATCCTCACATCCATCCCAAAGCTCGGTCACAGTCCCTGCACCCACTCACTATAATAAACATTCCAACTCTGGGACAATTCTTGACTGGATCCTCACATCCAACCCAAAGCTCTATCACAGTCCCTGCACCCACTCACTATAATAAACATTCCAACTCTGGGACAATTCTTGACTGGATCCTCACATCCAACCCAAAGCTCTGTCGCAGTCCCTGGACCCACTCACTATAATAAACATTCCAACTCTGGGACAATTCTTGACTGGATCCTCACATCCAACCCAAAGCTCTGTCTCAGTCCTTGCACCCACTCACTATAATAAACATTCCAACTCTGGGACAATTCTTGACTGAATCCTCAGATCCAACCCAAAGCTCGGTCACAGTCCCTGCACCTACTCACTATAATAAACATTCCAACTCTGGGACAATTCTTGACTGGATCCTCACATCCAACCCAAAGCTCGGTCACAGTCCCTGCACCCACTCACTATAATAAACATTCCAACTCTTGGACAATGCTTGACTGGGTCGTCACATCCAACCCAAAGCTCTATCACAGTCCCTGCACCCACTCACTATAATAAACATTCCAACTCTGGGACAATTCTTGACTGGATCCTCACATCCAACACAAAGCTTAGTCACAGTCCCTGCACCCACTCACTATAATAAACATTCCAACTCTGGGACAATTCTTGCCTGGATCCTCACATCCAACCCAAAGCTCGGTCACAGTCCCTGCACCCACTCACTATAATAAACATTCCAACTCTGGGACAATTCTTGACTGGGTCCTCACATCCAACCCAAAGCTCTATCACAGTCCCTGCACCCACTCACTATAATAAACATTCCAACTCTGGGACAATTCTTGACTGGGTCCTCACATCCAACCCAAAGCTCGGTCTCAGTCGCTGCACCCACTCACTATAATGAACATTCCAACTCTGGGACAATTCTTGACTGGGTCCTCACATCCAACCCAAAGGTCGGTCACAGTCCCTTCACCCACTCACTATAATAAACATTATAACACTGGGACAATTCTTGACTGGATCCACATCCAACCCAAAGCTCTATCACAGTCCCTGCACCCACTCACTATAATAAACATTCCAACTCTGGGACAATTCTTGACTGGGTCCTCACATCCAACCCAAAGCTCGGTCACAGTCCCTGCACCCACTCACTATAATAAACATTCCAACTCTGGGACAATTCTTGACTGGATCCTCACATCCGACCCAAAGCTCGGACACAGTCCCTGCACCCACTCACTATAATAAACATTCCAACTCTGGGACAATTCTTGACTGGATCCTCACATCCAACCCAAAGCTCTATCACAGTCCCTGCACCCACTCACTATAATAAACATTCCAACTCTGGGACAATTCTTGACCGGATCCTCACATCCAACCCAAAGCTCTATCACAGTCCTTGCACCCATTCACTATAATAAACATTACAACTTTGGGACAATTCTTGACTGGGTCCTCACATCCAACCCAAAGCTCTATCACAGTCCCTGCACCCACTCACTATAATAAACATTCCAAATCTGGGACAATTCTTGACTGGATCCTCACATCCAACCCAAAGCTCTATCATAGTCCCTGCACCCACTCACTATAATAAACATTCCAACTCTGGGACAATTCTTGACTGGATCCTCACATCCAACCCAAAGCTCGGTCACAGTCCCTGCACCCACTCACTATAATAAACATTCCAACTCTGGGACAATTCTTGCCTGGATCCTCACATCCAACCCAAAGCTCGGTCACAGTCCCTGCACCCAATCACTATAATAAACATTCCAACTCTGGGACAATTCTTGACTGGGTCCTCACATCCAACCCAAAGCTCTATCACAGTCCCTGCACCCACTCACTATAATAAACATTCCAACTCTGGGACAATTCTTGCTTGGATCCTCACATCCAACCCAAAGCTCGGTCACAGTCCCTGCACCCACTCCCTATAATAAACATTCCAACTCTGGGACAATTCTTACCTAGATCCTCACATCCAACCCAAAGCTCGGTCACAGTACCTGCACCCACTCACTATAATAAACATTCCAACTCTGGGACAATTCCTGACTGGGTCCTCACATCCAACCCAAAGCTTGGTCTCAGTCCCGGCACCCACTCACTATAATAAACATTCCAACTCTGGGACAATTCTTGACTGAATCCTCACATCCAACCCAAAGCTCTGTCACAGTCCCTGCACCCACTCACTATAATAAACATTCCAACTCTGGGACAATTCTTGACTGGATCCTCACATCCAACCCAAAGCTCGGTCACAGTCCCTGCACCCACTCACTATAATAAACATACCAACTCTGGGACAATTATTGACTGGGTCCTCACATCCAACCCAAAGCTCTATCACAGTCCCTGCACCCACTCACTATAATAAACATTCCAACTCTGGGACAATTCTTGACTGGATCCTCACATCCAACCCAAAGCTCTATCACAGTCCCTGCACCCACTCACTATAATAAACATTCCAACTCTGGGACAATTGTTGACTGGATCCTCACATCCAACCCAAAGCTCGGTCACAGTCACT